>NC_072770.1:9299551-9622188 GCF_022539595.1 Amphiprion ocellaris | reverse complement strand
TATTCCTGCTTTAATTTGGGATTGCAGTGTCCATGTTTGTTTCCCTGCATTTTCATTCAACCAATGCCATTTTCAAGCTCAAAAATGGTGATCCTGGTGGGTTCGGTTAACATTTTCTCATTGATTTAGCATTGGTTTATGAGGTATTTCTGTGAATCTACTTTAAAAAAGCAACATAACTACACTGATGTCCGTCACATCGGCTACATCTTTCGTGGAATTTTTGTGAACCCAGCATAAAGAAGAAACCTGCAAAGCTCTGATTGGCCTGGTTGCTTCTATAAGTGAAGGAACAGCTCCATTAGCACAGCAACAAACCAGTTAAGTTGCTACAGATGTAAACAGCAGGTCTGGAGCCAGGCACAGTGTTCTATATAAAAACAATGTGTAGCACTTGACAAAATAGTCCACAAAAATGTGTGTAGTTATTGAGGAACCAACTGGGAGTCGCTGCATTAATGAATCTTTAGTTAATAATTACCTCATAATTAGCTATAAATCCATCATATCCCCCACTTTCTTCAGGGGTCCTTCCTGATTAACTGTAATCCAAACATTAAACGGCACAAAATTGCGCATTTATTACTGATTACTTTAATATTATTTACTCTTTCTGATCATACTGAACAGTAGTCTCCCATTACTTTGTGAATAAAAGGCGCTGCTGTCTCGATTTTGGATCTGTTGCCACCAATCTTTGAATTACTTTCATTTATTTTCCTGTAAATATGGGGCACAACGGCAGAAATCAGCCCGTATTATGTTTATTTGATCTCCATTAGCACCCATTCTATGGCGATAAACATAAAAGCATCCATAACTGGACGGGTGCAGCAGCTAATGGCTAATCACAGTTTTCCTCTTCATTGTAAAATACCATCCCCTCTCCTTTAAAAAAGATGAGAGTCATATTCCAACGCAAGCATCTAAAAATACACTCTGTCAAGAAGAGGAAGGGCCAAGAGATTAAAGCTGAAAACTGGACGGAGGGGTATGGGAGAAGAATAATGAATGGTTGAATATGAGTGATGAAAGTGCGTACCTGTTAGGTCGGCCTGACCCTAGAATAGCCCCGCAGTCATTAAAACGTCATTCAGCTCTTCACATTACAGCAGTAACTGACAGCCTGATTTATAGGAATTTAATTATGGATGAAGACAAAGTCAATGGAGCAGACAGAAACACAGATGAATTTACACATGCACATACTAATATGTTTGCACTGGCACACACACACACACGCACTTTTGTCGACTTTCGTCAGAGCAGTTTGTCTCCTCGGTAGCTATTTCTACTCAGTCTATTTAAAACACAGGCAGAGCTGAGGACGGCCGAGCCTGCAGAGGACACACATGATCCATTAACACCTATTCTTCATTATTCGTTGCGAAATGGACAAAAGCAATAAATAGCACTTCCCTTTGTTGAGGGGCGTCGTATCAGTCACACCGAATCAAATGGAAACTGGATGCTGTAGATTTCCATTATTTGGCTTTCAATGTATTCTTTTGTAATCATTTTATCATGACTGCTTTTAAAGAAGAGATGCCAGGGCTCATTTTCACTTTATATTTCAAGTGTTTTAGGTATTTCCGCTTAAAATGCAGGAAGAATTTAATGCATTTTTATTACACTAAGCCACATACTGTATGTAAATGTTCATTATATCTTAAATCTAAATGATCAGTCTTAGGGTTTTCTTTTTACATGCCAATCAAGATTTGTTCTACTGAGGTCAAGAGCAAATATAATCCACTCGAAGCTGTTCTGCATTGGATAAAAACAACAGAAGAACATTCGTCATCTAACAGCAACATATGGATGAGTCACACGGATGGACTGCAAGCAAGAAAACAAGCTTTAATTCCTTGTAAACATTTAATCAAAGTCAATAAAACCCTACAAGACGCCGTGGCGTTGAAGCTCCCTGCACCAGAATAAGTTTCTTCGGTAGAACTCGCTGTGTCCGATTGCTTTCTGTGACAGAAAGCCATTACGGAGACGGGAGTTACAGCAATTTAGGCTGCGAACCACTGCCGGCTATTTGGAGCAATGTGAATTAGAGCAGGCAGAGAGGATGGCTATCTGTCATGAGGCTACACTGCTATCATCTCCTATGGTGCTAAAGAGGAATAAAGGGAAATCAAAGAAAAGCTGAGAAGGAGAAGATGAAGATAAAGACGACAATGGGGGGGAAGAAAAATGGCACATGTATGAGAGGACGAGGAAAGAAGAGAAAGATGAAGCAAAAGGAAGGAGGAGAGCAGTTTATATTGATAGCCTGTTGCCAGAGAGATGTTGGTTATATCTGTGGGCAAAATGAGATCCATGTATCAAGTATAGACTGTATAGAAAACATGGATGTAGCCACCGTACTGTCACCCAATGCTTTGTGGGCATTTTGAAGCCTAGAGTTTGGAATTTGGCCTTGACATCTTGATTTTTTTTCTCTTTAGGACTTAACACATGCCCATATGGTAGTGGTCTGTCAATCACAAGGCAGTGATGCTCTAAAACAAACCCTGCTCTATTGTCTCATTTACTCTAAATGGGAGCATCATTTACAAAAATGAGCATAATGCTGCACTACAGAAGACTTTGAACCAGCAAATGAGGCCATAAACTCATTAGGACAATGTTTGTTTACTTAACAAATCAAATGACAAGGGGAGTCATTTACATTATTTTTGCAACCAGAGGAGTCGCCCCCTGCTGCTCAGTAGAAAAGATGCAGGCTTACAAGAATTCTGCTTCAATTTTCAAATCTAGATGCTATATCCATCTTATACAGTCTATATATCAAATAAAAACTGCAATGGATCTCTAGGGATCCTTGATGTAAGTATTTCTGTATTTAAAGGTTGAAATTACATTCATGTAAGAAGTTCATTTTCATTACTGAAAATAAATCTCACTATTCTTTTTTTTTTTTCCATTTCGCCCCCAAAGTTTTATTGTTAGGATTATTTTCTGATGTGACCATGTCAAATGACCATCTTGTTTCAGCAACTTCTGGATGCATAAATGCAGAAAAATCTGTTTCTATTCATCTAGATGAGATAGTACTAAAAAAGAATGACAGTATTTGTTGTTTTTTCAAAGGTAGAAACGCACAATACTGGATATTTTTTTCCAGCATTTCACAACTAAACAATTTGACATTGACAATAGAACCACAGTATGTCCTATAGAGGATGTCGGGATGAATGAATGTCTTCATAATTTCAAATCAGACAAAAAGACAATGTGGAACTAACACGATGATGTAAAAGGTACATAATGATGAACCACCTTTCATAATTTTATATTGAGTTCTGGTTATTGCTAAATAGCAGTCTATAGCATGGTGGAGAATGCCGCTGCTAGAGAACCAGAGATTTCCTTCAGAAGTTGGTAGTTTTAAAACGAGACCTAAAAAATTGTACTTACATTTACTAGGTGCCAAGAAGCATAACTTCAACTAAATGACAATGTTGATGTGTAACTGCTGTATGTGGGGGGGGGGGGAAGCAGCCATTTACGAACAAGTTGTTGCATCTGATATTTTATCGATGTGTTCAAAACATTGACATGTTATTGTTCCTCCTGCACTAATGGAGTTTTGTACTCATTTTAGTAGTTTTCTGCCTCTGGAGATAAACACAAAACTATGTTTTCAATAGTTTCAACTTAATAGGTTACTTTTTGGGCATTGTGTAGCAACCAATACCACAATAACTTGCCAATAATAAAGTTTTTGAGCCAACAAAGTAATAACATTTTGCCAGTAACGTATTAAATTATTACGTTATTGGTTGGTTATTATGTAATGGCCTAGCATTAAAAAATCTTTTGAAAATGTAATAACTGCAGTCAATAATGTAATAATACATAAATAGGACTAAAATTCTTCTCTTATAAGAGAAGCACTTGTAGAGAGCCTAGAACTAGACAGAAGATGACTGTTCCATTAGTATTACAGTTTTTCTCAGCTGATAAGACACTAAATTCCATTCACTGCACACAGCCACCAACTGACTGCACACATTTTTCAAAAAGTGAACACTAGGAAGCAGAATTGGGACACTGTTCCAACACAATTAAGACACAACAGGTCAAAACTGAGAACACTTTTGCCAATGAACTGCACACTATAAAAGCTGCTGGGAAACAGCATTAGCTGTTCAGAATGGATGTCAGAGGAGCAAGAGGTTGTGTTGGAAGAAGAGGACATGGACGACCCAGACCACGGCCAGAACCAGAACCAGAACCTGGACTTGCCCCTGCACCTGGTCCTGGACCACTTTACATGGTATGTAAATGTTGTTTGTCACTTCAGTGACATGTCTATACTGGAACAATACAAGCAGTCAGAAATGTTCTGAGAATACTGTAAAAAATCTAATGCATAATTCTGGTTCACAAGTGCTAGTAAAATTACAGAAAGTGTACATGACTGACTTTTTCTCTGTTTGGTGTGTGTTTGTTCCAGAGAGTTTTTCAGTTGGATTCTGATGATACACATGAATAAATCTATGTGGATGAGGCTGGTTTCAACCTGGCCAAGAGGAGGAGAAGAGGGAGAAACATCATTGGACAATGGGCTATAGTGAACATCACAGGTCAGCGTGGGGCAACGTAACCCTCTGTGCTGCAAGAAGCAATCATGGAGTAATTGACCATCATGCAGTTCTGGGCCCATAGAACATCCAGCATTTGTTGACTTTCCTAGATGGACTTGGTGAGGGTCTACTGACACGGTGCAGCAGGGCGTTTGGCAAGAAGACAGTTTTTGTTGTTGTCTGGGACAATGTTAGTTTTCATAGAGGACTATTGATTCGGGAATGGATCAATTTGAACCTCAAGTTATTGTGGTTTTTCTGCCACCATATTCTCCCTTTCTGAATCCTATAGAAGAATTCTTCTCTACATGGAGGTGGAAGGTATATGAGCAGTAGCCATACTTTGGGAAAATCTCTATCAATCACTGGTCTTGACATGTGGTGATGTTTCTGTTGATGCATGTCAGGGATGGATCAGACACATTAGGTCTTTCTTTCCAGAGAAAACATAGCTTGTGATGTTGATGAGGTTCTGTGGTCTGACCAGGCTGAAAGAACTGATGCAGATGTGGTGTGAATATTTGCATACTGTACTGTGTACAATACAGTGCTGTATTTTTTGTCTAACATTATTTTTATTTTATAATGTACAGTCAGGCACTGCAATGACCCCCTCAGCCGGTTAATAATATCTCAGAATGTGTTTGCGAATCAAGGACTTGTTAATGGGTCGCTGGCTCGCCTCTGTGGAGCAGCAACAGGACGCACAGACAATAACTGGCTCTTTGTAATGACAATGTGCTCCAACAATGTCAAAGGCAAACACACACAAGCGCGAACAGAAATAGAACGGCACACAAATGACGACAGCCAGGGGGCCGATGCAGTTTTAGACACACACTGAGAGAGCTCCAGATTGGTCAAAAAAATGAGGTGTTGTGTGTAATACCAAACGGCTCGTTATCCAGACTAATTGATATATCAGTGTCAAAGCTGCTGGAGCGACTCCTCACAGTGGAGAGCAGACAGTGTGTCTTATTGGGCGGGAGGAGGATGGCACAATGAGAACTAATGGACGCCAGCAGTGTGTCTCCTTGGAGCAGCGACTCTGTTAACAAATTCATTTATCGCCGAGTTTCAAGCAGGCACATGTGTTGTAATAAAGAAACCATTCTTCATAAATCATCTTTTGAAACATGAAGACTCATCTTTGCCCAACAACCTCATGTTTCTCTGTAGACAGTAGTTAATTGAGCAGTAATGTTGTGGGGAGTATTCAGTATAACTTCAGGGACTGACTACAGGTACTGAGGCCTTTCTGAGCTAAATAAAAAAAACATGCTGATGTGGAGCATGGACCACCACTGGTGTTTCACTTGTTTTGCCTGATTAGAGCTCTCCTCTGGATTGTGTGCAGCCTGTGCTTGATTAACATCTTCTTCAGACCTATCATTAGCACATTAAGTTTGGTAAACTTAAGTAATTCCCAGCATGGCTCCACCAACTTCAGCCTGAGCAGTGGTCTAATTAGACAGAATAACTCTGGACCTTTAATTTATGAAGACAACTTATCAGCCATGCTAGCAGTTCTGAGGCCGGACTGCCCAGCATACCAACACTATGATAATGTTTAGCATGGTGTTACGTCCCAGCTTAGGGTTCCTACAAGAAAGCAACATAAAAGCAGCTGTTTTAGGTTTAGCAAAGTCATTTATTGACTTATTCTTGTGGCGTAAATAACTGACAAAAGAGGCAAAACTGCAAAGAGAAGCACGGCCTGTCGGTGTTGCTAAGTCAATTAAACAAAAAAAGTTCCATCTAACTTGCTAAATGATCTGCAAAAGATAAAAGCTAACTACCCAAACTGGAATACAAAGGCAGTAACACCCCTGTTCCTACAAAGAGTAGCTGACAAAGTGTGTGCAGGTGTGTTAAATTAACTGGCCCAGTTTCCAGGCAGTGGGAGGAACGGCTCAGTTAAATCAAATCAAAGCCAGCACAAAGACAATGATTAACCACTATTATGTGATTACGAATGCACAGAGACGACGAGCAAACAGCATGAAATTATTACAGAATAGACAAGGACAATAAGAATCCGACAGCTAGTCTGTTACAGAATTAAAAAATAGTGCAAAATGACAACAATAGGCACAGAAACAAGCTGCTGATTTTAAATCACAAGCTGCCAAGACTGTTAGATAGGTGCACATCTATACCAGGTGTAATGAGTGATGATGCTGGATTGGGCAACGATTCAATCAGTCACAAGGATAGACAGACATTAAAATCTGGAGCACAGGACTGGAGCCAATCAGGGTGGATTACAGGCAGTAGGTGGAGGATGCACAGGAACCAGTCGTGGTCAGGAGGCCAAAAAAAACAACTTACATACAGGGGGCTTTCTAATTAATTAATCATGATTAATCGCATTTTTTTAAATCCAATACAAAACATTTGAAACAATAAGTAAAGTTTTTCAATTCAAATAAATTTTGGTTGATGACTGAATCGATGAATAGACATATACTTGAATGTTTCATTTATATTTATTTGCATTTTTCATCTGTCTGCTACATTCACAGATTACTGCAAACTCAAAGTGCAATTATATTCAACATTTTAAGACTTTTTGTAAACTCAAGCACTTTCAGTTTCTTGAAAAATGGTCTATTGTGGGCTGGCTACACCATTTGCTGGTACCAGGACTGTTGTACGTGTCCACAGGGTCAGCCAATTTCTCGCATCCCATTCATTGTCTATGTGAAACGCACCGTGTTGCATGCTGGTGGCAATGAGGCACGTGTCAAGCGTGCCTCATTGCAACCAATCACTCCACAGCTCTTTTGCATAAAGTAGACTGAGATTTCTACTTTATGCAAATTCAATGCGGGGAATGGAGGTCCAACGCATCACGAAACTTTCGTCAAACATCTAAACTAGCCATCGAACTAAAATGAGGACAGATTCAGCAGCTTAGTTCTCGCCTCAAATGCTTTCAGAAATACTTTTTGCTGTACTGTTTTCATAATAAAAGAGAAAGTTTGCAACTGAGCCGTCATGTTGGTCCGACGTTTCTACCAGACTGAAGGTCTGAAGGCTGTCATGTGACCACCTAGTGGCACACTACTGACACCAAGAAGGTGATGTTCAGATGTTTCCATTTGAGAAAAAAACGGTCCTGTGGAAACGCAGCGTTAGCTCTGGTGCTAACAGCAAAATGTTTTGCATTGAGGTGATATTGTCCTCTTGAAGTGCTGCAGTGATCAGAAAACTCTTAGTAGCACAATTTGCACACAACCACGCTTTTATCCAAGCTGCCATCAGAAAGATTTTCAAAAGAAAACTTTCTTCCCAACAACCTCGATGCGGTCTTGCCAAACTTTCTTGTGTGCTGACATCACTCAACATGGCTGGCAAACAGACTGTAGGTCAGGGGTGGGCAAACTACGGCCCACGGGCCACATCCGGCCCGTTGGTCTTTTTAATCCGGCCCGCCGAAGATTGGTACAGAATTAAGGTTTGATGTGAATGATTGCATTTATTTCATTTTGACTTGTAATGACAGGCATTTCAACACCAGGTGGCGCAGTAGGCGCAGTGTCTTGATTTTACGGAGCCCGAGCCATTTCCAGTTATCGCTCTTCTTCTACTGACCAGATCAGAACCCATCTACAGCAATGTCAAAGAAAAGAAAAGTCGACAGTGAGTGCCGAGTGTTTAACAAAGAATGGATGCCTAAATACTTTTTTACTGAAGTCCGGTCCAAGGCTGTATGTCTTATTTGCCAAGAAACCGTTGCGGTTTTAAAAGAGTACAACATCAGCCGTCACTTTTTCACCAAGCATGCTAATTACGCCAGCAACCTTTCAACACAAGAACGTACGGCTACCGCTGACAGGTTGGTAGCTAGCTTGCAAGCTCAGCAAAACACCTTTATTCGAGCAACTCCCATCCAAGAAGCAAGCACGAAGACAAGTTATTTACTGGCATTCAAACTAGCAAAAGCCAGCAAGCCTTTCTCCGAAGGGGAGTTTCTTAAAGAGTGCATGGTAGAGACAGCAAGTATTTTATGTCCTGAGAGCAAGAACAAGTTCGAAAAAATTAGCTTATCACGCAGGTCAGTGACTCGCCGTATTGAAGTAATTGACGAACACTTAACTAGCAAGCTAAACAAAAAAGCGGAGTCATTTACATTATATTCTTTGGCACTGGACGAAAGCAATGATATAAAGGACACCGCTCAGCTTTTAATTTTTATCAGAGGGATTAATGAGAATTTCGAGATAACGGAGGAGTTTCTGGATATGGAATCCCTGAAAGGAAAAACACGTGGAGAGGATTTATTTAACAGCGTTTCAGCGGTCATACAGAAGCACAAGTTACCTTGGAGTACGCTCGCCAACGTTACCACAGATGGATCACCAAATCTGACAGGAAGAAACGTTGGGTTGCTCAAGAGAATTCAGGACAGGGTGAAAGAGGACAACCCTAAGCAGGAGGTAATTTCCCTGCACTGCATAATTCACCAAGAAGCACTGTGTAAATCCGTGTTGCAGCTTGACCACGTAGTGAAGCCGGTTGTGAAACTCGTTAACTTTATTCGAGCAAGGGGACTTCACCATCGTCAGTTTATTCATTTTCTTGAAGAAACTGATGCTGATCACACGGACTTACTTTACCATTGTAATGTCCGCTGGTTAAGTTTGGGAAAAGTATGTCAACGTGTGTGGGAGCTCAAACAGGAGATTATTTCATTTTTGGAGCTACTTGAGAATACTGACAATTTTCCTGAGCTGAATGACACAGATTGGCTTTGTGATTTAGCTTTTACTGTGGACATACTGAAACACATGAACGAGCTGAATGTGAAGCTACAAGGGAAACACCAGTTTGTTCATGAAATGCAAGCAAACGTCAGAGCCTTCAAAACCAAGCTGGTTTTATTTTCGAAGCAAATGTCAGACAAGTCATTTGCTCATTTCTCCACACTGGCTACGTTAAAAGAGGCCCCGCAACATGTGAAAAAATATAGGAAATCACTGGATGACCTGCATGAGGAATTCTGCCGTCGGTTTTGTGATTTTGGAAAAATTAACAGGGCACTTCAGCTGGTGTCATGTCCCTTCTCACACGACCCGGAAACAGTGCCACAGGAGTTGCAGTTGGAACTGATTGATCTCCAATGTGACATGGTGTTAAAGGACAAGTTCAACTCCCTGAAACTGGATGAGTTTTATGCTTCATTAAGTGCAGCCAAATTTCCAAACATCCAGAAGATGGCGCAGAGGATGCTGGTGTTGTTTGGCTCTACATATGTGTGTGAACAGACTTTTAGTGTGATGAACACCAACAAAGCACCCCACAGATCCCAGATGAGTGATGAACACCTCAGATCTGTTCTGAGAATTGCCACAACAGAATTGCCACCAGACTTCGATGCACTGGCTAAAATGGGTGATCAACAACACTGTTCTCATTAAAAAGTATGTTAATACTTCAATGCTTTTTTCTGTTTATGTTTGATATGTACTGTTAACAAATGCAGTTTTTTATATGTATTGTATCTTGTGCTGACCCGGCCCGTCTGTCAAATTTTAAAAGTCAATGTGGCCCCCAAGCCAAAAAGTTTGCCCACCCCTGCTGTAGGTTCATTACTGCCACCTACTGGACTAGAGTGTGCAACAGTGTTACTAGTGTGCCAGAAATTATTGAAGTGAGAAAGGCGCGATTAAATGCATTTTTTTTTTAACGTGTTACTTTTTCTGTAATTAATTAAGCACAATTAAATTCCCAGCCCTAATTTTTTTTGTGTGTGTGTGTTATTTTTTGGGCATTTTTTCCTTTATTAGACATGACAGTGAGAGAGAGACAGGAAACAAGGGTAGAAGAGTGGGGGAACGACATGCACTAAATTGCCATGAGCTCGTGTCTAGCACCATGTTTATGGGTCGCCCGCCCAGCCAGCTGAGCTATCCGAACAGCCCGAAATTTAACCCACACCATGTTTTCCTAAATCTAACCAATATGGTGCCTAAACCTAAACAAACTGTGTGTGAAAATGAAACTTAAGTTTAAGAAAGGTGCCACACAGGATACAAAATCCCAAAATGGCAAAGTTCCTCACTGAAATAATAGTGTTGCATAGCTTTACTTGCAATTTTATTCATTTACAGAAATGCCGAATTTATCTTGATGCACAGGAAAAGCCAAGGGATCATCAAACCATTTGAAGTTATTGGGATACATATAGAACCATAAATGTCCATACAAAATATGGAAATATTTCTTACGTATATGTCCCATTATTGTTCATATTTGTGGCACAACTGTTATCTATACCTAACATCTACGAATCAACATGTGTGCGTCTTCATGCCGTTTGCAGGTATCTGTTTCTCATCTCACAACAGTAATATATCAAAGGACTCATGACAGCTGCAATATTTCTCCATCTATGAGGTTATCTATGTAAAAACTGACACATCATTTATCTCGCAGCCTGTTTCATAAAACACATTTTTTGCAGCCAAACAACGAGGCCGAACACAGATCCAGAAGATGCTGTTGTCTATTTCTGACATGAGCTCCTCGTTACAGCAGAGAGACGGTGATCACTGAGCACCAAAGAAGAAGAAGAAGAGGCTGATGAATATGTTAAAAACATGTTTTGTGGCAGCGATGGTGGAGCCTGTTGCAACGTTAAAGGCTCGTTTTTTACACCTCTTGTCACTCCAGCAGCAGTTGTTACTGTTTGTCGTGCATATGATCCACATATGTGCTTCATTTTGTCTGCTGGAAGCCACAATTTGTCTTGCAAAAGCAAAATGTTTAGGATGTATCTGCAGGGAGTTGATAAGTTTGCATTATTTCCTGCTGAGATGTGCAGTGATGGGATGTTTTAAATAGTTGTAATAACACTGAAATATGGTTGAGGCTTTAAAGCAAATTAAAACTAAGTGCTGCTGTCCAGGAAATGTATCATATCTATATATTTTTTTAACATTGTGTGAAGAAATTTGAGCTGAGGATGGCTTTATCTCCCCCATCACACACAATATTAGCTCCATTATCTAATAGGGTTGGACACTACCGCTGCACTTACAGTAAATCTGCAAGAACACTACCGGTCATCAAATTATTTTCCACTATTGCTGATTCACTTCTCAGTTTGATTATTGCAATGGACGGAAGGAAGAAACAAGGGAGAAAAGATAAAATCTGATAAATGGTTCCAATAGTTGGCAATACAGTTTCTAATATCACTTTCTTCATCTCCATTATAAGAATGCAGACTCATTTTTCCTTTAACCACAACAGTAAGAAAAAGAGGCGTAGGCAGAAAGAAGAACAATCTGGTGACAAAAGAGAAAAAAATGGAAGAGAAAAGTGGTTGGCAGACTGTTGTAAATTTTACTTTACTAAATAAATTTGTCCTGAAACGTAATGCTGTTGAGTTAAATGGTGGTATGTGTGTGTATGTATAGTCGACCCATTCTTTAGAGAGAACCAACTCAACAAAACTCAACAATTCTTGGATGGATTGCTATGAAAGAAGAGAAATCAGGCCCAAAGTATAAATTCTCATGATCTGTTAGAGAGATCGAAGCAGATGGCAGTGGTAATCTGTTGTTTTTATCACCTCTTTAACCTTCGGAATTTCAGTCAAAAAATGTTGTTTGTTTCTGTAGTATTTGACATCTAGATGCTGTGTCACTTGTCTACAATTTTCCATTGAGGCAAACATTTAGGAACAAAAACAAAAAAAGTACAAAATGCTTTGACATTTCTTAGCCTAGCATTTACTTTGCAGTTTTTTGACTCTTCAAATACACATATTTGGAGATCTTGAAGCTCTTTTAGGTCTCTAATTATCCAAACAAAATTAGATTAAAAAAAATGTTATCTTCAAATTTCAAAATTGTGTCCAAATATGGTGCATTACATTGGGGCCGCTCAATGAGCTGCTTGTATTTAACAATCTGCCCCTGAAACCTCATGTATAAATCACTACTGAGCCTTACCCAACCCTTCATCGACATATACCATGCTGCTAGCACAGGACTGAGAAGATGGATAGATGTAGAAAAAATGGGGGGAAAACAGGGAAAAATGGAGAAATGTTGGGATGATTGCTGGTGTTGTACAGCTTTAAAACAAACTGGAAGCCTTGCAGCTGCTTTAGAGATCTATGACCTACACGCGCGTTCAAAAGTTTGTGGTCACCCGATCAGTGACTGACTTAAGTATGTTCTTTTTAACCTTAATTTATTTGTAGTGTGCTTCCGGTACACAAACACAGTGTTGTGTACCTTTCATTTACACTGATATACACTACCGTTCAAAAGTTTGGGGTCATCCAGACAATTTCATGTTTTCCATGAAAACTCACACTTTTATTCATGTGCTAACATAATTGCACAAGGGTTTACTAATCATCAATGAGCCTTTCAACACCATTAGCTAACACAATGTAGCATTAGAACACAGGAGTGATGGTTGCTGGAAATGTTCCTCTGTACCCTTATGGAGGTATTCTATTAAAAATCCGCTGTTTGCATCTAGAATAATCATTTACCATATTAACAATGTCTAGACTGAATTTCTGATTAATTTAATGTTATCTTCACCGAAAAAAAATGCTTTTCTTTCAAAAATAAGGACATTTCCTAATGACCCCAAACTTTTGAATGGTAGTGTATACAGTTGTCAACAACTTATAAAGCCCATTTATATCATAGCAGTCTTGAGTTTCCAAAGACTTCTATAACTTTTTTCAATGATGGAATCATTGAAACTCGTGCATCTTAGCCAGAAAAAAAACAATCCTGCATTTTGGTTCTTTTACAGGTACCATATTATGCCCCTTATTCAGCAAATGAATTAAAGTCTTACATGATACTACAATGTCTCTTTCAATTTTTCAGTTCTAAATACCACAAAGATGGGTCATTTCACCATGACTGCATAATCCTTGGTTAGGTCTGTACTAAGTAGAAAACCACAACATCTCTGACCACACTTATGCAGATGACACACAACTTTATATTTCGATGACATCACATGACTACATTCCTTTACTTGCTCTCAGCCAGTGCATCCATCAAATCAATGAGCAGATGTGTCAAAATTTTCTTCAGCTCAATGCAGACAAGACTGAAGTGATTGTTTTTGGCCCTAATAATGAAAGGTCAAAGATCAGTGCTCACCTTGACTCCATGTCACTAAAAGTTACAAATCAACAAAACAAACTTCGGTATCATTATTGACTCAAACGTGAATTTTAACAACCACTCAAAAGCTGTTACTAAGTCTGCCTATTATCACCTGAAGAACATTGCTAGAATCAAGGGTTTCCTGTCTAGAGAAGACATTGAGAAACTTGTTCATGTATTTATATTCAGTAGGTTACATTATTGTAATGGTGTCTGAATTTCCTGTAATGGAATCACTGAAACATACATATCTTTGTCACAAACACAATTACGCATTTTGCATCTTTCATGTATTTATTATTTATTATAGGTTTTCTAGAAATATGACTAAATCTGGTGGGTGAAAAATATACATAAAGCAACTTGAACTATCAGTTTTGGTGATGTAGAAGGCTGCTTTATCAATTTTTCTTACTGATGTGGCCTCTTAACTTTTTGTGAGTCACCCCAAACTTTTGAACAGTAGTGTACATCTTGAAGGTCCACTAGCGAGCAAGCTGTGCAGAAATAACGGCTGATATATAAAGAGAAGGGAAACCGGGTGATGCAGAATGCCTAGAGAGGAAAAAAAACAGTTATGCAGCAACTCGTAGGTACTCTCAGCCAATGAAAAATGATTCTCTTAATATATATATATGACGAGAAACGGAGGGGAGAGGGAGGAGAGAGGAGAGGGATGGGAGGTTAATAGAGCTAAATTTGCTGTTTTTGTGCTGTTTTTTTGTGTGCAGTTGCATGAATAGCTGTCGGTATTGTCTGTTCAGTCATGCGAAGGGCTTGGAGTGTACTGGAGATGAAAATGGCGAGATGGTAAACCATTATAATCAGCTTAACTTAGCCAATAGAAGGAAATAAGGACAAGCTGCTGGAGTTTTACACACACACACGCACATACACACACACACACACACACAAACACACACACTTCAAAGAGGAGATGTGCGTAAGTGCGTTGGTGTGTTGTCAAGACAGAAGATTGAAGTTGACTGATCCTATTAGGTTTTCTCTTGATACCCACATGCATTAACACACACACCTGAAGAATCTCCACACACACACACACACACACACACACACACACACACACACACACACACACACACACGTTGGCCTGTGTGTGACTCAGCTGTGTCATATTCACAGTTGAGAGGGAACAGAGCGAGGAGTGCAGAACTACAGAACGCCTGTCAGGTTTATTTCTGTCTCCGGCTGGCTCTTGCCTTCGCTGTGAACGGAGCTTCATGCTCTGATCTGCTGCTGTCCCACTTCCTCGTCCCCTCACTCTGCTCCTGTGGATGGTGGCAAAAAATAAAAGCAAAAACAAAAACAGCCTGCAAGTGCTGCGTCACCTTCCTCCACCAAAGCAAACACTGACCCCCAGTCCTGCTTGTGGCTCTGAGCGCTGATGCTGCATATCGTTGCAGCTGATTGTCTCTTGTAGGGACGTGAATAAATAAAGCACTTGTGTGTTACCTAAAGTAGTGTTATTTTTATCAGTTCACCTAGAGAGCTAGAAAACAGCTTAAATCAAGAGTAAACAGCAAAAAGAATAAAATACACACCAGTAGATTTAGATTCTTTGATCCATGGTCATTTTTTCAATGCATTTTTAGACTGTTTGTCCATCTTCCACACAGAATTTTTGTAATTTCCTTGCTTTTGAAATCTACATTTACAGCCTAAAACCATAGGTTATAAGTAGACCATATAGCAGCAGATCTATGCCTACATCTCCAGTGAGCTAATGCATTCATCATCTATCTATGTGATGAGTTAAGATCTTTTTTTTACTTATTTTATTCCTGTCAGAAAGCAGACAGACATTGCATTAAATGAGGGATGAGTTATGGGGAAAAACACGTAGAAATGGTCTTTTTCCAGATAAGAACAGCAGATAGTGTGTTACATGCACAGTACTGTAAAGGCCAGAGTGCTCAATTTCTTTTTTTTTTTTAACTTTTAAGGCTTTCAGACCTTTACATTTCCACCCTTTCATAGCTATTTTGTGCTTTCCACTGTCTTTAATGCTGACCCCAATGAAGTCTATGAGCAGAAACATTTTTTTTTACACTAAAAGCATTAAAATAAACACTTTCAGCAGAAAAGTGCAGTGAAAGATACTGCCAAGAGTAGTTTCTCTTTTAATCGTCATAAAACCTTCATATAAAAAGAAATACGCTAAAAATGTCAATCTTTACTTAAAAGCAGCACCAAATTTGTTATGCACATTTTTTCTTTCCAGAACTTGGCACATAGATTGTTCCAAGCATCTTGTAGAACCAGCCACAGTTCTTCAGTGAATTCAGTCAATCTCATTGTCTTCTGTCTCATTTCAGGCCAAACTGACAATATGATGTTAAAATTAGGGCTAAGTGAAGTCCTTGGCATCTTTTGCAGGGCTCCTAGTTCTAAAGATTGCTCTTTATGACTCTGGATATATGTTTATTCTTGTTGCAGCTGAATGGATCTTTTGCAATCACCTTCCTGATGATAGTCCATGATGTGCAATGAGAAACAAAACTTCTAAAGTCTAAGTTTGTTCACAGTCACATAGTGCCATCCACCTTCTTTTTGGAGACAAAAAGCAAGTCAATAAAGTGTAAATCATTAGTACAAAGGCTTGTTTAAAGGTTTGGTAAGAGTTAGACTTTGGAGACATTATAAGTCTCTATGATGAAGAGTGTTGTTGTATGATACGATAGAATCAAAAAGACTTTTTTGCCATTCGCATTCTTAACAAAAGATTTGAACGTGGAGCCACAAAGTAAATTACTTTGCAGAACAACAAAGTATAGTAATCATGCACAACAATCCACAGAGCACTTTAACATTTTTCAATTAAGTACCTTATCTATTGTTTAGTGGATTTTTCAATTAAAACCAGTAACATTAACTGCTTCAGTAGAAAACAACAAAAAAATTCTACAATTTCATTTAGCAGATGCTTTTATCCAAAGCAACGTACATCTGAGAGTTGATACAACACAAGCAAGGATCTAGTCAGGAGAAAACAACCTAAGTAAGTGCCACAAGTGAGAAACGTATCTTTTTGATTGTTGAAAACGTTTCTCCTTCATCCTAGTGGCTTCCTAAGCGCTAACTGACTGGTTGGGAGTCCTAAGAATCTATTCCGGCCCCAAAACACACAGCTAAAGTCACATTACCAGCCCAAGGCTCACATGTCTGGAGGTGTGAATGGTTGTGACACAGTCAGGTGAGAGATGACTGAAGGTGTTAATGCAGTGAACTTCACCCCACATATCAGAGTGTCTTTGACTGCAGCAGCACATTGGTTTTCCAGGTTTCATGCCATGACAAGTTAGTTTAATTTACGAAAAAAAGAACAAAGTCAAACTGAGCGTGCGCTAAGTGTTTCTTGTTGCACACTGAAGCTGTTACTGTGCAGATCCAGGCTGCAGAGGAAACCGAGCCAGGGACAGTTGCTCTTTTTGCCAGCGATGGATCAGAACACATTGTTCTCCGCCACGGCTGGGCGATGAAGTCATGCTCACCACAGGCAGCCGAGGAAACGTTCTTCTCACTCTTCTCTCACTGACTCCAATCTGTCTTCTTGCTGTGAGGCTTGGAAGGGGAATCCATGAGTGTGTGTTGACCTGTTCAGCCTGAGCGTTTACGCATGTGTCTAAAAACTCTACTTGTCCCTACAGTCAACTGTACCGGACGTGGGAGCGCAGACACTTTGGGAGCGTGAGGTCATTTTGTCGTCAAGTTTATTCACACGGCTCTTTGAGAGTTTGTGTCAGAAGTGTAAATATGTATTAGTGTGTTTCTCACGCTGCCAGGACTGGCGCTCGGCTCGGCCGGAGGAACGAACCAGTAATAGGATCACGCTTCTGGCTCGCATTCCTGCAGAGATGGCGTCAGCAGACACTGAAAAAGACGTCCTCCAATTAGACACAAATCCAGCCATAATGCAAGAGAGAAACAAGCGTGGCACAAATAAAGAAACTGTGATCCGAGCACCAATATGTCGCATCACAACTGGTCTGTCGATAAACACAAATGTGGGATTGGTTTTCTCTGGTTGAAGTGTTTTCTTTTCAGAGTCCTTTCTCCCCTTTACCTTTCTGTTAACCCTTAGATGCACGGGTGATTGGACCCTACACTCTTCCATAAGTGGCTCAAAAATGACCCGTATAGGAATCAATGCGTTTTTATGCCATTTTTGTCATTTTGGTTGAAAATCATGAATAGTATTATTGTTTGTATTGTATTTTTGTCCGCACAAGAATGATTCCATGTTTGAAACGTGTATTTTTCATTTTATAACAGATTTTGATGTTTGAAAAAGAAGAATATTACACAAAGCAGCTGTAGAAGAATATCAACACATTTTTCCACAGTTTTCTGCCAGCTGTTGCTCCAAGTTGGTGCACTGCATGATCTTTTGTATGATATAAACAGTGATAAACAGCTTGGGGTAGTACTGCAAATATTACAATTTCTTTAAAAATATAAAAGGTAACTTCAAAATTTTAATGGAATAATATCATAAATGTGCTTTTTGAGAAAAGAGAAGAAAATGACCTCACCTGCTCATTTTTGACCCACTTATGCATCTAAGGGTTAAGATGAGGTTGGATGGAAGTGCACAAGTTGCACAAGTGTTTCTGTTTTAATGCAGCAAATAAAGAAAAATAATTTTATGCGGAAATGGAAAATGACACCATCATGCAGCTGAGGCCACAAATAGGATTGTAGCAACACAATTTTGAAATTTGAAAACATATTGAGTTTTCCTTCCTAATTTCACTTTTGGCTTCAGGCACAGATTTTAAAATGAAAACAAAAAAGGTCAGAATACACTCCAGCTGTGCTTGAATTAAATGAAAAACGATCTCGGTTCTCTAAAACAGTGGTCGTGTGGCAGGTGTTTTATGATGTGAGGAAACAAAATACTGCAAGTGGGTTTAAACTAAACTAGTAGAAAACCATTAAGGTGGAATAAGGAGTAATTACAATAAGAACTAAAGGCGACGCTGTGAGAAACTTGGTTCCAACTGGGAAGGGAAATGAAATGTCAACCTGAAATGTAGTGCATGATAGAGAGGTGGATTAAACATTCCCCTGTTGTTTTTTCTCACTAAACACATTTAGTTTGAACGATTTGATTAAATATCAACACGCAGTAAGAAGTACAGATTCACCTTAGAGTGCTGCAGGAACGTTTGTCATTGATTCAGCTGAATAATCACATTAAAGATTATGACAAAAGGAAATTTTACTGTCTGCACAGAGAGATTGTTGAAGGATTACAGATGTGTGTTCTTTTGAAGACCGAGTGTTTGAGTCCAGCTCATAAATCCTCTCTTTCAGTATTTCAATACATTTCGTCTTGAATGCAGAGTGAACCTGATTACATCGGTTCAATCAAGCAAACTGCAAAGAATAGTGCTTTTAAAGTTTGCTTTTCCTTTGACATAAATTTCAGAGTGTTATTCATTCCTGTAAACCAACAGCTTATCATCGTGAGTCTGACCAGACGGAGGCCTGGCTGTGTGCGATTAGGGTCAAAAGAAACCTTTATTTTAAACACTAACTAAAATCTTTAGTTAGTGTTTATCAATGTTTCTATATTTGAAAAATAAATTTGTGTATTTTGAATAATTGGACTGAGAGTAGGACTAGCACAGCGCACATGTTGTGGTGGTTAGGATTGTTTGGAGCACACCGAGCACAAAGATTGAGATAGAAGTGAATGAGAATAAACCGTCACAATGATAAGTAACTTTGAGATCATCCACAGTATAAAATGAAAAAAAAACTCAAGCTTCCAGAGTCCACGCAGCATTATTGTATACACACACATTACTGTTCAAAAGTTTGTGGTCACCCAGACAATTTCATGTTTTTCATGAAAATTCACACTTTTATTCATGTGCTAACATTATTGCACAAGGGTTTTCTAATCATCAATTAGCTTTTCAACACCATTAGCAAACACAATGTAGCATTAGAACACAGGAGTGATGGTTGCTGGAAATGTTCCTCTGTACCTCTATGGAGATATTCCATTAAAAATCAGCCGTTTCCAGCTAGAATAGTCATTTACCACATTAACAATATCTTGAATGGATTTAATGTTATCTACATTGAAAAAAAACTGATTTTCTTTCATAAATAAGGACATTTCTAAGTGACCCCAAACTTTTGAACGATAGTTTCCATACATTTGTAAAAACCATGTATATCATAGCAGTCTTCAGTTTCCAAAGACTTCTATAATTCTTATGTTCAATAATGGAATCCCTGAAAGTCTTGCATCTTAGTCCCAACAAAACCATCATGCATTTTGGTTCTTTCACAGGTCCCATATTGTGCCCCTTTTTCAGCAAATAAAGTCTTACATGATACTACAATGTCTCTTTCAATTTTCCAGTTCTAAATACCACAAAGATGGGTCATTTCACCATGACTGCATAATCCTTGGTTTCAGTTCTGTACTAAACAGAGTGTTTCAGAGTCTGTACCTTCAATAGCAGCTGTCTTGCTGCTGTAGACAGATGAAAAATGCAGATAAATATCAATGAAACAAATATTTGTGTTGTTTAAGTTCACGTATCGATTCAGTCGTCAACCAAAATTTATTTGAAGTGGAAAACTTTGCTTATTGTGTCGAATATTTCTATTTGATAAAAATGTGATTAGTTAAGTAATTATAAATCCTCTAATTAATCACATTATTTTAAAAATTACATCCCACCACTAGTTTGAAAATATAAATTGGAAAAGGTTTTGCTAAAGTGTGCACTTTAATAAAGCTAGATGCGCATAAATATTTCTTTTTTTAAAAAAATTTTTTGGTATGTATATATATATATATATATATATATATATATATATATATATATATATATATATATATGAGTCCTGCCAAGTTTGAATTTCAGTGAGCCTAAAGCTTACTAAAGTGCCCTTAAGCAAAACACCAGATAACCAACCCGCCGCTGTAGCTCCTCTGTGCTGCAGGTGAGGAGATGAGTTTTTCCCACAGCAATGGACAAAATACATCACATCATTATTCAGGCGGTGAGTCACGGCTCTCATACAGTATAAAAAGCTTCTCCTCTGATTAAGCCACGCAGAAATACTTGAATCATTACACATGGCTCTCACACCTTTCGTGTAGCTTCCCAGTGCCAGAGCTATTTCTGTGCAGGCCTGCCGTGCACAGCAGGCGGCGGGAGCGTGCACGTGAAGCAGCTGCCGGGACGAGGACCTGAAGCACACGTTCACATATGCTGGAAACCTGAGCTTGGCTCCTCATGCGGTTATTTTGGTCCACAGACGTTCAGAAGACACATTCTGCTTTGTCTGGCCGGGTTTCAAACACACGTAGAAATGTGTTAGCAGGACTGAAAAGTATTCCTAATTCACAGATAGAGTATCCGACTCACCCTCGCTAATAAATAACCATGCTTCGGTTTATCATGTAAATCAAAGCCACCTACGCAGGCTGTTTTCCATCCGAGTTTATGTTAGATGCAACAAAGTTCAAATAAATGCCACGATCGACACTGAATACAAATAAAAGTTTTTGGGGGGATTCACAAACAGATATCAACGTCATTAATTCCATTTTTAAAGAGGCATAAGGAAATGTAGCAGCGATAAAAAAAAGAAATTAAAACAAGGATGAAAACTTATTAGTAAATTAACATCATGTTTGTTTATCAGGTTGTCCCAGTCGATGCTGTTGGAAACTAATAACTGGATACTGCAGGTTAATCATCTAATAAAAAAGTCTGTCACTCAATCTACAGCACCTATGCTAGTTTTTAATCTACTTTCTCCAGTGTTGACTGTAATAACTCGCACTAATGAGCAACAAGACTCTCCATATTATGTAAGCAGACACATTTAGAGTGAATCTCTGGGGAATATGTGCAGAAAAATAAACAGGTTCCTTTGTACTTGGCAGAAGTTGGTAATTTAAAAGACACTGTGTGCTTTAAGTTATTAAATCAGATAATTACTTTGTTTTCCAACCAATTTATGCGAAACCAGCAAAATTAACTCAGTAAAGAAGAGGAATACATCTTTTTATAGATACAGTACACTTAAAAGACAACACACTTTGTGATATACTTTTTTATTGCAATTTCTCATTGCTTAATTTGTACTTGTGTGTTAACGATACACTTACACTACTGTTCAAAAGTTTGGGATTACTTAGAAATGTCCTTATTTTTGAAAGAAAAGCATTTTTTTTCAATGAAGATAACATTAAATGAATCAGAAATACAGTCTAGATATTGTTAATGTGGTAAATGACTATTCTAGCTGGAAACAGCTGATTTTTAATGGAATATCTACACAGGAGTACAGAAGAACATTTCCAGCAACCATCACTCCTGTGTTCTAATGCTACATTGTGTTAGCTAATGGTGTTGAAAGGCTCATTGATGATTAGAAAACCTTTGTGCAGTTATGTTAGGACATGAATAGGAGTGTGAGTTTTCATGGAAAACATGAAATGATGATGACCCCAGACTTTTGAACAGTAGTGTAGGTGTGTACGGAAGGTGCCTATAGTTTTAGTTTTCCTGCATCCAATGTAGGAAATGCTCAAGATTTAAATGAAGGGTTTGGAAGCAGAGTGGTCGAACGCACTTTCTGTAGTTTTTGAGAAAAATGGGTTCAAGGTTTTGTGTTTTCATAGAATGGTCTAACATTCACTGTAATACTACATTTGGATTGTGAGTTAGATGATTTTGCCACTAAAATCTAGATCATAAAATATTACATTTTGGTTCAGGGTTCCTCTCACTCTGTACAAGTTACTAACCCTGGATCCAGCAAAACAGACCCAGACCATCATGCTTCCTCCTCTATGTTTGACAGTTGATGTCACACACCGAGGAACCATCCTTTCTCCTACTCGACGGCGTACAAAATTTTGATCCATCAGTCCATAATACCTTCTTCCAGTCTTCAGTAGTCCATTGGTGGTGTTTCATGGCACAGTCAAGCCTCTTTTTCTTATTCTGATGTCTTGGCAATGGTTTTCTTGCTGCAACTCCAAGTCTTCTCTTCACAGTTGAAACTGAGACTTCTTACTACGACCACTATGAAGCTGTGCTTGAAGCTGTTGTCCTGTGAGCTCCTATCACCAAGCTGTTGACTCTCACAAACTTGTCTTCTTATTCTGTTGTGGCTTTGGGTCTTCCAGACCTCTTCCTGTCAGAGTTTCCTCCTGTTTCTGAGTCAAGAAAACTGTATTCACGGAAATCTTGATTTTCTTCGCAATTTCTCTGTAGGAAAGACCTACATTTTTCAGTGTTATGATGGTCTGTCCCTCTTCCATTGTTAATTGCCTTTTCCTCACCATTTTTATAGCCACAGACTACTTTCTGCAGGACCACACTGTTCAAATAATGCTCTGGAGGGTATAGTGCCACATTGTGTTCCCACATTACTTCTATGCAGACAGAGGGGGTTGGAAGTAATCAAGAAAAGTTGGGACACCTGTAGGATTTGGTAGCACCAACTTTCAAGGCTTGATCAACCTCCATTGCTGCAGAACAGCTTAAAGTTGTTAACCCATTTCTTGTTCCCTGAAAAAGATCTTTTTGTATAATTCTGAAATGTACATTATTTTTCAGTGTTGGGCAACCCTACCTTTTTTTTTTAACCTCTGGCAGTTCACCACTTATCTTTGCACCATTTCAAGCTATTCATTGGACTTGAACTACTTGAATTTTAATTTTAAAAAGTGAAAAAATTGTGGCATTCTAAAACTTTTGACCGGCAATGTATGTTGATTATAAAATATGCCTATTATGAAACCTTAACAGTCTGCCTCTGTGGCTGTTTGGGACCTAGGGAAGTCGGGTCACTATCATATTGTGAAACATCCCAAGACAGATTTAAGAGACAGGCAGCAAATCCATTTTAATTAATATTTATTCAGAACCTAACTTTTTAAATGTTTTTGCTTGTCTTGTTCCTCCAAAAACAAATCACAAGCTTTATGCAACTTCTGAATTCAGCATCCAGACCTAAGATCTTCTTGCCTGCAGCTAAGATCTGGCATTTTACCACTAAATGTTAAAAAGTATGTCATTTCACTATTTCCCTTTTATAGAAAATGGGTTCTATTCTGTATTCTATTCTCCTGTTTGTGTTTCTATGTGAACTTCTTCTTTATTTAATCAGATATAAACAAATTATGATTCATGTAGACTGAGTTTTCAGATTTAAACTAGTCAGTCTGATGAAAGTTGCATTTCTGTCTAATTTGAAAGGTCACACATGCAAATGAAAAAGTATAATATCATAGTAAACGACAAACAGTTAATGAGTCAACAATCAGTAACAATAATAAATAAATATACAGTGGAATATATAATAAATATACTATGTTTCAGTCTCTTGAATGTCTTGAAAGTAATCTGCCATGCAACACGCTGTGATTCATTCATCAGCATGGCAACAATTCCAATAATGAACTATCCTGAGCAACAGGAAGAACAAGGAGTCCTATAACAGATGGTGAAGCCTCCGCAAAGTCCTGATCTCAACATCATGGAGTCAGACCGGGATTACATGAAGAGACAGAAGACACTGATGCAACATAAATCCACAGAGGAACTGTGGCTAATGTTCAGAGATACTTGGAACAACAAGCAAAAAAAAAAACCTGGTTACATCTAAATGATCCATTTGGCGTGACCTCTTCTCGTTACTGCACTCTGCCTCAAGTCAACTGATCAGTAAAAACTCATCACTGCGTCTTGGCTTTAGTTTTATAGCCGAAAACGTTTGCAGCCCACATCATCCATAATCCAGAGTCTCACACACTCACATATTCACAAATATACACAGAGACTAAAATAGCTGCAGCTACACATGCACAGACATGTAGACAAACTCTCCTGTTGCTTTGTATGAGCTCCACTTTAGGATTTCACACTTATGCAGCCACGCACATCTAAGTGATCTACTGTATTGCAATAAAGGAAAGTTGCATATTTGAATAAAAATGTCTCTATATATAAACAATAAAGTCATGCCGCAGACTGACTCAGAACGAAGGCCTGTTTGTTTCGGCCTGTTTATGTGTATGAACTGAATCCACAGAGTTGCTAAAAACACTGGGCACCTGTTCCCTGGATCCCACCGGGGGAAATTCCACTCCGCTGTGTGTGCATGAGTGTGTGTGTCAGTGACAAGAATGTTGACACTCGACTTTCCTGTCTCACGTGGACGCGCTGCAACATCACTTCCTTTACGACCCTCCCCTATTTAAGGGCCAGTGTGGAGCCAGAGGGGCTTCAAGAGGATTAAAGCCAAAGTCCTCGCACTCTTCACACCAGCGGCTTCACCCACTGACCGACTGATGGTCTGGAAAGCTCCGGATGTCTCCGTGAAGATCCACCGCGGCTATAAAGGTTGAGGTGCGCGTGTGATGATTTGGAGAGTTTCACTTTGCAAGCGGGGAGGTTTTGAGCATTTTCGTCAGAATCTGCAACCAGAAGAAGCCGAATATTCGCTCAGACCGAAGCAGATCATGTCAGTTTTTTCGCCAGTAGATGAGAACTTTTTTTGAGAGATTTTTTATTTATTTATTTTTTTAACCTTTATTTAACCAGGAGAGATCCCTTTGAGATTAAGAACCTCTTTTTCAAGGGAGTCCTGGCCAAGATAGGCAGCAGCAAATATTAAGATTTAAAGAGTTGTAAAGCCTTTTGCATTGAGATAACTTCTAATTTTTTTGGAAATACTTCGGCTTTCTTGCAGATAGAGCCAGATTGGGGAAAAGTTAAACACAAAAACAATTTTTTTGGAAAAACATTATCTGGAATCATCACCATGAGCAGCTGTGGGACCTCCACTGTTTCACCACAGGAGCCGCAGGCTTTCAAACGGGCGGTACGGAAGATAAAATGTGCTGCCATGGTGGCCAGTTTGGCAAAGAGTTGGCAGGGTTGGGCTAACGAGCACTCCGACAAGCAAGACTGCATCCCCAGCGGTTGGATGCCTTCATCTGTGGAGGAGGAAGACAAAAGAGAGCGTAACCATGTGGTCAAACTCACCGTCACCCCACGAGTGATCGCAACGGATGCCAACGAGGCCGATGGGAATAAGATCCGGACCTGCTCCGTGACCAAGACAATCCAGCCCAAACGCAGCGAGGTCAGCAGCAGCGATTTGGTGAACGCCATCCGGGGCAAGATGGAGTCGGGTCCTGAGGAGAGCAAACCGTTCCTGGGCAACGAGTCACCGACAAGACGCCGCCAGATGAGGGCGCTACACAACGCAGGAGGAGGAGGAGTAATCCAGGACAGGAAGCACATGCTCCAGGAGAAGAAGCTGGGATCAAGAAGCAGCAGCGTGGACACGGAGGACAGCGGGCTGGGAGAGGATGGTGGGCTCAGCGACAACAGCGAATCGAAAACCGAACAGAATGACGTCCAGCACAAAAAACAGACCAACATGCCCAAGGTAGAGTCAACGAACCAAATAAAGTATTTAAACTTGATCATATGACATTTTGTAAAACAATTTCAGTTTAATCTAATTACAACACTAGTCAAATCAATACTTTTATGTTAACAATGGATCACTGTTGCTTGAATTACCTATTACGAGATTTATCATAATTTTTCAGCTTCCCTGACCTTTTTTGACTCCTCACTTTCAATGAGTTGGTTAAATGGGATAATTCACTTGTTGACCAGTTCTCTTTCTCTCAAACACTTATCAATTAAGTTTACAATCGAAGGAAAGTTAGCCAATATCTGGTGAACATAGTGGAGGCTGTAGCTGCTAAATATTGGACTAATATTCATCAGGTGGCCTTACATCTCTGAATGAATGACAATTTTGTCCAATGACTGCTGAACATGTAAATGGACTTTACAAGGAGATGACATATCCATGTCTGCTGCACTTAAATGGCTAAAAAAAATTTGTCATGCAGAACTAAACCTGAGCTTAAAATCCATGAAATACCAATTGAGTTAGTAAATAAAAGGCAAATAAATCATAGAATCTGTTACAAAATACTGGCATTCATACCTTTAACAGCCCTATATCAAAAATATTTCTACACTCCATAGGAAATGTCCTTTACAAGCCATCAAATAATTTAAGTAATGCAGAGGGGAAAAGCCGCTTGGGGCTACTTTTTGTAATTTGTCCTTATAAAATATGAAAAGACAAGTGAAGGCACAAAAGGCCAAACACTTGGCTCTTGTTTCTTTGGCTAACACCCAAACCTACTATTTTGTGGTAGAGGTCATTTGTAATTGGTGCTTTGTGTGTTTGAGTGTTGTTGGCGACAGCCTCATGGAAGAGCTAATATGACCTTGCGTAACTGCCCTTAAATTAGGTTTTTTTTTGGAAACACGAGACGGCACATTCTATGCAATTTTTCACAAGACATTTTGACTTTCTGTCTGGTTCCTACATCTACATTAAAAGCTTCTTATGTCCCTGAATCAAACTCACAGCGGAGGATAAATGCCCTAAAATAGAGCATAAATGTTCCCACTCAAGTCACACAGCGTGAATAAACAAGTTTAAACAGAAGTGCCTTTGATGTCACCTGAAGAAATCCAACTCCCCTGTGGACACCAAACAGCGCAACAGTTGCATAACTCCGACGCTAAAATCTCTCCTATAAAAGGCAAAAGAAGCCGGCCGGTTGACTGGACGTGGCGAGATGGGTCACAGGAGAGAAAGTCCAGCTCATAAAAGCACATTCTGGCCCGCAGCGCAATGGAATATATGTAAATAAATATAGTCACACTCTGCAACGTGTTCTTCAACCTGACCTTCAGGTGGAACAGTCAGCGGGAGGAACACCGGGTGAAAGGAGAGGGGGCAGGGAGGAACATGGTAACAAGACCCGCAGAGACACATAGATACTGCAAGACGAAATATGAGGAACTGGCATTTAATTTTTTACTAATTTTATTCATATATATTCAAATTAGTTCATATAATGTACTGCAAATGTCATCTGAATTAAACTGGTTTGATAAATGTATTGCACGTCTTAAATAACATGCAAATGATGTGGAAATGACGCTAATGTTTGTCTGATCGACGCTTTGCCTCAAGTGCAGAAGAACACTGTGTTTGTCTGACTAAGGTATCTTGGATTATTTGAAAGCTGAGATTTTGATTTAAGAGTGCAGCTGATTTCTTGGCAACCCGGCCGTCAGTCTTTAAAAAATTTTGGCCGCATGCAAACAAGCAACAGCTCTGCTTTCGTCTCCAACAACTCCTTGGAAACAGATTGGACTCATTAGATATTCTGCTTTCCGTCACAGTTTGTCACTTTCTCTCTCTGCAGTTTGCTGTCACACAAATAGCATTCGATGGACTTTCGTTTAGCTAAAATCAGATCCCTGCTGCAGCTGTTGATGCAGCAAAAACAAATCAAAACATTAAAGCCGTGCACCATCAAGTCAAACACGTCCGCAGCCATGAAAGCTGCTTTGTGAGGCTGCACCGGTGCTTTGAAAATTTGCACCGTACTCTAATTGTGCTATATTTAAAACAGATGGAGGTAGAGGTTTTGTAGAAATAATACCAAGAGCCTACAGCCTTGTAAGTGGCGTTATCAAGCAGCAATCGTGCCAAATGCTACCATCAGGCTAATATGCCCATAGCAACAAGCTTTAGCAGGTATAACGTTTACCATGTCTACAATCCAATTTTAGCATGTTAGCACGCTAACACTTGCAAACCACATTTTGCACCTTTAAGGCAAAGATCAACTGAAAATGCAAGAGAGACAAATATAAATACCCACCTCAGTGTGAAACAAAGTGGTGAACCAACATTCACCATGACTTCTGCAAGGGTAGCAAAAAAGCTGAAAGGCAATTCATTGCTCCAACTGTGTCAGTAATTTCACTTCACAAGTGCATAAAAATATTTGCAGCAACCTAAAGTAAAATATCAAAAGTACAAATGGGCATATGAAAAGAACCAAAGAAAACACAGAAAAATGGAGGATCAGAGGTGTCATCACATTTAAAGGTTGACAGAGGTTCATGGAAGGTCTCTTGGTGACAAGTCTTTACTTTTCATAGAACAAATACCAAAGAGATCTGATGACACCAATCTGAAGGCCTGGCAAGCTGAGGAAAATACTGACAGAAGAGGAAGGAAAGAGAGAGGAGAAGACATGGGGTAGGAGGAAATACTGGGAAGAAAGGGATAAATGAAATAGATAGACCAGAGAAAGAAGAATAGGAAGGAGAAAGGTTAAATTAAAACTTAAATTAGTAATTAGTAGTACTGCTTCCACAAAAATGTCAAACTTAAAACTGTAGCACAACCTATGTGGATGCAAATTTTGGTGCATTTGCTATAATAAATGCACAACAAACAGCATGAAGCCTTGGAAAGCTCTCAGGAGGCACCAGCAGACCATCTGCTTTGGTTTTAAAACCTATTTCTGGAAGGTTGTAAAATATGTTTTTTGAGCATGTTGCTTTATTTGGGCGAACATATTCCCTTTAGTATGTCTGAGTGCAAAGCAAAGGCCAAGCTGGGGATCAAGTTCACCAACTGGAACGGAGTTTATTTAAAGATTGTGGGTTACTAATCAGCATAAACACATATCGGTTGAGTCAAGACAGAGAATTCATGCAATCTGGAAAAAGTAGCTGGAAATATGAGAAAGATGGCCAAGTTTAGAAATTTTAAAAAGAGCTCACTTCTAGACATTACTATTTGTGTTTTTTAAGGAACCATAATTGAACCAGATTATGTTTCCGGCACTCGGATTACTTGCCTAAAGTCCTCAGGTCTAATACTTTTAAAAGTCCACAGTGACCTGACAGTGACAGAACATGTTTATTCACACTTTTTCGAAATGCATTTGTAGCCTAAACCAACCACACACTGGTTTCAGGAGAAATTCTACAAACATGGATTCCTAAGTTCTTGAGCCCAAAATAACGGTGCCACCTACGCACAAAGCAACTATCTATGGCTAAGCGCTGAAGCATACAAACATTGCATGCTGTCGACAGTTGACAACAAAACACACAACAGCCTCCCAACCAACATCAATCAGTATCAGCCAATAATATTATTTTAGGATAATGTGATATAGATTAGTAGCAGAATATGTCAATCAAAGAGATCTCTATGTAGAAACTGTAGTACTAAGTAAACTACAGGATGTGGAAGCAGCAGACTCACGGGTTTCATTATATTTTCTAATTATAATGGATAAAATTAACTAATTGTGTTTAAAGTTTTGTTGATTTTTAAAAAATCAGCTCAGAACCGACCTCCGGAGTCTCTAGACCCAAACTTTCTAATAACCACCGCTATAAAGTCCAACGCTTTGTCCACCCACCCTCTACCCCAACAAACTCGTGCAATATGGAAATGTAGCTCTTTATTTAATCAACACATTCCAACTATTAAATACGGTTTGACAACACAGATGAGGATATATTAGAAAACTTTTTCCAGGAGAGAGTTTGGTTGTCTGGGTTCATCTCTAAATACTGTGGGTCCTAGAATTCCTCCTGGTTTTAATGCACGATTCTTGTTAAAAGTCTGTAAAATCTGAGCCTTATTGACCAACACTTAAATAAAGTAAATACTTGCGCAATTATGTTAGCACATGAATAAAAGTGTGAGTTTTCATGGAAAACATGAAATTGTCTGGATGACCTCAAACTTTTGAACGGTAGTGTAAGTTAAGTACATACAAATCTTTACATATGATGTTTTGCTTGGCTCATTTGTTTTAATGAAAGTTACTCTGATGTTAAATTTGCCTGTTTACTTGCAGATTAAGATCGCCACTATGGGCGACATCAAAAGCCGCTGGCAGCAGTGGTCCGAGCAGCACATGGAGGGCCAGAAGCTCAACCCCTTCAGCGAGGAGTTCGACTACGACTTTGCCATGGCCCAGCGCCTCCGCAAGGGTGACTCCGGCTATGGTCGACCCAAAGACGGATCCAAGACGGCGGAAAGGGGCGACCGGGCTCAGAAGCACATCCACAGGGAGATGGAGGAGATGGTGTGGATTATCAGAGACATGGGCTTCAAGGACAAAGAGGGGAGGACCATCATTAGCTTCGGCCGCCTCTTCGACCGCTACGTGAAGATCTCGGACAAAGTGGTAGGAATTCTGCTGCGCTGTCGCAAACACAAGATGTTGGACTTTGAGGGGGAGATGCTGTGGAAAGGACAGGACGATAATGTTATTATCACACTGAGAGACTGAAGACTGACGTAATGTCTCATGAACATTCACACGCCTGCAAATGAAACTACGTATCTGACACATCGGTTCTTCTAGAGAAACAGTACTAACCAATGCTGCATCAAACACAAGAAAAATTAAAGAATGGTTGCAAGCAATTATACAGTATTATTAAAGTTCAAAGATAAAACACACTGTATACACTGTAAAAACAAAAAACTTCACTGGATTTTACAGATTTTTCCCCCAATATTTTGAAGTACATACAAACATCAATAAAATTTAAATTTTTTAAATAATTGACACAATTAACAGGAAAATTGCAATTCTACATAAACTTTAAAACTTTAAAAAAATTATTTTGCAAGATGGTAATATTTTGTGCTTTTTATAGTATTTTTGGCACTTCAGCTGCAGGAACATTACTTTTTTTGTAGTTTATTTTTTACAGTGTACACACCATGCCAATTATATACACAATATGCACAAAGACAAAATCTTAAAAAAAAAAAAAATGAATAAATAATAATAATAATAACAATAATATATATATATATATATATATATATATATATATATATATATATATATATATATATATTCTTTATTTTTTGGTTTTTTGGAATACATAAATTATTTATAAGCATGTGAGTGTACACAAGGAGGCTACACACACACACACACCAGAGTCATTACTTCTTCTCATATACCTGAGAATGAAGGGAAGCTATCTTTAGCATGCTAAACATGCTCGCCTTGCTAACTATGCTAAATGCTAGAAGCCTTGAGAATCCACTCTAACGCCAAACATGCTCTGAGGCGTCACTCAGATGAGTTCACCCCATAACTCACGACAAAACTTTAAATAGTCTATGTTTAGTTCTTTAAGCTACTTTTGTTACGAACAAGTAAATAAGGACTGAAAGCAATTTGCTGTGGAATATCAAGAGTTTGTGCTGGTAAATATATGTAGCCTGATAGCAACGGGATGGAAAAAATAACAGGACAAACACTCCCAGTAGAAAAGCTCACAGCAATGAGAACAAAGTTTTTTTGCCCTCTTCTGATTCACTGTTTGGTCTTTTGGTAGCAGAGCTTGAAGCAAATTATTGAGGCAGCCAATCGGAATGCTAAAAGAGAGTTCAATTAACAATGTTTTTTTTAATCTAAAATATGTTTTTGTTGCAGTATTTGTTTTATATATGTACATTAAAAATGTACCTTCATTGAATGTCTAGCTGTGACTACACACTCAAAGCAGGAAAAACTCATGACGTGAATATATAAACACATTAATTCCATCGGTACTGTTCCTGCTATGACAAGCTAACCTGTCTGATGCGGAAAAAAAGTCTGTTAAAAGCACATTGAGCCATTCTTTATTATGTTTCTGGACCACATAAATCATCTGTGAACTATTCTTCGACTACATGACAGGTTAATTTACAAAATCTTGCAAAATTGTGTGCCAATAACTTACATATTTGATGGGAGAAGTGGAATAGCAGAACGCTTAAGCGCAGCGATGCGACTCTTAACTGTTTATATTAAAGTTTATGTTTGAAAAACCTCTCATCTAATGGGTGCCTTTGTAATGTTAGAGTAATGTAGAGTAAAATGATAGTATAGTGAATTCTGCTTTACCTCATTTTAGCATTTAGAACATCTGCTGTAGGAATGAAAGGAAATAAAACTGAACATTTTTGTCTTTCAAAGTGAAAGTCCGCGAGTCTTCTTACAGAAGGGCAATTTTATAGTTGTGTCATGAACATTGCGAAGGGTTGTGGTCATGTTGTATCAGTGTTTTGTTATTTTTGGTGTGGGTAAAGTGTTGACACAAGCTATGCAGAGGTCAATAAAGACTGACATTTGACAGCTGATATTGTGTTTTCCTTTCCTCAACCAGATAATGCAAGACTTTGAGCTATGGAGCAACACTCAGTTTTAAGAATTCCTGCTTTTATAAAACACTGGGAGCTCTCCAGAGTCTACTACCTAATGTCTGAAGATACAATTATATGCAAATGAGTAATAAAAGGTACAGCACTGTCGCTGTAACTTTACCTTTCTTACCAGCAGTCTTAATGCTTTGGTTTCCTGGATGCTGCCCCGGAGTCTTCATTTACTAATGTCACTGGTGCGATGAATTATGGACTACTCCCTGTACACAGTTGCAAAAAAAATCCTCGGGGAAATCTGTAGAAGTTCATGCCAGAGCCCTTAAGCGCTTGCTGATGCGGCAGTGAGACACTCTTAAGCCCCTTGTGGATGCTGTTGGCAGATCTCTGAGCTTCTTCACTTTCTGCCCTCACTGCTCTCCTTTCTGCTACCAGGAAGGAGACGAGTGGACGTAGAGTAGCGCGGAGTTATATTCTCCAAAATTAAGATTACAGATATCAAAAGTATTATTGTGACAAGTTGTAACTATACTGTGACTTGTCCAAATCTTATTTCTCAGTTTCCTACAACGCCATTCTGACAAGTCAAAATGATAGTTAGAGATAATTGTTGAAGATATCTTAAACATTATTGTGAATTCCCATTATATTTTGGTCCAGCAAAGCATTTTAAGACAGCATTTGTGGACAAAATCATTTCTAAAGTCTCGAAAGAGGAAAAGCTTTTCAGCAACAAATTTGTAGAGAACCAGAGCTTTGTTCATTCAAGACTTATTGTTGAAAGTAACTAGAAAACTGCTCTGACATGGTGATGAAATGACTTGTCATGTGAGGCTGTGACTGTAGAACCACAAAGTGATCTGCTTGCCGTAGTGTCTGACTGAACTACTGATATCTGCGATGTCATTTCGCAGTCAAAAGTTGAATTCAAGGTATTTGTTCAGTTCAAGATATTCATGACATCATTTGGGATAGGTCAAACCTAAATGAAGATGTCTACAAAGGGCAAAATAGTTATCTTGAAATGGGGGGCAATTAAAGATAGCTTGACCTAGTGGATTAAACTGTAGATTTCTGAAACTACAAATAATATGAATTCATTTGCCAAGATTCACACGATGAATTGTGAATATCTGCAGCTGGACTGTAGATAATGAGAAACCCAGTATGCTAAAAATGACATCACTTATCTGAGGAATATGGACGTCAAAAATGTCAATTGTTGATGGAAAGAAAGTCATGGATACTGAAATGTCCCTTCTGAATTGTGAACATTTCCAATACATGTCCAGTCGAGGTACTTAACATTAAAACAGCTTGCTATAGCAGCACTTAAGGCAGAGATATGATGTGATGTAATTTGTGGAATGAGTGCAGTGTCATTTGTCAGGACTCCTTGGTATCACATTGGGTATCCTTTAGCACCAATTTTCAATGTGTAGAGTAGTTTGATGTATAAAAATCTATAAACATTAGAAATAGACACCATGAGTCGGCAACCAAATATTCTGTACTGCTGCCAATGGCATTGATATCACAAATATACACAAAAAGGGGAATGAACTTACAATGTGCAGCTCCAGAGGGTCACAAAACATCTAGATATTTGTTGTATAGTGTGAGGGACCAAGCTGCAAAGCACGAGGACTTGTAGTTGAATTCAAACAACGTTACAAAAACCAACACTAAATGTCGGCCCATAAAACAGACCAGAAGAACAGAACTTAACGAAGTCTATAAGAAACAAAACAACCCTATAAAACAACGGCATTGATCAAACAAATCTTCCAACTGACCTAAAAAAGACTGAACAAAACAGGAAATACATACTGGCTGATCAGATTAATTACACAAACTAGGGGAGACATAAAACACCAACAAACTAATAAATCAGGGCCACCCCTTAATGCAGCAGCCACTTGGTGTGGTTTGATTGGCAGCTCTGGTATAAAAACCTGGGGCTTCCCTGGTGACACCTTTTGCCCAAACCAATCCAGATGAAGACAGCAACAGAAGCCTGGATACCAAAGACAAAGAAAAGATTTTAAAAACAATGCTGAACACAAAAAAAGTTAACTAAATGTGCAACCTGCAGGCAGAACCTAAATACTATAACAAAGGCTAAATAAGTGAGAATGATACATGTGTTATTTCTGTTTTTGTCTGTGCAATATGAGTGTAAAGTGTTTCAACTTAAGCCAGCATTAATGGTTGGATGGTTGCAAGTGTGGCCATCACATACAAGATCACAACAAAAATAACCTCAAAGCAGGCTGGGTCACAAAATCACACAGGTAACTCTACAAAGATCAAGACAAAGTGGTAAAGGGACATGAGGAAAATGGTGAATATGTACCCACTGGAGCAGGGAAGACAGTCAAACACAGGTGGAGCCAATTAGGGCAGGTAATCACACAGGTGGGAAAGCAAAGACGTCTGTAACGAGACAAAGGTGAGTACAAACACACAGCAGAAAATGTCAAACTAAAATAGGAAGTAAGTGAAACCTGATCTAAGAGCGGGAGCTGCTCCTTTTTAGGCAATAAGAACAAACTTGCCTTTTCACTTTGCGAAAGGCTGTATTTTAACCCACAGTAGAGTCTTTTCTTGAAACTAACCAAGTTGTTTTGGTGCCTAATTTAAAGCAAACACAAAAAAATCTAAACTATGGACCTCCTTCTATGCTGCCACCAACCTCTCCAACCTTCTTTAAAAGTCTTTTTGAACTTTAAAAAACTTCTATATATCTATCGGCATCGAATACTGATCAAGGTGGGACTTACGCCAAAGGACATCCTATTCATGTCTACAGCCAGCTTTGGCAAAATGACAGTATCTGATGCTGTGGGAATAAGAACAGGTTGGTACAATCTGCCATCTGACTACAAAAGATGTTAAATGTTTACAGCTGGTTTATGCAGCAAAGTCTGCAGTCTGGGGACACATATGGGCCTCTTTTCTCAACTTTGTACACCTGAACAATCCCTGAGTACAATGTTGTGGAACTGTCTCGCCACAAAATGCATTGTTAAACACACAAAGAATGATAGATTTCAACATCTGAAGAATGAGCTCTCCTTAAACCCCGTTTCCGGTCATTCATTCATTCCACAGTAATGACACACCATGCACCATGAATGTCCACTCAACTGTTCTGTACATGGAGTAGCTGAAGCTCAGAAGCTAAAAGATCCCCTTTATCTTTTAAACTTCATACCATCAACTCCAAAGCCGATGAGCTGTTATCGTGACCTTTATGAAGGGATTGTATTTAGTTTTTTTGGTTGCTGCAGTTTGGATAAAGTTAATCCCCTACAGAAACTGCTAAATCATCCCTGGGGTGGGAGTCAGGGAAGTGAGAGACACTGGAGGAAACAAAAAGATTGAGAAAGAGTTGGATGTAGAGGAGAGTGGAGGTGCTGAAGGAAAAGAGAAGGAGAAAGTGGATTATGTGAGCTAAGTAATCAGAGCAAAGAAGCAGAAAGGAGAAAAAAATGATAATGGCGGTAAAAAAAATTAAAGAATAGAAAAGAAAGATGCACAAAAGAGAGAAGAGAGCAAGATAAGGTAAGCCATCATTAATCTCACTGTGGGGAAATTTGCATTGTTACAACAGTAAAGAGAATAGGTGCAAACATTTAAGGAATAACAGCAGAAAAAATTGCAAAAAAATCAACGAAATTAAAGCTGTAGGCAGCATTGGTCAGGTCCTTGCATCCTTGCTGGTCAGTGAATCCAAGCATGTCCACCAGGTGGCGATGCGACTTAGAGTGTATTTCAGCCTTTCGCCTATTTGATGGCAAGCCATCAAACTGTCCACCAGGTGGTGCTATCACTGTCAATGTATATCGGCCTATGGATGTGATGAGGGCTAGATTCTGATCACACGTGTAAAGTTTCAGGCAGACTGGAGCAAGTACAGGCTAGTTATACAGCATTCTTGTGTCAGGGCAAATTGTCGAAATTCCGCCAGCCACCATTTCCACACCCTCAGATTTTTACTGAGCATTTTGGTAACTTTTGATCACCCGTGCCTACTGTACATCCTGGCCAAATTTGAGCTCTGTCGGGGTTACCCTGTTTTAGTTTGTAGTTTTTGAAAATATGTAAAAAATCGTCCAAAATATGACACATAATTCAAATTCTCACTTCCTGTTGGGTTTTTGGTATGGTTGTCAAATACATTTTTGTGGTTTGATGAGTTTCATATGCATACCAAATTTTATAGCTGTCGGTGACACATACTGGCCGTAGTCTCTGTTTGAAATTTTCAGGTGGCACTTTTACGCCATATTGGCACACATCTTTGCAAGTCTCCCAAAACATACATTTTTTCGTCGGTTTTGATGTGTTTTCACGCGTTTTCAAATATCCTAAGGCCCTCAAAAAGCCAATTCAAAATGAAGACATAGAAATAAAAATAATAAACCCATGGATTACAAAAGATTCCTTGCATCGTTCGTGCTCAGACCCTAAATATATGCTACTGTTCAAAAGTCTGGGGTCACCCACATAATTTTATGTTTTCCTTGAAAACTCACGCTTTTATTCATGTGTTAACAAAACTGCACAAAGGTTCTAATCATCAATTAGCCTTTCAACACCATTAGCTAACACAATGTAGCATTAGAACACAGGAGTGATGGTTGCTGGAAATGTTCCTCTGTACCCCTATGGAGATATTCCATTAAAAATCAGCCGTTTCCACCTAGAATAGTCATTTACCACATTAACAATTTCTTGATTGGATTTCTGATTCATTTAATGTCATCTTCATTGAAAAAATTGCTTTTCTTTGAAAAATAAGGACATTTCTAAGTGACCCCAAACTTTTGAACGATAGTGTACATAAGTACTAGTTCTAGAAATAACAGGATTGCACATATCAGTGGTATCGCCCAGATTCTTTCATGGGAATCAATGGGGAGTAAAGCAGTAGAATCCCTGCCCAAAGTACCTTTATTTGCACCACTTTGATGATATACAATTTAAAGTAACCTGAAAATGTCTCACCACAAAGCAATGCAGCAGGGGAAAGACGCATGAGAAAAGGAGAAGAAAATGAGAAGCAAAGGGGTGGAATCGTTCCGCGGCGTGCCTTCATTTTCACCTTTTATACACAGTTTAATGTAACCTGTGAATGACACGTTACAGCCCAGCGGTGCAGCAGGGGGTGCTAGAGAGAGACGGCGTGGCATCTGTGTCCAACTCTTTCCTGTGTGGTGTTTAACTGAGGTGAAACACAGCATTGTTTGGAACCGTAATTTCCCCCGCCGACAAAATGATTTATGTCTCAATCTGCATGTGCACCATCAGAGGGCCTCCTGCTGGTTCATCCAATTTTAGCCTCCAACGTGTCTTCCTGTGTATGCAAGTCACGCTCGCACTTGTACATATATATGTGTGTGTGTGTGCGTGTGATGTGATGTCTGTCAGTCTGCGCATGTGCATGCAAGTCATGCCGTCGAATGTGTGTGTCTGTGTGTGCGTCTGCCGAGTGTGACCTGCCTTCGCTGTCACGCAACTGCTTTGTGTGTGCGTGACAGACAGAAAGAGAGAGAGAGAAAAACCTTAATACAAGCTGATCAGTTTGGTCGCCAGGGAGTCTGGACATCTGCCAGAGAGAGAGGGAGGGAGAGAGAAACAGTGATGATGGGGGAAAAGATGAAAAGAGAGCATGAGAGATGCTGTAAGAGAACAAAAAAGGTAGAAAACAGAGGAGAGGGAGGTAAGAGGAGCTTCAGACTTGGTCATCCTTAGCTGCTGACATTCAAACAAAATGAATCTCTCCTCTCCTGTGTTGTTCTCTCCAGCTCCCAATCTCATTCTCTGCCTCCACCTCTCTGATTATTACGCTTTTCTCCTCTTCTTCCCCAGTGTCTTTTTCTCCGTTTCTCTTCTTTCTCTTCTCATCTTTTCCCACAGGATGTTTGCAGGGGGGTTTTTAGGAAATTTGCTAGTCAGACTACAGTGCTGGTGTCGAATATTTGCATTTAGCTACACATTTTCAGGACAACAATGATCAGAAATTCTGGACAGAAAACCAAAATAGCTCATCATTGCTGCTGTTTTATTGCTCAGGTAGCAGGAATGATCTTGTGCTTGGCTAACTTTGATGGGAGCATTTATATTAACTTTGCTGCTGGTAATGTTACTGTTTTACTGTTTTCTCCTGGGTCCGTTGTTTCTGAGGTCGTTTTGCTGTTGGTCGTCAACTTTGGCCTTAGCATCCATTTACGACTATCTATGCAATGATATAGGGACGCTTTTTATTATTATTTCCCCCATTAATGTGTGTTCAACAATAGGTATGTGTTAATATCACCACAGAGTATGCCAGAAAAGATTTAATGCCTCCCAATAAATAGTACGTCGGATGTAGCATGCCGAAAATCACCTTATGTTTTGCTATTCTGGCTGGATTTTGCAGTTTGCAGACAAGCACTTTTTTGGGGGGCCATTCTGACCCTCTGTGTCAAGTCAAGTCAACTTTATTTATATATCACATTTAAAAACAACCAAAGTTGACCAAAGTGCTTTATAGGCTCAAATAGATACAAAACATAATCTGTGAGGAAATATTCAGGGCAAGACAAACAATGACACTTACCAAGGTGTCAACACTCAACTTCAATTAAAAGCCAGAGAGTACATGCATTTTCAGTAGGATCAAATTAGTGGGGATACACAAGTGCTCAGTCTCTTGAAGGTATCAAGAGACCGAGCAGGTCTAATTTGAACAGGTAAGTAGTTCCACAGACTGGGTGCAGCCACAGAAAAGGCTCAGTCGCCTTTGTTTCTGAGTCTGGATCTGGGAACTTTAGGGACCATCTGATTGGGTGACCTCAGAGCTAAAACAGGAGCAGAGGAGAAGGTGCCAACCCATTTAAAACCTTTAAAAACAAGCAATAAAATCTTAAAAGCAATTCTGATGCAGACAGGAAGCCAATGGAGTGAGGCTAAAACTGGAGTGATGTGCTCCAGCTTCTTTGTCCGAGTTAGAAGCCAGGCAGCAGCATTTTGTACTAGTTAGAGCCGATGAAGAGACATCTGATCAAGACTGACATACAGAGTTGCAGTAGTCTAACCTAGATGTGATGAAGGCATGCATGACTCTCTGAGTCGTTGTGGGACAGATAGGGCTTCACTTCGGACAACAGCCTCAACTGAAAGAACCCGGTTTTGACAACAGAACTGATGTTTGTCAAATTTAAAATCACTGCCAAAAATCATACTCAGAATTTTGGAAGACGGTCGATAATAGACATCCAGAGGACCAAGGTCACTCAGTGCGCAGTCAGCTAACTGATCTGATCGGCTAAAAACAACAATCTTTGTCTTGGTTTCATTGAGACAAAGAAAGTTAATATCCAACCATGATTTCAGATCATCCAGGCAGTTTAGCAATGGCTGCAATAAACTGCAGTTTTGTGTCTAATGGGGAGGTAAATCTGCACATCATCTGCAAAATAAGGAAATGTTGTATTCGTTAAAAACCGACTTCAGGGGTAGCATGTACAAAGAAAATAGTAAGGGGCCTAAAATGGACCCTTGGGGGACCCCGCAGGTGAGAGGGATTGCTGATCCATTGTGGTGAACTGAAAAACTCCTGTCTGTCAGATAAGACTTGAACCATTTAAGAGCCGTGCCTTCAATACCCACACTGTTCGAGAAAGAATAGCAGAATAGTGTGGTTAACTGTGTCAAAGGCAGCAGTCAAATGTAAAAGCACTAAAACAGATGAATGTCCCGAAATAACAGTTAAGAGAAGATCATTAAAAACTCTTGGAAGGGCCGTTTCAGTACTGTGACGGGCCTTAAAACCAGACTGAAACTTTTCAGAAATACTAAAATCATCTAAAAATGTTTGCATTTGAAAAATACAGCTCTCTCCAAAACTCTGAGTAAAATCTGTGTGGTTACATCACTGCATCTTGCATGTGTACAAACAAGATTGAGCTAATCAGACAGCAAAAACATATGACAGGTCGTTTACCACTACACACTGGGATGGTCAACGTTTATGGCGTATTGTTATGATGAAGTATTTTCTAGTTGTGTGTATACTGCTTGAAACAGTACATACTTTGTGAGGGCAGCTGCAGTGCAAGCAAAAAGAAAAAGCATGTGAATGGGAAAGTAGCCCCTGTCCTGGTTTTATATGTGATTTACAAGTCCTTGCCCTGGATTGCTGCTCCTTCGACCTTTCTGACTGGACTGAAAACCTCCTATCTGTACCTCACTAATCACTGCATGAGCTGCTCGCTTTGTGTCTTTTTGTTTGTGATCTGCAAATTGTCCCTTGTTTTGTGGCAGGAGGCTGGGCGGTAGTTGTGTTTCTGCCATTAAAAATACACCGTTGCTTCACTTCAAGAAGGTTGTGGGTTCAAACCCGGTGGCCAGATTTCTTTGCGGAGTTTCCGGTTTTTCAGGGTGCTTCCTCCCACAGTCCAAAGACGTGAATGGCAGGCTAATTGGTGATTCTAAATTTGCTGTAAGTGTGCATGGTTGTTTACCAATCCATCAACTGGCGATCTGACCGTGGTGCTCCTTTCGCCCAGAGTCAGCTGGGAGAGGCTCCAGCCCCTATATAGCTAATGGATGGATGGAAAATTGCTCTCAGCATCGAAACATAGTAGAACGTGCTTTAAAACTTCTATAAAAAAAAAAAAACAAAAAAAACAATGGTGGCTAAAACATGCACAGGTAAGGCCTAATGAGACGGGATACGTAAGAGACAGTATATTCTGCTGTAAGTTTACTTTAACCTTCAATTCTAACTTTATTATGTTATTATCTCTGTATTTTCTCTGGTTTTTGTCGCTATCTCTGGTACTTCATATCCTAGTCAAACAATTCGTAACGTTTTTTGAAAAATCTATATAAATTAAACTTGTATTACAATGCAGCAATTGATCTAGCAGCTAAATCAGGACTTATACCCCATGCCAGTGAATAATGTACTGTCTGTTGCTGGCTTCAACAGTCTTTAAATTGGTTTACTAACCATGAAAAGAAGAATTCCCAGTGTTTTTGGTTTGTTTGCCATGCCAAGGCCTTTAAGGATGCAAATCAAGTAAAAATTAGATGTAATATTGGATAATTTAAAATCAAGTATGCATTTAGTTAAAGCAGTTTGTACCATTAATTGTGTTAGCGTCATCTTTGAGATGCCAACTCCAGCCTAAAATCTAAACCTGTATGCTGCTGTTATGTTATTATCTAAAGCCAAAGCTCAGGTTCTCCAACTGTCCTGCTGTTCCATTAATTAGAAGGGTTTTCTTCCTTCTGCTGTAAAAATGAACAGCTCACCATTTCATCCTGAGTTAAAGTGACAATTATTTTGTTAACATTCATCAGCAAATCCCGCAAGCAAAGCCACATGGGAGCTGTAGTCTCTGCTGCATCTCACAAGATATTAACACCCAGGCCTAGTTCCAGAAGAAAACAGCTTAGTGGGGATACACAAGTGCAAACACCTAGAAAACAAAACTGATGGTTACCCAGTGTATATACGTCTACAAATGCTTTTATCTGGATCAAACTTAACATTAACATTGCAATATAACTTTATGTCTATATGGTAATCGTAAAGGTAAGGCTTTGTGAAATCTGCACACATCTGTTTGACATTTCACCTGAAATTTCTACAAAATGTGTTATAATTTAATACAGGAATGCATCCACCATTGTCTGTTTTCATGTATAAAAATGGACATCTCTGGTTTTTTGTGCATTACCAATTGCACAGTTTTTATTTGATGTATGTTCTTCCGCCTACTTGCACACTATCTACACAGTTTTTAGCTTTCATATATACATTTTGTACATAATTATGCCTTTATGTATTTTTATATCTCTATATCTACTATGTGCACTGCTCTTAACTCTTATTTCTGTATATTCTGTATGTTTAATATGCTTCTGGTTTCTTATCCTAACTACCTAACTTTTAAATAATTTGTTAGAAAATGCACAATTTAGCGTACTGTATTGATAACTTGGGTATTAGACATTGCACAGACTCTTCTTCACCGAGGTCTTCTGGCACTTGTTGAAGTTTGGGTGGTAGCAGACACTCAAATTGAGAAACCTGTGCTAACTTTGGCTGGTACCTTTGCTGCCGGTAATGTTACTGTTTTCTCCCAGATCTGTCTTTGTGTCTGCGTCTGTGGAGATCGTTTTGCTGCTGGTGTTCAAATTTGGCCATTTTTTTCTATCCATGTAACGATAGCTGGACAATATGCCCTGAACCACTGCAGTCCATTCACCTGTTCATGCGTTTAATCATGGGTGCATTCCAGTATCCACACCACTACATAGCATGCCAAATGTATGCCAGAAACACACAGATGTCCTACTACTTGGATTTGCAATAGGTTAGCCATCATTCTTTTCTGGTCATTCTGACCCATAATCCTTTGCCCAGGTGAGTTGGCTACATCACAGGGATAAACAAGCTGGAACTTTTAAAAGCCCACAAACAGATGATAGCTTATTTCACACTACAGACTGCAACGGTCAGTGTTTACATAATTATGACAAAATAGTATGTCCCAGTTGCATGCACACTACATAAAGTATTAAGTACTTGGTGAGGGCAGCTGTAACATGTACTTAGAGTAAAGAGGAAAAGCATGTGATTTGGAATCCTCTGGGGATTTCCTGTGCTATTGGAATGGTGGCAGTGAATTCTGTGGGTCCTGTGGGTGGCAGGGTGGGATCTACCTAGATCAGGCTTATCCTGGCACATCCCACAGATGCTCAATAAGATTTGGATCTGGGGAATGTGAAACACCTCAGCTCTAATTTCACAGCAGTTTTTGCGGTGTGTCGAGGTGCATTGTCCTGCTTAGGGTGGCAACTGGCATCAAGGACTGCTGTTGCCATGGGGGTTGAGGGGTTGCTTGACCTGCAATGTTTAGGTGGGTGGTACATGTCAGACATCCACATGAATGTCAGGACTCAAGGATTCCCAGCAGAACGTTGCATTATAACAAGATGATTGATGTTGTGGTTGATCAGTGTATGTGCATTTGCAAGTCCCAGTCCCAGATTGGAACGGTTCTCTGGCCTATTTGATTAGATCAAAAACCTCCAATCCAGCTGCAGCACGAATCATTGCACCTGCAAAACGTTCTGTAAAACTACCACTCAGAATCTCTTTTTTGTGGTCTGCAAATTTTCTGAAACTTGTTTTGTTCCAGGGCTTTGGGTGGATTTAGGGACTTTTGGTTTGGGAGTAGAGACGCTATTATCGATTGTAACTTTGTCTTGGATATTGAGTGGAGGCCAGAGTGACCGGGACTTTAATTCTGTTAAAGCACGCTAGATAAGTGTGATTATAATTTCTAGTAAGTTTGTTTCAATTTCTTTCTTTCTTTTCAGCAGCATCCACCACCCACTGTCCTCCAGACCTGTGCAGTCTTTATTGGCATTTTACACAGTTTTGGATGATAGAGTAACTGTTCAATACACTTAGGAGTCCCCACCCACTGCTCACAATTAAATTCTTCAACATTGATTATATATAGAATATAAACCTGAGAATGCAGTCCCTGCTTCTGCATCCATTATCTGTACACTGCTTAATCCTCATTAGGATTGCTGGGGGGCTGGAGTCTATCCCAACAGACTTAGGGTGAAGGCCAGTGACATCCTGGACAGGTCACCAGTCTATTGCAGGGTTACTAGCAATCACACTCACATCACACCTACGGGACAATTTAGAATCACCTATTAACCTCAGCATGTTTTGGACTGTGGGAGGAAGCTGAAGAACCTGGAGAAAACCCATACATGCACAGGGAGAACATGCAAACTCCATGCAAAAAGATCCCAGGAAGACAGGGACGGGATCTTCTAGCTGCAAGGCGAAAGTGCTAACCACCAAGGCACCGTGCAGCCCTAAATACATACAGAAAAGCAAAAAGTTAAACACCTTTCAGTGGAGTTAACTATTTTATTGACAGCTGGAATAGAATAACAATACACCAAATTGTGCATTTACTCAACAATATAACAGTTTGCCAAAGAATCTGCAAATATACTTGTGTTTTTAAATGACAGTGCAGTGAGTAAAACTAAAGTTACACCATTTTGTCACTTGTCTGATAACATTCAGGTCTTCAAGGCAGTAAAACACGAGCAACGAATGGGAAGCAACGCAGATGGGCTTTTTGCTCAGTTTATGCTAACTTCTGCTGATGCTAATCTATGAATGGGAAGACAGTTTAAAAAAAATACACTATACCTGCAAATGAAAAATAGTCGGAGGCTTTTCTTTATTTTGCTGTTGTTGAGAAAAAAATGCTCTAAAGAAGCTGTTCCCAGAAAACTAAAGGACAGGTGTTGAACCAAATGAGCATGAAAGAATATATGCTTAGTAAACCTTCCCTGGATAAATGCTCATCGCTGAGGAAAAAACAGACACTTCATCGACGTTGCTTACAAAAGTTGCCCATATCACCCTGAAAGATTGTGAAGGCCTGTAAAACTGACTCGTATCCCAAAACCAAAACATCACCTTCGCATTGGGGCCTCAGGAAAATGTCACGTTTGGAAAATTGTCAGGTGTCCTCAAAAGGCCTCAATTCAGGGAGGAGAATTTAAGGCTGTGAATGTTTTAGATATAATGGCTTTGTGTCGCTGGAGAAACAAAAGAAGCAGGAAGGTGAGCGACAAATATGTGCTGGAAAACACAGAAGTTATGAAATTCGATGGCACTTTGCTTCTCGCTGGGGTCACCCAACCTAAAAATGTATTCACTCATGGTAATGTGGGATGCTGTGGATGAGAGGATCTAACAGATGGTGTGTGGGGGAACACTTTTAGGGAGCTAGAGGGGCTCTGAGGAGAAAAAAAAAAGAAGAAAGTTTGAGAAGCTCTGCCTCTGCAGCACAGGAGGAGATGTGTTGCTTTTGGGAAACACCAGCCGCCGTTTCGTAACACCCACTGAGGAGCTGCGTCTACCCTTTCATCCACCCACACCTCCACCTTCTTCCCCGGGAGAACATGATATGATATGTCTAGAAACATACACACTGTCGCTCTGAAAAGGAAAGGACACAAACAGTGCTGTCTTTCTTTCTAATGAGTAAAACCCATGTACTCCGGGGGGGGGGGGGGGGGGGGGGGGGGGGGATAGGGATGATTTCAGCTCAGGTAACAAGAGGTTTTTTTTTCTTTTGGTCTTTTTTTTTTTATAAAGAACTTCAACGGGAATTCTACCTAGTTTCACTTTTAGGTTGATCTTCTGCAAAAACAGACAGATTTCATGGCTCTGTCTGCAGATTGAGGTTATCTTGGAGCATCGCAGTGAAACACGTGCACAGAAAACCATTGTATTGCCGTCAGGAAAAGCAGCAGAGTACGTTTGTTATCTCTGTTTACACATACAGACTCAAATATATTCACTGAGTTAAACTCAAAGAATACAAACTGCCTTTTAGCTCAGCTTCAATAAGCTACAGCTACAACTTTGAGTCTGCATGTGTTTTGTTTTTTTTGTAGCAAAAGGTTCCCCCCCCCCACCAAGAAATCGTTTTTACTCTGCCAATGAACGCGGCGAAGTTAGGTGACGATCGGCATTGGTTTATCTGTCCATCTGTCTGTCTGTCTGTTAACAACATTACTCAAAAACGGACCAACATATTTGAATTAAATTTTCAGGAAAGGTCAGAAATGACATAAAGACCATGTGACTAGATTTTGGCAGTGATGCAACTTATAGTCTGGATCCACAGATTTCTCAAAGATTTCTGTATCATTGCGAGATAGTGGCACGGAGTCACTGTAACTATGACAACAAGTGAACACTATGTCAGCTGCCTGCTGATGATCACATGATTGAGATCCTACTACAAATCAACTTACCGGGACTTATGCGTCAGACACGATACAAGAAACAATTGATTAAATTGTGGGGGTGTTTCTGAGTCCTCATTTTGTTTGTGGCTACATCTATAATAAATGGCCTCATTCTATGTTGCTCTGATTTCTGATCATCAATAACTAATAAACAAAAGCTGCCATTTCTGTCAATACCATATAGGGGAATGGACAGCCTTGGCGGAAGACTGCACTCGCTGAGTGCTTTTCTAGTTTTTTTTTTAATGCAAAGTGAGCAGCACTGATTAGAATAATGGGGACACCGTCTTTGAGAAACGTAATAATATGGTACTTCAGTGGAAAAGTTAATAAAGTACAGTGAGTAAAAACACCTCAGAAACCAATAGGTTCTATTTTCTGTACTACTGTGTGACTAAATCATGTAAATTCTACTTACATTCATATATGCATGTAAATATGAAGCCAGTGGCAAAAGGAGGCCTAGCATGCTGATATTAACCATGGTTACAGATGTTCTCAAGAAAAGCAGTTGTGTTGACTGCTATGTTTGTTTCACCTCTAAAAATTATTACCTAAATACATAAACTCCTTCGTGTACGTGACACGACTGTGTTTTTTATTGGTCTGTGGTCACTAAAGTTGCCACATGTAGAATTAAATACCAGTAAAGTGTAAGGAGAAGTGTCTAGTTTTGCAGAATTACAACCCAAAAAGTGAATGAAAGGACCTCAACAGGACGCCAGAACAACTCTCACAGATAGCTCGATGGCATTTTACTCATTTGAAACCACAAAGTACCATGATGTGCATCCAGCCGTAACCAAGAAACAATAGCATCATTTACCTAAGTTTTAGAAAACAAGCCTTATAAGAAACAGGTCCAAATGTTTGAATAACTATGCTGCAAAAATGCTTTTTTTGCTTAGTTTGTTCATTTAAGCTCACACCAACAAGTGTGGAAGGTTACACAAATAGTCAGTTGAAATATCAGTATATCAGAAATTCATTAAGAACATCACGCAAATATAATTGTTTCCATAGATGACACTTAAATTCCTTTAGGTGATGGGTTGAAATGGTGACACTGTAAAACTTTTTTTTTTGCATCATTTTGATTACTTAACATGACAATTCTTAGTCCTTAGCCCTGACAAAAATGTCTATGGTGTGTTTAAGGCCTCTACTTACATTACAATTGATAGAAGTTACATCGTTAACATCCAAGTGGCAGACACAATCAGAAATATGTGGGGGAATGCAAAAGAAAATGTACATTTTTGGTGCTGAATATGTCGACTGTAACATTTACATAGTTCGTTAGCTCATTCATTTGCCTTGAAAGTTACAAAATGTCCCAAACAAAGTGGTGAACAAAAAGCTGCAGATGAGTGAAAATACACAATCAGTTCCAGCAAACAATAGTTACTCTTAATCCCCAATGTCGGCATATGTTTTGACTCTCTTAAACAATTACAGAAGGAAAGTGTCTTGCAAGGGTCACCTGCAGCTGTAGCCATCACAGAAAGCCCATCATTTACTGCATGCATGCTATACTACTGCTGCTGTCATGCTACTCTAAGCTATGTTTAGGACCTTGTTTGCACAGGCAGCTGCTGCAGGTTCGATGGAGGAAGATGGGAAGCTTCTACACTGGCTACGGCTGCAGCGTTTCTAACCCTTATTATGTTCTAAATCTAGCTCATCATGCAACATTGCTTTTGTTTTTAGCCACAGGAGCCACTCTTCTTGGTTTCTTTGCACCAGAATGTGCCCGGCTCATGACAAGCTGAAAGAAGATTTGAACGTCAAATGTGTAAACGTTGCTCCTTCATTGGTCCTTAACTGGGGAAGTCAGCCCTCACAATATATAAACATTTTGGCACAAAAAACACAGACAAAAACACATTCCTTGGGTCACAGTAAGAGGAGTTAATTTTTCATATATAGTTATATATTTGATTTGTTTAACTGCTCTAACATCTGCTCTTTTTAAATAAATAGTCCCTTTTGTTTTAACTCATTGTTATCATTGTATTAAAATACATTTAGAGGTTGTGAAAAATGATCCTGCATTTTTCCAAGTCAGATATTCTCATGGTTGATGGGGTTTTAAATTTCAGCTCCTTCTGAATTTTAACAGCGATCCTCAGAGACAACATGAAACTCTCCCTGGAATAAATTATGGAAAAAAAATATGAATGCACTGATGTAAAAATGACACTTTATTAACAGGCGATTTTCTGTTTCTGCGCTTTCAAACTATTTTCAGGGTGTTTAAAATCCTAATCATTATATTATGACTTGTTCCAAAGATAGCTCATGCTTTTGGAATGACATATTGATGCTGATTTGTTTTGCCAATATTAGAATCGTTTCATCCGAGTGCATTGAAAATCACCAGCAATACGTGTCATTTTCTACAGTATCTATTAAGTGACTGAACGACTGCGATGACTGGATGTTTTCTGATTATTGCTTTACAGAATGTAGCTAATATTTTTGGAAACAGATATAGCATTAATATCCCTGCAACACTGCTACTGGCACAACAGAGGCCAATTTTGCAAAGTCTGGTAGAGTAAAATTACTCCGAAACTGGGTGATTTCATTAAAATACTAGCGGATCAGTGTAAGTAAAACTTTATTTTATTCTGAAATCTTGCCTCGTAGTAAAAATGAAGAATTAACCGACTGAAATTGAGATATGTTTTCTTGATTTCTTACGTTTTCTGTTAAAGAAAAAAAAGCTCAAAAATCTGAATTAAACTGCTACATATGTATGTGTTCCTTAATTGATCTCAACATACTGTGTTTCGTTTCTCGTCCTTCTGTGTAGCATATTAGCTCATGCTTAGCCTTATCAAGTTGTGTGCTAATTAATTAGAAGTTTTAATCAGTCATGCGGATGCTACCAGCTAATGCTACAGTCTTACGATAACTAGCAAGGATACCACTTCCCTCCCTCAGAGTTTTTAACATTAATCTACTAAGTCGTTATAGATTAACTTTGGCTCACTCCAAAAAGACACTAACAACCATAATATTTACACATAAAAAGACATTAAGAATCATAAAGTGCCCAAATAAAACACATAGACTTGTTTTTGTTTTTTAATAAACTACAAATTTCTCTACAGTGTGCACATTGTGTTCCCTTTAAATTCATCCTATTTTTTTTTTCTTGAAGTCCGTAAAAACCTGACGTCAGTCCAGACAGATCCTTTTGTTTGGATGATGCAAAGTACATTTCACGCTTCCTTCCTCTCTCTTTCCTCATCCTCCCTCTCCTCCTCCCTCCATGCTGCCTCCTAGCATGGCTAATCACCAGGTGCCGCGGCGCTCTGTGGATTAGGGCTGTAATTTAGAATAAAAGGGGAATGCTGCTGTCAGATGCTGTGATGGGCTCGTTCCTGTTCCCTCCCTCACAATGGCACATGCCGCACGGAAAATTGAAGAAGACGAAGGAGAAGACACTTGCTGGTAGAAATTGGCACAGTAGAAACTGTTATTAGACAACCGTTAGCCAAAGCTTTTTTTCATTTATTATTTAAAAAAAGAGAGGAGGAATCTTAAAAATCTACTTCTAGAGTGTTAGCTAAGGAGCATTCCAAACTACAATTAGACTGGGATATACAGCGAGGTGTCCAGCTGTCAGCCAGGCTACGAGCCACAATTTTTTTTCTTTTGTTTTTGTATTAGCTCGTTGTGTGTCAGTGCTACAGCTCAGGCACCTGCACTTGATTTGACCTGCACTAGAAGGTGGAATGTGAAAATTTAGAACCCAATGAGGACAAAAAACCCTCAACGCTTCAAAACCCCCTTTTGCGTCTGGCTGTTTCATGTCGGACCGTATCCTGATGAACAACACTGCATGCATTTAGCTGCTTTGAATTCTAATCAGAATCTAATACAATATATTGCATGCATGAAATCCAATTTAGCTCGGCTACGATGCTATCTGCTATTTTTATGCTATGCGCCAGGAAGGATTCAGGGTGACACGTTATTTGGACAGACAAATGCTTTTATGCCTCTCGCACTCCTGAAGTGATTCAAACTTTTCTTGAAGCGCTTTGGTTGCAATTATTCCTGGTCGCATAAGCTGGGAATCTCTAATTGGACATAATCCAATGTGCTATTGATTCAAGAAACAGCCAGCTAAAATGAGGTCTTGTTATTAAAAAAAAAAAAAAAAAAAGCCCAGAGGATGCATGTTTCCATTCAAACACAACACTAGCTGATTTGATTGAAAAGCACCTTCAAGAAAAGATGACAAGCACATCAGTAAAATCAGCTAATACTGCGTTTGAGTGCAATGGGAATGTACATAATGGCACATGGTCTTTGGGAACTCATTATTGAAGCCGTTTAAATCCACTCATGAATCAATTTAAACCTACGACTGCAAGTAAATGCAATTAACTGCAGTCTTAACAACCTGGGAGGATGGAAAGCCAGCAGTAAGCCCCTGGATCCCCAAGATCAGGTCAAGATCAGGATCCTTCCAGAATATAAAAGGGGCTTTCATTCATGTCAACTCCACTCAGATCCTATAAATATCACCAAATGAACCGAACAAGGATGAGCTAAATGAGTGACACAAGAAAAAAAAGTCGTCAGAATGTCCAAAACCAAGAAGTCTTGGTTAGTCACGACAAATAACTTTAATATTTCCTCTCAAAGCCCTCCTTAGTCCTGTTTCATCCCTTCTCCAGCAACGCTCCTGCAAAATGGGAGGCTGGTTTCTATATGAGGACACATTTTCTCTGGACCCGTGGATAGACAGATAACACTCAGGAGCTGTCCAGCCCCTTAATGAGGAGACGGAAAGACAACAAGCAGTCCTGGGAGTGAGAATTGAATATAGGCTGTGAGAGGAGGCCCGTAGCTGAAGTAAAGCTGAGCCCGCAGTGTGTATCGTGGTCCCAATGGATGTGATCAATGTCGGCAAACCGAGCCCGTCTTTGAAGTATCCTCATTAAGTAGGGTTTTTTTGTTATTTCCATCAAAGAGATCTGAGGAGAGCAAAATTTTCTTGTGAGTCTGAGAGGCGGTCGGTTGCAACAACAAAAGAAATGTGCTTCCCGTGAGTCTCAGGAAACAGTCTGGTACAAAATCAAAAGAATTATAATACATTTCCGATGAGGATGACCTACTGGGTCATTGAGTCATTTCCTAATCGGGGAGTGTTTCATTCCCCCAGTGTGGTTGGACCTGTCAAAGTGCCCTTGAGTGAGATACTTAACACCTACCTGCACCAGGGGCAGTACCGCCCGGTCGACCTGGGTGCAAGGCTACAGGGTATAAAAACATGTCTTAGGACTTGGTTAAACGATGAAATCTTAGCCGCAACATCGAAAACTATACACTTTAGAGTGAGTCTTAAGATCGCTCACAACAAGGACCGATCGTGCTCTCCAGGGACATCTGGGAGGAATGGCGGATCAGTGGAGCCATCGTTGGATCCACCATGGAGGAGGTAGGGAAGAGCTTGTACCAGCCAATCACCATCGAGCTGAGGTCCAGCTCCTCCAATAGGATTCGAGCTACGCCCATGAAACATTTGCGGTCCATCCGGCCATAGTTGCCCCAAACGATAACCTAAAGAAGAGAAGGACAGAGCAAAGACTTAAGAGAAAAACTTATATATTTGCACCACACTAATCAAATTAGTCCGAACAAAAATAGAGACAAGTGTACTACAAAATCGCAAATATTATAGCAGTGACAGATACAATATCCCATTTATAATATCCAGCCCAAAAATGATTGTGTACTTGAAATGTAACACTATCATACTGAAACATTAATGCACATGAAAGTCTAAACCAGGAATTGGAGGTTTCTACGTTCAGCTCTGTGTCACGGTTGAAACCACAACTTTGGAAAACAACCTGTTCCTCTGGAAAATACATCTGTGCAATAATAATTTCCTTTGTTGATGCTTTTGGAGGAAAAATACTGTAACTGCAACCTGTTTTCGATGTTTTTACTATTCCATGCTAGCAGCTGCAACCACACGTACATAAATAAAACTCGCATGTTTACCGATTGAACACCAAAACAAAATTACAACATGTAACAGAGACAGAAACTGCAAAAACAGAGAGAAAATTGTTGGATTTTGAACTTTCCGACACTTTTTGAACTACTAATGTATGAAGTGCTATTCTAACAATTCTGGATTTCTTGGCACAACTAAGAAGTCATCAGTGTCTCACCTTACACCTACAGTCATCTGACAAAAATTCTTGGATATTTTGTCTGAACTAGACTGAACTGCAGGCTGTGTTTACACAAAGCAAGTAAGAGGCAGGAATGAAAGCAACTTAAAAAATGTAAAATATCTATAATATGTAGAGGCCCAATTTGTTTGCCAGTATTAGTAACACATATGGGTATTTGGATTCAAGGTTCTTTTATTTTTGGAAAACAATCAAACAAAGAACTTTAGATTTTTTTTTTTTTTTTATGATTTGCCTTAACTTGGTCACACTGCACAGGAGACATTTTTGAGATTCTAGCCATGATTGAGCTGTTCCCATAGAGGTTTACACTGCAGAAAAAAATGAGTCCACAGTGTGACTGGAGAAGAAAACACATAGAAATTGCTCGGGATCCATGTTTACAATGTTCACCGTGTTGGTTTAGTGTGCTAACATTTTATAATTACAACTGAACCCTGAGGCAATCCTCGATAAGGATGGCTGACGATTGATGTGAGGCTAGCAGATCTTTACATTTTAGATTTTAAGAGCGTCACACTGGGTCTGCAGGTTTGTGATCATACATGCATGTTTGCCGAGGCTGCTGTAGAGCGCGGGGTTAATCGACATTAATCTAGATTTGGTTTGGAAATCTGTTCTAAAGCAATACCTGATCTTGACATCTTCTCCCTCTGCTGGTTGAGGTGTCAATTAAAGTAAATGAAGCGGTATCATGTGTGTGTGTTTGTGTGTGAGGAGAGAGGAGGAGATGATGGCAGTGCTTAGGATGCTGTGCGAGTTCGTACGTTAGGTGTCCTCTGTCTCCTGACATCCTGATAACATCAGGGCTCATCTCAGACGGCCACACATCTTGCCAGGCAGCGGACGAAATAATCAATATCCATCAGCGCATGTGTCCTTTCGTGTGGTGGTCTTGTGTGTCCATGCATGTCACTGTGCAAGTGATTTCCACAGAGACTCACAGGCCAAATCTGCTTCAATCTGTTCGTTCTTTCTTTTAAAAAAAACAACAACAAAAAAACAGGGAATGTATCTCTCTTTCTGTCTGCCTGCAGCCACTTCTCCAGACAAGGTCCTGACCTCAACCGCTACAAATTATACAAATTAGAAAATAGAGACAGTGTGAGAGGTGAGGAAGATGGGCAGAACAGCAGAAAGGCTGGGTGCTTAGTAAGGAGGGTGAAAATATGGTGTCCTAAATATAGGATCCTCAACTGTTCCACTCACTAGAAAGAAAGGAGCAAATAGGAAAAACAGCAACAGCATCTTTGAAGAATTTCTTTGAAGTCTTGTGTATTTCACAGTGATATTCTGCATCATAGAGTCCTCCCAACCTTGCGACAACATACTGGGGAAGTCAATAAGGCAAAACCTTTTTCGCCCAGAGTCTCTGTTGGACCTCAGTAATAGTTTTGCAGCTGAGCGGAAGCAAATCCCTGCAGCGAAAGCTTTCCTAGAAGCTGAGTAAGAAGCAGATTAATGCCGGAATAACCTGTTTGATGATCACAGATTTGTGCGACGCTGCTCGGGTGTCCATAAATCTATCGAATGTATTCGGCGCTAGGAGTTTGGTGGCTTCATGACTATTGGAGGTTGGTGCTGCAGAACGCAAATTTGTATGTCAAAGATCACAAAAGCACTGATTTATTTCACCTTATTGCAAGAATATTTGCTGTTAAAATGCTGGGGTGGCCCACAAATGAAAAGTCACAGAGGGAAAATAATTTCATCTGAGCCACTCGCAGTTTTAAAACCACAAAATGTTTAGAAGAGATGGATTAACAAGGAATAATGGAAAAAGAGTGAGATAAAAGAGACACAAAAAAAAAATCTTGGATTTGCTACTTTGAAAATTCAAATAAAAGGGGAAAACCTTGCAGCATTAGTTTAAAAAAACACCACTTGGTATCACACATGAAGGAAAATGTGCAGTGTTTCATTATCACTTTACTACCTCAGTAGCTTTGCCAGTATTACTTTTTCTATTCTAGTCTTAAATAACTTACTTTGATTTCCAACATACTTATAATCTTATTGCTTTTCTGCTAGGCACGGCATTTCTTATGTAATTTTGTTTTTCATTTTTTGCTCAATATTTGGCAGAAGAATTTCCATTGGGATTAATAAGGTTTTATTTTATCTTAAATGTGGAGGAAAATAAAGGAAAATATTGTAGATGTTATGAGCTTTATGTTTTAATGTTATTATTGTGGGTCCACGTCGACTAAAACTTTAATCCTCTGTTATGTGCTTCATTTCACAATGAATTTTTATCCAGAAAGACGACCCAATAGGGACATTTAGCACCTAAATACACTCAAATCACAGCCCTGGAATTGCAGAGGAGCAAACATTTAGCTTGTACTCCAGAAAACACAAACCAGTTGCACATGGAAACAACTGCTCAGAACAAAATATAAGATTACATGTAAATAATAGACAAGCGTGAGATATACGAGAAAATGGGATTATTGGAGAGCAGGAGCAGAGAATGCAGAGTGGAGGAGACGAGGAGGAGGAGGAGGATGGACACCCGATAATTAGAAAGGAGGCGTTTAGTGGCTAATTAAGCGGAAACGGCAGCCGAAGACTGTTCTGAAGACCTTTATTACTGAACATATAGGTTCAGAACCCGTTGACCTGATCTCAGAGTACCACACATATGGCCCTACAACATGTCTGTGTTACTCATAACTGACAAAATAAGAGGAAAATATTACTTTAACTTAAACATCTAGATTTATGAACAATCGCTTCAATGTAAATGATCAGTTGTCAGTATCAGTGTGTCCTGTATATGTCTGCTTGGCTTATACATTTTTCCATTTCATATATTACATAACCAATGCACTCACAACATGCACATATTAACTAGCTCTCTATTAGATGCATTAAATTATTGTGCATTATTACACATAAAATATTAAAATATACATATATAACGAATAAAATCATAGCCAATGTGCAGCCGATGTGAAGTTACAGTATTTATATCTGACAAATTCCACTCATCTCTTGTCCTATATAATAAAAATTTACTTTGACGAAAATAGTTTTAATATATAAATGTAATTTCTTATGCCATATGTACCGGTGTCATGCACTAGCAATTAAGACAAATCGCCTGCATGTAAAAGTAATTACCCTTTTTACCTCAAACTGAATGCAAGAACAGCTGTTTAACATTTGGGGAAAAAACTCTTTCCTCTGAGTATTTATGTGCTGTTACCAAAAAAAAGATGTTTAAATTAACAGATGCCCAAAATCATTTACAGCACCGCAAATTGTTTTTCTCGTGCGACATGTTTTGTAAAGGCTGGGGGGAAAAAAAGTCAGTTGAGGAAGGTTTGTGAATGAATTTTCCGTGTAGACTTAAGCGGCTCTCTGCTTTGCTAAATCAGGAAGTGACAAATTGAAAAGTGCTGCTGATTTCAGCGATTTTCATTATCCAGCGTGAATGAGTTTGATGAAACTCAGAGGACAGCGACACAGACAGCAGATAATTAAGAGGGAGGCGTTTAGTGGCTAATTACACAGCGACAGGAGCAGCAGAGCAGCCAGAGGCAGAGCTGCAGAGCTCTCCGCTGCACAAACCAACGTTTCCACCTGCTGATTCCAGAGGAAACCCAACAGACATCAGGTTAAAAACGCTGCTGTATTTAACCATTATACAGCCGAGATGAAACATGACTGTAAATGGACTGCAGCAAGAAGGAAACAAGGCAAGAAAGAAGGAAAACTACAGCAACACATAAGAAAGACGAAGTGATTACTGACTGAAAAGGAAAAAATACAGGACGAGACATGAAGCCGGCAGGATAGTCGGGAAGGGAAAAATAATAAAAGGACGAAGCAAGAAAGTAGTAGAGGGAATTGGGTAGAAAACTACTGAAGCAAAGAATGAAATGAGAGATGTAAATGTAGGAAGAACAAATGAGAAGAATATGGTTGAAAAGAAAAGAGTGACTGAGTGGAAAATGTAGGAAAAGTGTGACAGGGAAAGACTACAAAGCAGGCAAATGGTCAAGGATGGAAAGCGAGAAATGTGTGGCGATAATCAGCCTCTCACAACTGGTCTTTGGTGACATTTTTGATCCTGAAACCAGCTGAAGCTCAAACAAATGAAAGAACAAAATCAGCTCAAAACAGCCCACGGGTCCCTCAGGTCAGATTCTCACTCTAAATGTCAAACTCTGGTTTTCAGCTTTCTCTGCTGCGTCTCCTCCAAAAAGCCTGAACATTTCGACCAAACTATTAAAAGACAGAGTTATTTCTCATCATGACTGGGGCATGTTGGATTTACGACACTACAATCTTTTACCACATGAAAATATTTGCAGTTTGATCTTCCTCTTGCTTCTTTTCAAAGCAAATATCATGACGCAAACTTTGTTTTAAAGTTCATATATCTAGGCTAGATATATATTCTGATGTGACTGAGTAGATAAGTTGTCTTCAAATTGGTCTGTAATCTAAATCTGACCTTCTCCTAACTACAATATATACCCAAAGATCAGAGAGAATCCTCAGAACCGAAGCTGGCGTTGCTTGCATGAACTGCTGCTCTGTTGGTGTCAGTTTTCCTGACATCAGTAAACCTTACTCGCAACCAAAGTCATCTCCAGTGTGTCTCTCTGTGTCTGCCTCCTCATACTCTCTCAACCTTGCTGAACTTCCACAACAAATTCCATGTCTGTTTGGTGCCTTGAAGGTAGTGATCTTACCTGCACCACTTTCCCCTGAGGGCTTTCAGAGAAGACCAGGACCTGGTTGTAGAGGGGATCCAGAGACTTCCTCACTGACTTGGTCTTCTTCTTGGCCACACAGATCCCGTTCTCCAGGAGGTAAACTTTGATGTAGGCCGCTGCAATGACAAAAGACAGAAAGAATTAAACCTGAACTCTGTAACTCTGCTTTAAATCCAAATTTTGGGTGACTTTGGAGGTTTAGTCTGGTAATATGCAATGATTTAGAATTGGTATGTTTTGGGTAGAAGCAAAGTCCTTAGACTTCAGAGATTAAGCAGCCATCTTGGCCAGTTACTTCAGACTAACAAGACCAAGCCCATAGCTAAATTAACAGTAAAAGAGTCATAGCTGCAATTTGAGTGTCCACGAGGAAATAAAAACTGCTTGTATAGTATAACCAGTGAAATTTGCTTAAAAACAACCTTAATGAAAACACATGCATTTGTTTTAACAGTGTCAGCACGATTGGTTGGATGTTTCCCGGATCGACTTGGACAAAGTAGACGATTGGGTTTTCCAGGGAAGGGATGCGCCATGCATCATACAACCACTGTCTTTGTTGTTACAAAATTGCCTTTTGGGTTATTCCGTCTGCAATCATCAGGGTCCCTCTGCTCGAACATCACTGATTTGCCTGAAACTGTTTTATCATAAACTGTGGATATTTAACATGGTATATGTAGGGTTGTAAAATTAAGTTTTTTATAAATCAAAAAAGAAAAAAACAGGCTGGAAGTTGATGATATGTTATGCTATAAAAATTTCAGACAAATCTGAGGTGGTGGACCAGATAATGTCTCAAAAAACTTTTGGATTCTCCATTTTGGTGCACTTGTGTTCTGTAGAGGCTTCTACATGCCAAAATGTAAATGGAATATAGTCTGCGCTTATGTAGTAACTTTTAGCCATATAGCTTGGTTGCAAAATACACTTTATAATCTGAGAAAATTTGGGTTTCAAGGTGTTGCCCAAGGATACTTCAGCCTGTAGAGTAGCCAAAGATCAAACCCTTGTCACCCTTGTGATCAGTCAAAACTTGCTCTATCACCTGAGCTTAATTTGAGATTATGGCTTCATGATTATTCAGATTTTTCCTTTAAACTGTCCCTGTCAGACAGCAAACAGACAGATATCAATTCTGTGCACAATGTGCAACAACAGCAGAAAATAAAGAGGAAACTGTTCATTCTAGAGAACAAGAAAGTATTTTCCATTCTTGACTGAAACGTATACACTGTAAGTATGGATATGCCAGTCAGGCTTTTTGTTTGTTTGTTTTTTTGACTATAAATCTGCTCCCTACCAGAAACTGAGATAAAATTTATCCCAAAATGATTTCTCTGTGATGTTAAGTAAAGTAAATGTAGCAGCAAAAGCTATGCAATACAGTTTTAAAGATAAATCTGACACCTCCTGGTTGAAAATGTCTAATAATTTAGGCATAATAATTATAATTTGAATAACTTAAAGAGTTGCTAGCTCATTTCATGTGCTGGTATTGTGATGTGTTGTTTTTTTCTCTTTCACATTTCAAAGTTAAAACCATATTAAAGGTGATATATAGCCTAATAATAACACACCGCATATCAGTCTTCTAGTTGTAATTTCATGCCCTGGAGTCAAACTGCGTTGCTAGGTAACATAAGCAGAAACAGTATTACACACTGGAGCATACACAAACACACACACTCTAAAGTGTTTTGTCCAGTATGTCAGATGACAAGATTAAAGATTAGACTTTGGCACACTGAAATGTGAGGCAAGAATCTCTTTTTTCTTTCCACTATATATGGAGTTCCTTTCATCTTTCGATCCCCTCTGTTGTCGCCAGCATGCTTTCCTTTCATTCACACTCTGACTCTTGTTTGCACTTTGCTCTGTTTAATTTCCTCTCTTCTCTTATCTTCCCATCATAGTTTTTTTTTTGTTTCCCATATTGCTGACACTGTTTAATTCTTATGCAATTAGGATCAATGATTGGTTTAATATTACACAACGGAGGGGAAGTACAATCAGTTTTTAGTGAAGCGTCCTGACCAGAGTTGATGTGCAGCGATATTAAAAGTCACAACAACAAAGTACATGTTTCACGACGGTATGAACAGAAACAAATGCTCTTCTTACTTATTCAGTGTATCACCTCACCGTACTCTGTGTGTGTGTTAACTCCCTGAACAATGAAAGCACCATTCCCCTGTCTTCATTCTTGCATTTTTTATATCCTCAAGTGCCATAACTGTGATTTTGGAAGCTCTATCCCATTAGGTCTAAAATGTACCCTGCAGGCTGTTGTGTGCGCAGCTGATACTAATTGCCGGATCGTGATGCATTCGTGTGCAGTGGGAACCACCATGTTCCGAGACATGGCAGCTGTTTAATGCACAGAAGTAAAGCAGCATTGTAAATTGAAGAAAAATAACAATCCTAATATGTTTCAATTCTGAACATCTGGTGTTTTCTGGTTTAAAATGGCATCCCGTTGAAAACAGCTTTGATTCTTTTTCTCCACAGACTGGAGTGCTACAGACCTGGAGGTCCCTTTGAACCTGGTTTCATAGTGAGTCCTCTGGCCTGGACGACCTCCACTTCCAGACCTCCATTCCGCTCCATCAGACCGATCTCTACGTCACCTGGGTGGAGGAAAAACAGGTACACTGAGCAATGAGGATGAAGGAGGTGAATAAATTTATAAAAGTTGTGCAATAATGAACCACTGTGGGTTGTCACGAAGGTTTTCAATTTAATCAGTTGTCCCTTGTATCATTTCCAACGGATAAGTCCTGGTAAGTCCGCAGCGATCGATTTGTAGTAGGATCTCAATCATGTGATCATCAGCAGGCAATTGACATAGTGGTCACTTGTTGTCATAGTTACAGTGATCCTGTGCCTCTATCTCACAATGATACAGAAATCTTTAATAAATCTGTGGATCCAGACTATAAGTCACATCACTACCAAAATCGAATCACTTGGTCCTTGTGTCATTTCTGGCCTTCCCTGAAAATTTCATCCAAATCCGTTGGTCCGTTTTTGAATAATGCTGTTAACAGACAGGCAAACAGACAGACAAACCAATGCTGATCAACACAGGAATCCGTTGCGTTCATTGGATGAGTAATAAGAGAAGGTGGCACTTATGTACAGTACATGGAGAGTGTTTAGGATCACCTCATGTAGCTCCAAGTCAGTTTCTAGACAGGATTAGGTTGGTGAACGTGAGAACCAGATCAAAAATTAGGTTTATTCAAGACCAAGATATTTCATTGCGTTGTCAAAGAGGTTTTCGTCCAAACCAACTTGCAAATCGACACACCCCATAGATGTCAGAGCATTTTGTGCATTTTCAGTTTCTATTCATTCAGTCTACCAATAAATGACATGATGAAAATGGGTCTTTCTTACTTCTCTATCATAATAATTTAATGGATAAAGAAACATCCTGACAGACTCCCAGCTTTGACCTCCTTCCGCTACATCAAGCAGTAGATGAAGCAATCAATATACAATCAGCTGTCTAGCCTCTTTAACTAACTATTTTAGTTTTTTTGGTGCAGTCTCAGCACTGTCATTAACTTCAATCTGTTCATCCCCAACTTAACATTACTGCATTTATCATGTAGAAAATGAAAGATCTTCTTCATTTCACTTATTGAATAATAGTTTCAGCTAAATGCCCACCAAAAATGACACATACATTCCTCTGAAAGTGACAGAGCACAGATGACAGCCAAGTTATTCTGGGTTCTCTGAAATTATATAACGTTGGACTGGACAGCAGGTTTGGAGTGGAGCTGGTCCAGTCAGTGTCACTGTTGTCAGGCCAAGGACAGCGTCTGACTGCCAGCAAGGAAACTGACCCACTTACAGTAGATCACTGCTGCAGAGGATGGACTACATACAGTATATCCACCATATACAGCCTGGAAATGAATGAATGCAAAAGGGGGGCAATAAGAAAAACAGTAAGACACCGCTCTGACTTATGAGGAAGTTATTTGCCGATGTGAAATGATTTCAGCAGTGTGTGGGCCCGGTTTTATTAGAGGATTTCCTGGGATGATTTAAGTTTTTAATCTCCAGATATATAAATATGGAAGAAAGCGAATGTGACTTTTAAGTAGAGTCTTTGGAGGCAATAGCTGAGCTGCAGGGAGTAAATTTCTGTCGTCTCTCACCCATGGACGTCGTCGCCAGCGTCTGTCGCCCGACAAACTGCGCCGGTCCCATCCCATCCAGGAAGTCGCTGAACTGGGCGTCCGACGCCAGACACATGCCGCTGTAGTTCAGGCTGCGGAGACGAAGTGACGGATGGTTAAACATGACCAGACAGTTCTCAAAGCAGTTCAATTAGTGGGAGAAAGTGAGTCAGACACTGGAAGATAATTACACAATGCAAGAGAAGGGAAACAGACTCCAGACAAAAACAGTCTAGGGGAAGTTAGGAGATAGTGGAAGAGAGAGAGAGAAAAAAAACAAGAATAAAAAAAGGACAGATAACTGGAAGTCATTTATCACTTCGGTTTCGGCTTAGTTCAACTCCCAAAATTCAAATTGGCTCCCTGAAACTGAAAAACTACTCAGGGTGTTGGCTCTGAAGTTTGACCCTGTATGTCCTTATTTTCTGTGTTTGTGTGCAAAGGAATCAGCATGGAGTGCTTTGGTGGCCCACTGCCAGGTGCTATAACCAAGTGTGTGTTTGATCTTTATTCATCCCTGCTCTGATGAGACTACTTAGCTGCACATTTAAGGAAACAGGTGTATTATTTTTTAAACCTTTCCAGATGGACTGCAACCTAAATTACCCAGCAACGTTGTCTTCAAAGTGAAATGGAGGGGGGGGGAACTTTAAAATATTTAGTAACTATTATAGTTATAGTTATTATTATAACTATTATTCCAACAAAGGTGCACTACCGTCCAAAAAAAAAGTTGCACACTCTAATATTTCATTGAATCACCTTTAGCTCTGAGAACGACACATGTTCACTGTAGCATCGTTTCAATAAGCTACTGCAATGTCACAGCATTTAATGTCCAGAGTAATTTTCTACTAAGATCTTGTATTAATGATGGGAGAGTCGGACAAAGTCTTCTCCAAATCATCCCAAAGATTCTCAATGGGGCTGAGGTCTGGACTCTGTGGAGGACAATCCATGTGTGAAAATGACGTCTCATGCTCCCTGATCCACTCAGTCACAATGTGAGCCCCATGAATCCTGGCATCGTCATCTTGAAACATGCCCATGACATCATGGAAGAAAAACTCCATTGATGGAAAGACCTGGTCATTCAGTATATTCAGGTAGTCAGCTGACCTCATTCTTTGGGAACATAATGTTGCTGAACCTGACCAGCCCCAGATCATAACCCTAACCCCCACAGACTTGTAGGTACTAACCATGATAGGTGCATCACTTCATCATCCTCTCTTCTTACTCTGATGCCCCCATCACTTTGGAACAGGGTAAATCTGGACTCATCAGATCACATGACCTTCTTTCATTGCTCCAGAGTCCAATCTTTATGCTACCTAGCAAACTGAAGCCTTTTTTTTTCTGATTAGCCTTACTGATCAGTGGTTTTCTTAGAGCTACAGCTGTTTAGTCTCAATCCCCGGAGTTCACCTCGTAGTGAACCGTAATTTGTGAACCGTGAGTTCTACTGTTGATGTTCTACAATCATCTAAGAGTTTGTTCTGACCACATTTGTTCCTTGAACATGAAGGTTCACCACTATCCTTCAGGTTTTAATAATGTGTTGGACGGTTCTTAACCTGATTTTAGTAGTTTCATCTCCTTAGTTGTTTTCTTTGCTTGATCCAGGCCAATAATTTGACCCTTCTGAGAAAGATTAGCATCTTTTCCATGACCACAGGATATGTCTTCCAACATGGTTGTTTAATTAATGAGAAGCTTCTCACTGCATCAGCTAGGGTTAAAGAAGTTGTTGTTGTGCTGAAATATATTCATCACTGCAGTGATTATCAGTGGAAGGCTCTTACCTATTTGCTTAGTTAAATCCAAGTGCCTACTTTTTTTGGACGGACAGTGTATAAATATTTAACATTAACTCCAGAGTGAGCAGTAAAACACTCATTAGTCGCTACAAAATCATTTATAAGGTGGTCTTCCTGTACGATGAACACAATCACTTATCTTAGATTAGTGCATTCATGCAGATGTCAGCAGATATTAATGCACAGATATATAGCAGTGAGAACATTATGATACATGTAATTAATAAATCAACATGTTGGAGACATTCTAATGAGGTAAAAGCCTTTTGTGAGCGATGCATGTGCGTGCATGTGCACACGCAGCGAGCGCTGACATGCAATAAGTCAGGCAACATTAGCCGAGTGGGTATTACTGGGTGATAAAATCCTGAGCTTTAGATTATAATGTTAGTGTGCAGGGCACATCGGAGGATTACGCTGCTGTTTCACAGAAATATGACGCTCGATGTAAACTGCATGCCGTAGTCAGAGGACATGCTGGATATATTATACAGGTTTAAGATTGCATACGTTTCAGTTTTTATGATTATTTTGTGATGAGCTATAACTCAGAACGACAAGATTGTTCATCATGATGGATGAAGATGAAAAGTTTAGAATTATGGAAATATAAATCAGCGAAGGTAAAGATTAGTCCTGCATTTTAGTTGATTTTTATTAAATAAAGCAATGAAACTGAAAAATATGTCTTGTCTGTATGATTTGTTATAGGAGGCCTCCAGAGCTAAAAGAATAATCAGCTGAATTGAATTTTTCATCTTGTTAATAGGCGGTTGAATGCAGTCTAATACAAGAACTCTCCAGCTGCAGTACATAAACAGTGCTGCTCCTTAACCACAAACAGCACAATGAGAGTTGTATTCTGTCCTTCTTCCATCAGTCCATCTATTAACATGTTATCTATACCATTTAAATATATACTGGAGATTATTTTTCACAAATATGGAGACTTTAGGCATTGAAAGTGCACCTTTACCACTAAAAATACTTTTTTTCTATATCCATTTGAAAACACGAAACTCTTTATGAAATTATAAAGATAGTTTTGAGTGGTAAAGCTCAACCAGCATAAAAATGAAGCTTATGCATGAATTTCTCAGATGTGATTATTCATTAAATGTAGCTGCAGTCTGAATTATGTGCATCTAACAGGACTGACCTGAGCTTTGGTCTAAGCTGAGGAAAAGGTTGTTGTTTGAGTAAATAGCAAAGATGTAAACCTGTTTGCAGATATTTTTTTAAGTATAATTTTAAGTCCTTCGAGTACCTAAACACAAACATAACGGCCTCACAGTTTAGTGTTTTCGTAAAAAAGGCTACTTTGGGCTTTTTTATGAGTTTCTGTCCAGACTTGACATTTTATCATTTGAATATAAAATGCCATCATTTCATAATTTTATCCTAATTTGTTAGTTCCATTTATTGTCTTTTTTTAAAAATTCTTGCAACTGTCCGTTAAATTCAATCACAAACAAACATATCAAACTTGCCACGGACACCTGTCACCGCCATGCAGACAATTCTGTCATAGTTAGTGAATGAATTTTCACATTGTGGCCAAAAAATGTGTTTTGTGTGGTCACAGTGACCTTTGCCTTTTGGCCAAAACATAATCGTTTCATCTATGGGTTCAGGTAAATATTTTTGCCAGAGATATTATAGTCATGACAATCGAACAAATAAACAGACATAATGCCAGCGGTCTGAGCATAAAATTGTATTCTCAGTTAAATTTCTCAGATTACGACCAAAAATGCTTCCAGTAAAGACACACAGACACAAAAACATTTCCTCATTATGCTGATAATACACAGTCAGGTCCATAAATATTTGGACATTGACCCAATTCTTACAATTGCATCTCTTTTCACCGCCGCAATGGACTTGAAATGAAACAAGATGTCTTTAAGTGCAGATTTGCAGCTTTAATTTGAAGCTATTTACATCCAGATTAGGTGAACGGTGGAGAATAACAACACATTTTATATCTGCCCTCCCCCTTTTTAAGGGACCAAAAGTAACTGGACAAACTAACATAAGCATAAATCAAATTGTCACTTTTAATATTTGGTTGTTTGGAACCCACAGATGTCACCAGATGCTGGGTTTGGTCCCTGGTGATGCTCCAGGCTTCTACTGCTGCTCTACTTCCTGCTTGTTCTTGGGGCATTTTCCCCTCCGTTTTGTCTTCAGGAAGTGAAATACATGCTCAGTTGGTTTCATTTCAAACCCATTGTGGTGGTGTACAGAGCCGAAATGCTGAAAATTGTGTATGGCCCTGACTGTATAATTTAGATAGCATTACCTTCCTTTTAAAACTCCTCTTAGGTTCATTTCTCAGGAAAAATGCTCCTGGGTCACGTTTAAATTATCCAAAAGTGTCAGGAACCAAAAAAAAAAAAAAAAAAAAAAAAAAAAAAATCCCAATAAACATTGTTTATATCTCATTATTATCATTAGTAACCATTAGTAACCATTAGTAACCATTTTAACAATATTTAGTGCAGTGGTGTTCTTTACCTCTCACAGGTCATGGTTCAATGAGGATAATTCACTCGTTTTTCATTTTAAAAATGCATGTTAAAAACTTTTTTAAAAATGTGTATTTGAAAGACCTACATATAAAATACAATAGTTTTACAGGCCATTGATTTTTTTTAAAATTTTATTTTACATTTAGAATTTTTTTTTTATTTCATGGAGTTGATAAATTAACAAGGCACTCTTCTGTCTGCTCAGGGTGGGTTTGAAAATATATAAAACAAGGCATTTTCATTTTATATGTTGGTTACATTTGTTAAGACAAGCAGAAGAAATTTAAATTGGAAAAAATACTTTTCATATTTTTTGGATTTTATTTATTTTTTTACTTTAAAATGGGTCAATTTGGTGATATTTGCTGCTTTAAAACAGTACTACATACATTTTCGAAGCTTGAATATCTGCCATTATCATTAATGTAAACTTCAGACGTGCTGCAAAAGAATTTAAAGCCTCACAGTGCAGATGAAGCAGCAAGCTAATCGAAGGCCTTAACGAATAATTAGTGGGAGAAATGGGAATCAATTAATATTTTACTACTTGAAACTCTGTTCAATTCAATAATTTCAAACCAACAAGCCTTCTTTAAAAGAGAGATTCACATAATGTAATAATGCTAACAGTAACACAAACACAAAAAAAATCATTTAGCTCCATCACCACCATCACCACACACACACACACACACGTTTGTTGGATCCAGAATTGCTCCGACCATAAATCAATAAGCTCATAAGTGTGATTGGATGGTGTTAGCTAACAAAGTGCTTATTCATGGCTGTGCAAACGCAGGCACGGAGCTTTTCAATCAGCAGCCGGAGCCAAACAGTTAACGGAAAAACGGAAACGGAGACAGACAGGAAGACAAGCAGCAGTTTGCTGCTGATGATTTAAGTGATGCAGTGGTGCAGCTGGTTTAATGATTCAACTGTAGCTCCCCTCTGTGGAGCGACGCTCGTAGCTGGAAGCATGCACAGATTTTAACCACTTAGCTCGTCTTTCTGGCAAAATCTATATTTTATATTGCACAGTTGGGGCAAACTCAAAGAGGATGTAAAATAAAAAGTGCAACTAAAGGGAAGAGAGATACATTACTGTTCAAAAGTTTGGGGTCGCTTAGAAATGTCCTTATTTTTAAAGAACAATTTTTTTCAATGAATATGACATTAAACTAATCAAACATACAGTCTAGACATTGTTAATGTGGTAAAGGACTATTCTAGTTGGAAACGACTGATTTTTAATGGAATATCTCCATAGAGGTACAGAGGAACATTTCCAGCAACCATCACTCCTGTGTTCTAATGCTACATTGTGTTAGCTCATGGTGTTGAAATGCTAACTGATGATTAGAAAACCCTTGTGCAGTTAAGTTAGCACATGAATAAAAGTGTGAGTTTTCATGGAAAACATGAAATTGTCTGGGTGACCCCAAACTTTTGAATGGTAATGTACATGAGTGCATTAAGTCTGTCAGAGTTGAGTTGCACCTTTTAATCTCTGACAATTTGCTCCATAGCTGTGATCCAAAGTAATTAAATGGAGTTGTATTCCCTGGAGCAGCAACAAGAGATCTGACACATGTTGAACTTACAAGCTATTTTAGTGGTTTGCAACAAACTGAAATGGGGTTACATGCACTTGCAGTGTTTTTTTTTTTCTTGAATATGAAGCTTCTACTGTCAAATGAATGGATGGACCAACACCGCTCTCCCAATGTAAAACAGTAAAACCAAAATATCTCAGAAATGGGCGATGACATCTTGCACTAGTATCCTTATTTGCAACCAGAGGCCTAGCTGGACTGTTGTGAAACATCTTTTTTTCTTCTTGCATAATTAAGTAATTCATATGTTTTTTTAATCTAGCTGGTCACATATCAGCTACTTTTACCCATGGTCTGTGGATGCTGTTAGCTTGCTAGCTATGATTAATTAATTTGATAATTAGAATAAACCTTCAAAATTCAAACTTAATGTACCAAAACAGCTGCAAACATCCCCCCAGATACCTCAGCTAGTGCAGTGTACTGCACAACAACTCATGTAGTGGGTTGAAACACAACAATAAATCTCACGGTTAAGGAAAGAAACAGTCCACTGCTGCTGTCAATCATAGTGAAATACAGTTTACCCCTTTTAAAGCATCACTTAGAAACACATTTGTTGGACAAATGCAACATTAATATGAGAAGAAATTTAACTGAAGTCCACATAAATGTATATATTTTTAGTTTGGTTCTTGTAGCATCAGCATCACCAGGGTGATCTAGTTGTTTTCATGTCATGTCATCGATCTTTATAATCAGTGTCTGAAACCATAATTCATGTCCTGTGTCTTGTGTATGCATCTGAGGCAACAAAAATAATATTCACCCAAGACCACAGTCCTTCCTGAACCTTAACATTATGATGTGATTGTTTGAATGCAACCACAAGTCAACTCTTATTGCTCATAGTGGTTGTTGTAGACACCAACATCCTGGCAGACACTTAGAAATAAACAGATGTGTTATTAATTAGCAATGCTTCGAAGCCAGGAGGCATTAAGTTTGCTTCAAAGCACGTTTGCATTTTCAAATTAGTATCATATAGACGTTAAAAGACAGAGACGCAATGACTAAACAAAAAAATATCTGCGTTTTAAAAGTGAGAGGAGTAAATACTGGAGTGTTTAAATAAGTTTCATTTTTCCTCTTCTTTCTTGTTCTTATTTTTTTAATATCTGTGCCTCTGATGCCTCCTCATTAATTTTCCCTTAGTTTGTTTACATGTGCATTCATATTCTGAAAATGAACTTCGTTCCGATGAAGACCTCAGTCCAGATGTGGTGTACACAGCTGTATGTACCATTCAAAAGTTTGGGGTCACTTAGAAATGTCCTTATTTTTTTAAAGAAAAGCATTTTTTTTTAAATGAAGATAACATTAAATGAATCAGAAATACAGTCTAGACATTGTTAATGTGGGAAATGACTATTCTAGCTGGAAACGGCTGATTTTTAATGGAAATGAACGGTACGCCACCAGTCAAAAGTTTGGGGTCACCCAGGCAATTTCATGTTTTCCATGAAAACTCACACTTTCATTCATGTACTAACATAATTGCACCATGGTTTTCTAATCATCAATTAGCCTTTCAACACCATTAGCTAACACAATGTAGCATTAAATCACAGGAGTGATGGTTGCTGGAAATGTTCCTCTGTACCTCTATGGTGATATTCCATTAAAAATCAGCTGTTTCCATCTAGAATAGTCATTTACCACATTAGCAATGTCTAGACTGGATTTATCATTCATTTAATGTTATCTTCATTGAAAAAAATGCCTTTCTTTCAAAAAATAAGGACATTTATAAGTGACCCCAAACTTTTGAATGACAGTGTATGTAGATTCTCTATGGAACCTCTCCAACATAAAAAAGCATGTGGTGTTGCTGCTACAAAATAAATAAGCTATCGTCATCATATTTCAGCTACCTTTCTCTTTCTTTCGTATTCGATGCAAACTAACCCGTGTTTTCCTGCAGCAGCTCATAAACAAAATATCTGCATATTCCAAATGTAAGTGGAAAATTAATATGCATGCAAACACACTCAATGATGCAATCATCTCCTCTCTCCCAGGCTCTACCTCTGCTTGTGTTCCTCCCTCCTCTGTTCCTCTTTAAACCCTCCCAGCACACATCAGTCTGTCTGTCTGCCGTGTCTCGTTACGTAACTGTTGGAATTCGAGCTGGTAGCCAGGTTGGCACTGATCTGCATGTGTCCGTGTGCGAGTGTTCAGTAGTACTACAGTATTATTGCTGATGTCATAGGTGCTTTTCCACTGACTGTATGTTCTCTGTCCTGCATGAAAAAACCCTGCTGTTAGATGGATGATAGAAACACTAACATGAGGCATGTAAGGTAGAAAATGATGTGGAAATGAAAAGGAAAGAGAGCAGCTAGTGTGTTAACCTCCACTAATGCCAAGCAACTCTCCAAATATCACTCCTGTCGCTTCTGTTATGAGACAAACTGAATTTGCTTCCTTGCTAAGGTTGCTCTTTGGTATTTAAATCAAGTCTGTGGTGAATTTATAGTTTAAAGCATAAACAGACTAATGCCACGCATCAAAGATTAATTCAAAAAGCCAATTATCACTTTAAATGTGCTGCAAAGAAGCAGGTAAACGTTCATGCAGGCCCAACAAACATAAATACAGAACATCCGAAATACTGTAACCATTTGAAAAATCCAGATTCCATCTCAACAAGCGGATGCGTTGCATTTGAAAACCCTCCTTTTAACGTAGCTTTAAAGGAGCTATAGCTGAAATTGGTGATGCACTGGCACAGATAGACTACACAATCACATTGGGCAAACTAAGAGATGCCTGGCGGGAGGATCTGGGATGGATATGATGGAAGATCAGCGGAGAAAAGCCCAAGAACTGTTTGTACCAGACATGGATTGCTGCGGTTCAAGATATTACACAGGCTGCACCCATAAAAATATGAAACACTGCCATTTGTTTCCAATAATAAATTCATCCTGCAGTTGATGTAACAGGAATTAGCTTCATTACCACAAGTTTTGAACATTTTGAACTATCCATCCATTATCTGTACACCACTTAATCCTCATTAGGGTCATATGGGGCTGGAGTCTATCCCAGCTGACTTAGGGTGAAGGCAGGGGACACCCTGGACAGGTCACCAGTCTATCACAGAGCTACACATAGTGACAAACAATCACTCTCACATTCACACCTACGGACAATTTAGAGTTACCAGTTAACCTCAGCATGTTTTCAGACTGTGGGAGGAAGCTGGAGTATCTGGAGAAAACCCACGCATGCACAGGGAGAAAATGCAAACTCCATGCAGAAAGATCCCAGGAAAGCCGGGACGCAAACCGGGAATCTTCCAGCTGCAAGGCAAAAGTGCTAACCACCAAGCTACTGTGCAGCCCATTTTGAACTATTTCACTAAATTGATTCAGAATGTCTGACATACTAGACCTTGTTAGCACAAAACAGATTTTGTTAAATTTGAGACAGAAACAGTCTTTATGTATAATATATTATATATGTATTTGATGTGGCAACCTGCACTACCACTCAAAAGTTTGAGGTCACTTAGAAATTTCCTTATTTTTCAAAGAAAAGCAATTTTTTCAATGAAGATGACATTAAATTAATCAGAAATACAGTCTTATTAATATGTATTGTATGTAAGCTGCTGAACACTTAAATTTCCCTCAGGATTAATAAAGTATCTATCTATCTATCTATCTATCTATCTATCTATCTATCTATCTATCTATCTATCTATCTATCTATCTATCTATCTATCTATCTACCTGTCTGTCTGTCTGTCTGTCTGTCTGTCTGTCTGTCTATCTATCTATCTATCTATCTATCTATCTGAATAAAAGTGTGAGTTTTCATGGAAAACATGAAATTGCCTGGGTGACCCCAAACTTTTGAATGGTAGTGTATTTCAACAAGACAAACACATAACTGGTATTTGATAGCATGATGATGTTTATGGTGATATTTGTTCGTGTGGTTGTTTTTCTGTGTTTTTTTTCTTTGCATTTACATAAGTATCAAAACAATACCCTGCTTAGACTGGCATTCATAAGCAGAATGTGTTGAGGAACTTTGCAAAACTTTGCCCAGAATGCGATTAACTACTTGATTTTGAATCGGGGCCGAACAGTATTTGTGTTAAACTGGAGCAGGGTTTGGTACTCACTTCCCCTCTGAGCCGTAGCTGTTCATGCTGTCCTCTATGGACTCGTGGCTGGCCTGGCGGACGGTCCGACTGGGCATCTCCACAGCCAGGCCCGTCTCCGTGCTCCTCTGGATGCCTCCCTTCAGCTTCCTGCCATCTGTATCCACTGCAGGGAAACACACACAAATAGATCCTGAATTCAACTGAACACAGTACAGAGCCTGCAAAAGATTTGGAAAGTGTTGGACGAGCCTTTCATTGATCATAGTTGTCTGGGTGCCTGGATATGTACTGTTTGTACTGCTACTGTTAGCCAGTTCAGCTCAGTTACAGATATTTATTGACAAAATCAGCATAAAAACACAAAACAAACGTTAAAAGCCAACAACACAAACCATGTTAAATGGATATGTTATATCCCAACACTGCCACAACAGGACACTGTTCTCAGTTGGATCACTTTGTGCTAAGGATGGCACCAGATATGCAGAAAAACACTGAAAATAAGAAGCATAATACTTTTGATTCTGGTTGTTCTGCAAATCTCTTACAACAATCTGAAAATAAGCTATAAAATAAGCGCAGTTTGTATTTTAATTAAATGATTTTCTTTTCTTTCTTTTTTGCACATTTTGTCTGACCTTTTTAGCGTAGATTAGCTAAGTTAGCTAAGTTAATTTTATAGCAGAAATTTAACAATAATCCACATTTTGTCTTAATAACGTGAAAATGAGAAAGGATCTCGTCTTCTGTATCTGTACAAGTGTGTGCAAATAAACTTTCTTTTGATTGCTATAAGACTTTTTCTATTTTTTTTGCAGAATTGCTTTAATTTTTCTAGTGAAAATGTAAAAAAAAAATATATCTTTCTTTTCACATTGAAGAAAATTTAAGATAGGGATCTCTTTTCCTACATCTGCAAAATGCCTTTCCTGGATCAGTACTGCACATACAGCAATAGTAGTGTTGTTGCACATGTTCACAGACATTATTTTCGTGGTAAATCTGCACAAAAGCACCAACGCAAAAAGCCAAATGTACCTTATTGTGTCTCACATCTGACAGGGCACTGCTTGGACAAAGATAGTGACAAGAAAAAACAACATGCTGTGTTTAACACGTGTCCGGAAATAAACTATAAAATGACTGCTGTTGGTTTGTGATTGGCATTTTGGTAATATGATTTTCTTCTAGTTTCAGTTGCAGTAATTCAACTAAATCATCTTTTTGCTTTTTGCCTGGAAACACCAAAAAAGAAGAGGACCTTTATTTTGCATCTGCACCATTTCCTCTCATCTGTTTACGTGTTTGTCCCGCTGTGACCCCATCAGTATCAGAAGAAGGACGAACACCAAGATGAGAAATCACTTTAACAAGGCCAAGGACAAAAGCACTCGATTCCTCCTTAGAGCAGGGACATACATCTTGTTGCAAAACAGACCACAAAATCGATGCACGGCGCACTTTATGGGACCTATCTCTGGCTTCAAGGTGTCCTGAGTGTGTGTGTGTGTGTGTGTGCGTGTTGATGGCGGTGAAGTTTATAATGAAGTGCTCGAGCAGGAGGTCGTTGCCCTTGTTTTTAGGACAGGACAGGAAAGATGTTTTCCTTTTAACAGTGAGGGCACCCACAGGAACACACACAAAGGCAAACGCACACAAAAGCAGAACCAAACCCATGTGACGGTGTTTTTTCTGTGAAATTGTAATGCTAGTAATTTTCATAAGCACGCTTACAGTGTTTGTCTTTTTTTCCTGATTGAATAAAACCGATGAAATGAGTGGATAAAGTGCAAAATCAATCAAATAAAATGCACCGGAATGGCTAAAAGGAAATGCTTTAGGAAGCGGAGCACATCCACACACACACACACACACACACACACACACACACACACACACACACACACGAGTGCAGAGCTACTGTATGAAGTTAGTTCTGCAGTTATTAAAGAGCGACCTAGAATGGTGCTATTTCTATCGCGTTCATGTGGGACGGGACGTTGGCAGATTTGGGTTACTGTTTCTGCTTCCCGACTGGTTCCATATGATCTGACGTGTTAGTCCACAGAAGCGCTGTCACACATTAACGCTGCTGTCAGTACAGGCCACTGCAAAGGTCCAGGTGGCTGTAATTTAGTCGGCGAGGGAGGTTTTCGAGTGTTTGTGATGTATCCGATGCCCTTTTTTGTGCACCAGCTTCCCCTCCGCCTGGCCTCTTCTACTTCTGCTTTTAGCGCTGCCTCCGGAGGACAGTTGTGGATTGATACAGACATATAAAATAGTTGTGGCAGACAGGTCCTTGCAGGGGACATTTGCAATTTCATGCCACCCAGCTCAGACCCCGCTATGAGTCACCGATGACAGACGCATCCCTTTTTTAACCTTATTTCAATCTGCAGCTGCTGTGTGTTTGTTCAGGTGGAAATTTCAAAGTATAACTCCAAGTTTAAGGGGTTAAGTTGCAGTCACGTCTAGAATTAGTTGTTTTCCCACCCAGTAAGTCGTAAAACTGCACAACTTAACTGGACACGGTTTAGTAAACAGATTACACTGAGAGTGGGTGCAAATCAGATATCAGGACGAATCCAACATCATTCATTCTCATTAACGATGGATTACAGGTTGTGGATAGTCAACAGTTACACACCTGTTCAAACTGGATTTGCACTGCAGTGGACCTACTTTTATACATCATTCATCATTTTCTTTCTGCTTTGATGTTTTTTTTTTTTTTTGGCTGCTACTCTCTGATGGCATTTCCTCTGTCTTTTACCCCACATCAGAGCAGTCTGCCTCGGCCTCTTTTCTCTCTCACTTGAGAAATAATCGTGTCTTAGAGACAGAATCGACTGTATGACTCATATATGTCACCTTGTACAGAAAACTCACATTGCCAACGGAGAGTTTCTTCTTGCACTCGGAGACCTGAGAGGACAAAGAAATGTGCAGTCCATTGCTATGGATTATCATATGACTCCAATCATGCACCAATCAGCCGCAGCATTAAAATCATTGACCTGTGAAGTGAATCACATTGATTGTCTTGTTACATTTGCACCTGTCAAGGAGTGGAATATAATAGGCAGCACGTGAGCAGTCAGTTCTTGAAGCTGATGTGTTGGAAGCAGGAAAAATGAGCAGCGTGAGGATTAAAGTGACTGGCAGGCCAGATTGTGATGGTTGAATAACTAGATCAGGACATCTACGAGATGGTGTTTCGGGTATGCAGTGGATAGTAGCTAGCAGATGGGGTCCGAGGAAGGACAACCGGTGAACCAGCAACAAGGTCGTTGATGCACATTGGGAGTGTAAGCTGATTGGTGTGGTCCAATCTCACAGAATAACTATTTTAGCACAAATTATTCAACACCTCAATGCTAGCTGTGATAGAAGCGAGCTTCAATAGAGGGCAACTGAATTCTCTTTTAGGTTTTTGAAGATGTTTCACCTCTCATACAAGAGTCAGTTCTAAGTGACTGAAGGGTGTCAGAACAAACATTGCATTCATTTAACTCTCACTTTGACATGTAACTAAACATTGCTGCACACCGTCAACCCGTCTTCATTAAATTCCCCAGAGATAGTGATCTCTAACAGCAGAATAGCGCTCCCTGCACCACTGCAAACATTGTTTAGGAATGGTCTGAGGAACCTAACAAACAATTTAGGGTGTTGACTCAGCCTGCAGATACTCACAGTCCGATAGAGCAAACAAGACAGATCCAGGGAAGGTCCACCGAACATCTTTAGAAGTCTTGTAGAGTCCATACCTCAATGGGTCAGAGGTGTTTTAGGGACGCAAAGGGATGTATACAGTGTTAGGCAGGTATTTTTAATGTTAATGCTGGTCTGTGTTCATGTATTCAAAGGAAAAAATTATTGATTGGACCTTCAAATAGTGTTAATCTAGTATGTTTAGAGGCATTTCTTGAAAGTTATGCAATGAATTTAGGCTATTCATTCATTCATTCACACTTTGATTTTAATCATCGTAGCTTATAAATTATATGAGTCCCTTTGAAAACTGGTTGAGATGAAGTAGTGCATTCACAGTGAATACCAACTGCAGGTAATGACCCTGAAGAACTGTTCAGGGGCATAAAGAGACAGATGTTGGTCAGCCAGCATCTGCTTGGAAAGCCAAATCAGACCACTTTCCCCTCTGTGACAAGCTGTTGTTGTTTATTTGTTTCCAGATGTTTTAGGTCTTAAGTCCGGAGCAGTCATGTGACATCTGGTTGCTCACTGCAAAGTTTTCCTCTAGCCTCTCTGTCGACTCGATTTTATCCCCTTTCATTCACCACAGCCAGAGCTCTGGTCCAAGCCATGTTACTGTGTCCTCTTGAAGGTTAAAAAGTAGTCAAGCATCTGCACAAAAAACATGTTTATGTTTTTACAAAGACTTAAATTCATATTTTGGGGCATCACTCCTACCGGATATAAGATTTATCAGGTGATGCTGAAAGGTAAACACGATTTTTTTCTAAAATCCTAAATGTCAAATGTATCTAAATATCAGCAAGGGCATCTCTCCCTATCTGTTCTCCTCTCTGCACTGTGCCTCCAGAAAAGAAAGAAAAAATAATTTAAGTGAAATCTCACTCCAATCTAAAATAGCCTCCTGCTTTCGTGGTGAATGTAGTTCACAGCGTGTGATGTAGAGCACCCACTGTGATGTAGCACAAAAAGTGTCTGAAGTGACGCACAAAAGTTGTGATGTAGCAATCAGAGCCAGGACTCATTAGTTTGTCTCCCAGCAGAGAGATATTAATGAAAGCAGAACAGATACAAAAATAGCCACTCCCCATTCAGCCAACTTATCTGGCCAACACACCGACAGACAGACAGACAGACAGACACGGAGACTGTTAGACAAGGTAGGTCATACCTTGTGGCCTAATTTCTCAAAAGACTTTAACAGAAATCCAGTTTCAGTCATGCCATCCGTGTCCACAAGAGAATGTAACTCTTGCTAAATGTCTAAAAATGTCTAAAAATGTAACTGCAGAAATATTTCTTGAAGTTTGAGTTGTTTTTATTTGATGTGTGGATCTAGTGTGGCTTTTAAAACTAACCGAAACAGTTTAAGCAACAAAGCAGTGAGCCTTGATGGGAAAGTGGTGGAAGCTTTTCAGACATACAGACTTTGTTAAGTTTACTTTTATTTGATTGTCCAAGGTCCCAGATTTTCGTGACTTCTAAAATTTCCATGCAAAAAGCCATAAAAGATTTTGGCAGATATAAAAGACCGTGATTAAACAGTAAGACACTTCATAAAAATGGTAGGAAACCTTTGACTCCTCTGATCTATGTTGCCACTTGGCTACATTTGAATCAGTCAATTCATGACTCACACCTTAGTCACATTACCCTGTCAACCCTGCCTCCACAAAATTACATTCCTGTACCACTAAACTCTGTCCTCGTCTTAAAAGAAACATGAGATGGACATATTTTTTCACCTGTGATGTTGTACCAATGGCCTCCAGTTTGAAAGAGCCACGAAGTCTAGCCAAAAGTTAGGTTTAGGTGCCAAAACTGTGGTGGAAAGTATCATGGTTTGGGTTAAAATACGACTCTTTCACAAGATGTTTGAAGTTTTTCCTCCATTTTCTGGGTTTTGAGTCCCATCCCATCTAATATATGATTGGTTGGATGAAAAAGAGTAACTGTAAGGCAATAAAATGGCAATCCTCAGGCAAAAATGTAACCTGGCAGAAAATAAGTTACCATCAGAACATAGTTGAGAATGCAGTTTAGTTGTATAAAAACATAATTCTGCAGTGTTTCGTAATTTGTCAGTTATCTGAGATAGACCTACTAAAGAGAGGAACAGGAGGGAAAATATCATGAAACTGAACTTCATGTGTTGAGAAAAACAAGCAGATTGAGATGCTGCAACAGTGACTCCAACCAACATTCAGTGCAGGTTTTTGTCCAACTCTGTTGACAGCATCGCAAATACTTTCCAGCACAGTGGGGGTGTTTCATAGCAGGAATCAAGCAACTCCAAGCCCTGTCAGTCTATATGGTGAACTGTAGCATCATACAAGCTCCCTGCTCTCTTGTCAGGAAGCTTTTTTCCCTGAGAAAATCTTTGAAAAAAGTTTCAAAACTCTTAACTGCGCTCACATCTGAGGCTCTACACTTGTGACGTATCCCTTCATTCACCTGCCCTCCTCTACATCCACACAAAAGCTAATGAAGACAGTCGGGGTGCATCTCCTCCTCTGGCCTTAGCTTGGCCTAATTTCTCACTCCCACTCCTTGGTAGAAGAAGTAGACATCTTAAAATACTTCTTGGAATACTTTGTAGAAGTTCTTCTTCTTAAATAGCACGGAGCACATTATAGGGACTTGGCTCGCATTTGCCTGCTTCAATCTATCAGCTCTGCAGATAAGCTTTGAACATTATTTATCTGTCATTTCTTTATGCAGAAAGTCATCATGTCAGTCCTTGTATCGTCAAATATTTCCTCCATCCTCTGCTGTGTAAAGCAACAAGGTCTGGTAAAAGGGACAGGCGATGCTGCACATCTGAGCCGTCTGTGGATGAGTAAGCGGTTAAATAAAATAAAATGGATGTACTGCAATATCCAGTGAGTGAAACTGCTCTGTCACCGTCAGGCTATTCATTACAGAAAGAGACAATCTGGCATGAGGTGCTTGTCAGAGAGAGAGGATCCTGGGAGGCACTGAAAGAGTTGCATTTACTTAAAAAATGACTTTCCCGGTGGAGGTGCTAAAGACGATGACGAGTGATGACTAAGGCTGGAGATGAATAGGAAGCTGCTTTTTGAAACCCCTTGGCATCACAGGCGATGGGCAAAGCAGAACGTTGCAGGCCGGAAGACAGAGTCGGAGCTAATTACTTAATTGGTAGATAAGCATTTTTTAACCTTTCTCAAAATGAAGGGTTTTTGCTGAGTGCACTATGCTATTTTTGAACACCTGGGAGCAACTGTACTGAGTGCAGTCCATCTTATATGGTTCACCAGGAGAAGCCGGGGTTTGAATGCCTTGCTTAGGGACACATTAAGATTAATGGACTCGCAAAGATAGTAAAGTTTACGAGCCGCTTTATGCATAAAGATGAAATAAATTAAGTTGAAACTTCTCAAACTCTCTTATGAACCAAGCTTCTGGCATCAATCAATGTTATACTGCTTCAATCTTTTCTCTGTTTGCATAAGTTGGGCCAGATGGATTAAGCTTGTCTATTGACTGTTACATCCCCCAACCATTTGTTTGTGGTTTGTGGTTTTTCCCTTTCATGATCACTGTTGGTAGATGCTCATCACTGCTGACTGGAAGAGCTACACAAGCTTCGCCATCTTAGAAATGATCCAACCCAGTCAGCTGGCGATAACCAGCCACTCATTGTCAAACTTACTCTAGTCTGGCTTTGCTAAATGGTTCTGTAGTACATAATGGTCCGGCTATCATTCTACTATAGGGAAAAAGCTCTGGCTTGAATGCATTCTCTAAACTGACCACAGTTGTCATGAGCAGGGCTATGCAAAACATACAGCTGTAGTCAGATGAACCCAAAATTGAGCTATTTCGTCACAGTGACCAGAAATATGTTTGAAGGAGAGAAAGTGAGGCCTTTAACCCCAAGAACACTATACCTTCTGTAAAGCATGGAGGGAGTAGTATTATGCTCTGGGACTGTTTTGCTGCCAGGGGAACTGGTGCTTTACACAACGTACAAGGTCTCATGAAGAAGGAAAATTACCTTGGCATTCTTGAGGAAGACCTAAAATCGTCAGCCAGAAAATTGTGTCTTGGACACAATTGGATGTTGTCAACGAAAATTAAAAGTCAAAAATCAAAAATGGTAAAGAAATGGTCTGAATCAGGCTATAATTAAGGTTTTAGACAAGTTCTGACTTACACCCCATCATGAACCTGTGGACTAGGCTGAAGAAACAAATCTGTGTCAGAAAGACAATAAATTTAGTTAAATTGCACTAAATCTGTCCGGAGGAGTGGTTAAAGATACAACCAGAAGCTTGTGGATGGAAACCAAAAGTGCCCAGTGGAAGTGAAAATGGGCAAAGAAGATTAAACTAAACTTTAAAATTGCTGTATCTGTATTTTTGACTCAACAGATTTTGTCATATTTCCAGTTGTCCACCACATTCACCTGTTTAGCTAGTTTGCATTCAAACTTATGTGGCAGGGAACACAAAGTACATTAGGAACGTTGATGAGATTGTCATTATTTTTGTTTTTTTTAAATAAAAACATTGGTTTGAAAGTAGTGGTTGGTGATGAGGATGAAGTTAGGGGGTCATCATTGAGTCAAGGCTCTCGTCATGCTGCCAGTGTCTTTCTCCTTGTGTTACTTGTTTGTTTTTGTGCGTCTTTTGGCTACCAACTCATGCAGTCTATCAAATTCTGGCTTCTCCACCGCTCCACCACTCTATTCTGGTAGCTCTCAGGCCAACTCTCAGTTCTAGTTTAGTTCTATGCTGCTGTTCTCTTTGTTCAGAGAATACTTCCTTGTGCGCCGGCCAACTTGTTCCACTCGCCAACTAACAAGTCAGGCTCTCAACCACACTTCTCTCTGAGCTCCTCACCTAACTTCTAACTCTCTGCTGCCCTTCCTCATTCTGCCAACTTTGCCTCAACCTCCAGTGCTCTCCATGACTTCAAATCCGATCTCTACATGTTCCTTCCTTCCATTAACATTTTCATCCTGTTCTACATTTTGGTCCAATCTTTCAACACACAAAACTTAGCACAAAGTCATACTTTTTGACTTGGCCATTCCAAGACAATTCACCTAACATCTGTTGATGTATGGGCCAGTCCATTGATCCATGTTGCAGACTATGGATCTGCATTATTTAAATCAAGATAAAGACTAATGAGAATGTGGTGCCAGAGACTTAATACAATGACACATGTTTACCATAGTGGTTCAGTCAGTCTGTGTTAGGTCAGCTAAACACTCAGAGGGTAAAAATCAAAATGAAACCACAAGTTGTGAGTCTGCCACGACTTTGTAGCGCTGTAAGTACATTGGCTAAGCCTCAATCAGTCTCTTTCCATCCCTGAGGTCTCCTTTGGGAAATGTTCAGTGTGGTGGCAGCAGGGAGAATATGAGGACACTGACGTCAGGATATTTATACATTATTTACTCACACAAGCTTAAATTTCTCCAGTGCATATCATTTCCATACAAATTGCTGTTTTTTTAGTGCTCTGATTTAAGCATACCGGAAGACTGTGTCATGATGTATGGTGTGTTTTATTGTGTTAGAAGAACTAACTCAGAGAGATTCGGCAAAAGGGATGGTGATTTGCTGATGGGAAGACAAAGAGAAGAAGATGCAGTGAAGAAGAAAGAGAAGGAGGGACTCATGGAAAAAGAATCTGTCAAAGATGGCAAGGCATAAAAGAAAAGTAGAAGCCCAAATGAAAAAGAACAAGACAGAGTGAGAGGAAGACAGATTAAAAACAGAGTTAAAAAGGTTGGCAGCAACAGGGAAGAGTGGTTATAAAAGAGAGGAAAAAAGAAAGATGACATATTTGTGCTCCTCCAAACATTAAGTACTGTGTTGCCGAAGCAATACAGCAAACTGATAAACGGTTTCCCAGAGAATTACACAGCTGATATTTATCTTCATTGTGAGACAGAACCCCCATAAACCAAAAAGTCATAAATGAGTAGTTTATTCCAAAGTAATACAGCCGGAAAGTAAAGTCAATTTGAGGTGCTCTCTGTGAAAACTTCAGTAAAATAGGAGTGAAGAAATAAAATGTTTGATATTGAAAATCAGAATGTTTTCTACCTTTCGTTTGGTTTATTTGGGTGGCCACAATGGTAAAATCTGTATTCAAAAGAAGGCAAATACAATTACCTATTTAATGAAATTCAAAATGAATCACCTGATGTTTATGACACTTATTATATTTTACCTGTTTATGTAAATGCATTTTTTTTAATACATAATATGCTTGTGTGTCTGCTAGAGTAAGAATTCATCTCTCCATGCTACATCTGGTACAGAGATACACTATTGTTCAAAAGTTTGAGGTCTAATCATCAATTAGCCTTTCAACACCATTAGCTAACACAATGTAGCATTAGAACACAGGAGTGATGGTTGCTGGAAATGTTCCTCTGTACCTCTATATAGATATTCCATTAAAAATCAGCTGTTTCCTGCTAGAATAGTCATTTACCACATTAACAATGTCTAGACTGTATTTCTGATTAATTTAATGTTATCTTCATTGAACAAAAATGCTTTTCTTTCAAAAATAAGGATATTTCTAAGTGATCCCAAACTTTTGAACAGTGGTGTATATCCAGGCCACATTTTGAATCCACACGAATCAGAAACGTATTACATTTTCTTTCAGTTCACTTCACTTTTATTTATGTTGCTCCAGTTGACTTTTGTCACTTCAAAGCACTTTATACATAGAGGTCAAGACCATAGAGAAACCCAACAACTTCCTGTTACAGTCGGGAGGAAAAACTGTCCTTTTAGAACAAGAAACTCTGACAAATATGATATGATATGATACATGCAGCTTCCAACAGCTGCTCAAATAGTGAAATGTACATCAGTCTTTTTAGCAAGCTAATTGCCACATTATTCCATACAAAGATTTTTGTATAAAGGGCAGACTCATCTCTGACGCACACCACACCCAAAACCTTTCAGTTAGGTACTATTTCCAATGCACAGACAAGAAGAATGCATTTTTATTTCTAAATTGTTTGCAGCTACACTCCCTCTTCTTTCGTGGCTAGTCATCATAACAGGATTCATTCAGGATGGCTGTGACTGTCGTTTCTGTGATTCATAGGAGGTAATCTTGGTGTTGTTTGCTGTTGTATCTGATGGTTTTGTTTTCTTTAGGCCACTTATTGTGCATATTGCTAGTTTTGTTGCCTATTCTCTTGTTTTATTGTAGCATTCAGAGGATCTGTTGTCTGACTCTTCTGTTTTGGTGTATTGTTTGAAACAATGGGCTCATTAAAATATGTACAAAAGTTTGGGGTCACTTAGAAAATGTCCTTGTTTTTGAAAGAAAATCTGTCTTTTTTTTCAAAGATGATGACAATAAAATTAATTGCCTAGGTGACCCCAAACTTTTAAATGGTAGTGTATATGTAATCTGTAGAAGACAGAGGTGAATTTTAGATGCTGTATTACACAAATTGGTACGAATTGTGTCTTTGCATACACATTTTGATGTGTTCATTTATGCTGAAAGCTGTGACAGCATCTAATAAATTGCCCAATGGCTCACAAGCACACCTTTTGTTTTATTATGTCATAAACAGCAATGTTTGTATAGGATTGATACTAATAAACGCTCTTATTATTGGTGTTGTGTTGCTAATTGGATCAAGTGAGAAAAAGTGAAAAGCTTAGCTAATTATCTGATTATCAGGTCTTAATAGAGAATCAAATCCAACAGTGTTATAATTGACTTACATCACACGTCAGACACCTTTCGACAAACTTCACCAGATGTTTCTTATCTCGGTTTTCTGTGCTGCAGTAAGTAATTGAATGTAAAGATGCACATTAGCTCTAATTTAATTTTCTGTGGAATTACGCTGATGTGACTCTCATGTAGAGATGTTCATTAGTACTTGCAGTGGATTTGTAAAATCTCTGACAGCTGCGTGCCACAAATAACAATTCCCTCGACTCGAATGTGTTATTTAAATGAATGTGAGGCATCACTGTAAAGGTGTGTTTATGGTGAAGCGTAAAGCTGAACCGACGGGTGAGCAGTAAAACAAAACACAACGCAATGTTTTTACGGCCACAAGCACAGCAGTTTATGCAGCAAAAAGATGTTTGTTTGTTGCTCGTATCGCTTGTGAACCTTTGAGAGACTGCAAAATTTGCTGCCATTACTTTGTTTACGGTCACGCTGACTGATTTTGTTTTTGTTCTCAACCGAGTGTGGATGTTTGAGACTGTGAGGTTCACCAGCATCTGCAATCTTTCCCTTGCAATTGCACCTTGAGAACATAGCGTGCTTCACTTTTAAATTACACCAATAGGTTTGTCAAAGCAAATCCTCAATACTGTGTAACTGTTTTGCACTTCCATTTTCTGCAATAGGACCCTGAAAGACCTAAAAGAGAGGAAATAACTGAGATTTTTGGGCTGCTCGGATTGTCAGCAGTGAATCTCACAGTGAAGTATGCAATTGAATTTCTTCTACAGGTACTTTTAGAGGTGCATAATATTTCAGATTTGTCACAAACCCAGCCAATCTGTGGATTTTGTGCCAGTTGCATCATTCAGTTTTTTTAGCAGTTGTTTGCACATTGTGACAACTCTGTGTCCATGTCCTGAAGTTCTGACTGTACCTCCATCATTTAGCACTGTCCTATTTTTCAAAACAGTGAGGGATAATTCAGAGCGAGTCTTCCAGTGAAGCGCACAGTGAAGTATCAACAATCACAGCAAAGCCAAGACAAGTTGTCATCCGATACGCTAAATTTTTCAAACCTTAACAGCTGTTGTGCCACCAGAGTGTATAAAGCACTCAAGAGGAGGTGGGATGAGGTGGATCAAATACGAAACCCTCTGAGCAAGAACTTCTAGTGATAGTTGAAATAAAATGGGGTTTTTAGGTCAAGTTTTGCTGTGTGCAACTTACGGAACACTGTCTAAGTAATATATTGTGGAGAAGGTGTCCTTAAAACTGCCCTGTAGAGCCAATATAAAACCCTTTCATTATGGATTTACTTGGCTTTTGAAACTCTTATGGAGACATTTTCTAATTTCATCAAGTCTTTGTTGTGCTTAAGTCTTCAGAGGAGCCTGTTCATTTCCAGAAGTCCTTGCTCAGGCATTTTCCTCATTTTAAAAAGTCCTTGTTGGAGCGTCTTCTTCCATTCTGGACCGGTTATTCCTCTCCACTGCCCTGCAGTCTCAATACAGACCTTGGCGGGAACAAATCAGCCCGGTGCCAGCTGTAATAGAGGATAGAGGATTCTGATGTGTGTATGTGTGAGTAAGTGCTAACACAAGTGCTTTTTGTGTGTCTGCGTGAGTTCTTCATCAAAGATCGAGCCAAAATCATGTTAATTTATTTCACTGGAAGCACCAACAAAATTGGTCGCCCTTAAAGTGATTTATTTCCCCTGCAGCAACACAGTAAAACTGTCCAGTCATCTCTCCCAAGTAGAAAAAAAAAGGCAGACACAGGACATGGAAGCCAAAAGACTGGCCTTTGTAGTGAAAATAATTTTATCAAGAGCTCATCAATGCTAATGTGTTGGATACATGTTTATGCTACTTAGGTATTGAAACTTAACGAATTACTGAATTATTCAAGCTTTAGTCTGATAGGGGCCGATAAGGGGGCTGTTCCTAGAAGTGCTCTGAGATAATGCAGTGGAAAGCCACTTTATATTGTGAACCAGCTCCTTAACTGAAGTATTATTTATCATACATTACCTATATAACATAACTATAACAATACCTATAAACTCTAATAATGTTTAAAAGAAGGTACGGACAGCAACATTCAGAGGATGTTTGGAGGACGCTGTCAGTATCACAGATTATGTGACAGGGTAGCGTCAAAAGAATGTTCTCAAACCAATATTCAAAAGATGTTCCTAAGCCCTTCAATGACGGAACGTCTTGTTAAATGTCCCTGTATTGTGATATATTAACAAAGGTAAAACTCTTTGCCTGCGGTGTTCTAAAGGATGTTTCTGTGATGTTTCTGAGGTACCACATTATAGAACATTCCTAGATAAAACACTACCACAATGTTACCCATTGTTATGTGATAAGAAAGTAAGAATGCTCTCAATGCAACACTCGGGAAAACGATTTCAGAATATTAGTGCTAAATGGTCTAAAGATGTCTTTAGAGATGCTTGGAACTAAAATTGAGCTTCACATTGAAAACTTTACGATAATTTTGCAGAACTTTCTCAGAACATTTTTACAACTGAAAAAAAATCTAGCTGGAATAGCTGTTTCCAGTTTTTGTGCTAAGCTAAGCTAATGTTCTCCTGCAAAACATTTCCCAACATGTTAAACAGTTTCTTTAAGGTTAGAGAAGTAGGGCAGTTATGACTAAAAATTACACTAAACATTTGCATCTTAAATATACTGCATATTTCCCAAAATATAACCTTAGACATAAGTATTAAACCCTTGATTATGTTTTAAATTATAAAAGTGGATGTAGTAGAAAAAATTAATTGAATATAGTCATGATGCTGCTGGTCTGTTTGATCTCAGCACTAACTGTGGTGAGTTCAACGTCACTTTACTCATAAAGATGATGACCGAGTTGCTATAAACCATCGTTTTTGTTTTAGGCTTTGGCATTTTTGACAGCACAGGGCTTAAAAAGCAAAGGGAGTCCGGAAAACAGAAATACAGAGGTGAAGTGCGAGGTCACCGCAGGATAAGTAAGGAGTGAGAAAAGAGAGATAACACAGGAAATGTGAGCACAAGGTTGAGCAGGAGGTGAAGGAGTTGGCAGAAAATTAGAGGTGATGAGGTGTGAAGACTGAAGAGGAGAGTGAAAACAGGCTGATCCATCCATCCGTCCGTCTTCTCAAACGCCTTAATCCAATCAGGGTTCGCTACAGGAAAGCAGAGATGCCCAGACATCCCTGCAACATCCTCCAGCTCAGCCCAGCCGGAGATGAAATCTCTCAAGCAGGTCCTGGGCTGAACTCGGGGTCCCAGTTTTTAACTGGTAGACCTCCGACAGGGCTCCTGTCGATGGAGCTGAAGCGACTCTACATGGACTTCCTCCTGGATGAGTGAACTTCTCACCCTGTCACAAAGTGAGAAGTTCATCCAACCGGGAAGGAACTTGGAGTAAAGGTTAAGCAAGGTCATTAAAAAAACAAACGGCGAGAGAATAAAGAGGGACATAGCCAGTGTTGACAAAGACATGGGAGGAAATGACAAAAACAGGGTCTTGTTTCCACTAAAAGACACTCGTATCAGAGCACTTTACAAGCTGCCCAATCAGGAACGGGAGGATTTAACCTGTCATCAGAGACAATGGGAGGTGGCTGTCATAGCTGCTCGGATCAACACATTCAAATTGCCTCTCGGTGATTTCCTGTCATTACCGCACAAAGCACGGCTGTTAACCGGCTGTGGCATTAAGAATGAAATCACACTCTCATTCATTATGTAACGCTATGTTTGAAGAGGCCATGCAGCGCTTGTCTCGTCTGGCTTTGTCTCCACTTGAAGCCCACGTCAACTTGACTTCCTGCTCGCATGCTGTCACAATGCAGCCTGTCAGGACACTGGAGCCTGTTGGAAGTGCATCATTTAAACATCCGTCTCTTCCATTCTTTGCACTGCTTTTCCTTTCTTTGCTAGTATTTTTTTTTCAATTTCCACATCCGTCCTTCACTCTTTGCAACTTCTGTTCAGATCTCCGTTTGTTCTCAAGGTTTTTCTCGCAGCAATCTGACAGCCTCGAATCTGAATTGGCATTTAAAAGGACATTAGTCGTTTAACAGCTGTAAACGAGTTGATTGCTAATGTAAATGGCATATGCAGAGGATAGCTCGTTCACTGGAGGTTCTGCACCACGTCGCTTATCTATCACTGAAAATAGGGAGGCTTTAGGGTGCCAGATGGGACGAGTTCGCTGTCTGTCAGCAAGCTGCCGATTCATTTGCAAACCTTCTACAATGAGAGAATGTTATTTCAATATCAGCGACTCACTCATGCTCCATCTATGCCTCATTGAGTCTCTGCTCGCTTTAAAGTCCAACTGCATTACATCCAAGGTGGCTTTCTGGACTGCATTTTATGGTACGAAGAGCAGAAAATCTGCAAAATCCGACCTGCTCTTTAACTATCATGAAAAATCTGTTCTAATACATGGTTCCACACAATAAAGCGATTGTGGCTCAGGTAACTATGCATTGCAGCCATTGGTGTGCATAGGCACAGACCATTTGTAACATTATTATTTCCTCGACTGCATTTAGATGCAGCAAAACTGATGGCTAAATCGCAGTCAGATTCAGTTTTTGTTGGGTTTTGTGAATGAATGAATCTCTATATTTCTAAACTACATCAGAATTGGCAGGACAGGTGGTTGGGGTGGATGGTGGGTGTAGAAAGCACTCACCTTTCCCACCAGAGAAGGGGATTTGCATCATGAAAAGTACTTTTGAGTAACAAAAGATCACGGTCTGATTTTAATAAACACTACAATCTTTCTTTAAGTAAGTGCTCTGAGTGCCAAAACATGATCTGAAGATGCTTGACCACTGTATTGTGTCGATCCGTCCAAATAAAATAACTTGCTAAGGTTTGTGACTGGTCTAATAGGGATTCTGGCATAGCACCTTAGGCTGGTAGCCTGGATTCTTGAATGGATAGTGTACCATTTGAGGTCGCTGGATCCAATACTTGGGTGCCTGGGGTTGCTGGAACCAGCATAGCCACCAGTAGCACCTGGTGTGGCTGGAGGATCTTGGGTTGGTGGGGGATCTTGGGCCACTGGGGGAACTGCTGCTCTTTTGCTCATGTTCTAGCCACTACAAGTGGATCTTGTAGTGCAAGATTGGATGTTGTACCAGAAAAAAAAACTAATTGTTAGAGAACATATTACTAATATGTTAAGTGTCAAGGAATTACTGACTTGCCAAATACTTTAAAGACCATTGTTACAAGAGCCCAGCGTAGCACTGGCGCTACGATTTGCATAATATTTTTTGACTGGCGGTAGATTTGAAACCAGATAAGATAGAGCGATCATTCTTTTTGCATATAAAATCTGGGGAGTTACATTAACATTTCACACATTCACCATGTCTCAGAGCACTTTTCCGTTGCAGTTACGGGTTTGTAAAAACACAAATTAAACAAATAGGATACAGCTGTGCAATTTCTGTATTTTGAAATATATGTGAAAAAAACAAAAACGATTTTTTTCAGGTTTATTGCACTTTAAAGCAATTTATTGTAGTAGTTAAGACATAAGTCAGTACATATTATTAAAACTTGGGAAATAAGGGTTATATTGATGTAAAGCAAATAAAAATACTCCAAAAGATTTCACTACAGTTTGTAAAAATGTAAGAATATGTCCTGACGGAGTTGCACAATGGTAGCTCTTAAATAGAAACCATAATCCATTTGTCATTACTTGAAAACATCTTTGCCGTTGCAGTTTCCTTTTTGGTATTTTTTAGAAGACGTGGCTGGACAAAAACATACATCTGCATATGCTTTACACAGAATGACAATGAGAATGATCGATATTTGATCTTTATGGTCATTATACTCAAGTACAATGACATTTTCATGGCATTTCTTCTATACAGAGAGCGTAAATCCACTGTGTCTCCAGACGTCACCATCTTAACCCATTTTGAGCCAGGAATAATTCTCCTGTTGTCTTTGGTTTGGATCTTGGCTCCACTTTGAGTCTCTTCTTTCACTGTGTATCACTATGTATTTGGCCCAGTCAGGATATTGACTTTCGCCGCAAACAAACACACACAAACACACAAGATTTGCTTTGTGTTCAATCTCAACAGGATCTCAGAGTGAAACTCAAGCTGCCTCTCGCAAAGCAGTGAGCAACATTCGCCCCCCCAGATTTTCCAACATCAGAGCTTCTCACAGCTCTTTCGGTGTGACGGGAGGCCGAGCTGCTGGTTCGGTAAAGAGGACGTCATTTGCATTATAATCTCAGCGAAAGAAATTGTAATTCATCAAACCTCTTGCACCCTCGCCGACGCGCCTGAAGCTGCTTTTGTACACTGAGAAATTGTGCATTAAAGCAACAACCAAAGCCATTGTCCCAACGTCAAACTATAACACACCAAAGAACCCCTCCTCCTCCTCCTCCTCCTCCCCTCTGCTGCCATATTGCTCAGTTTAACAAATGAACACCTGCAGCCTTCACCTCCCCTCCCTCCCTCTCTCCCTCCTTTTCCTCCTCCCTATAGAATAGACCTCCTTTCCTGGCAGTCCATTTTTTACTCCTGACTTTTCTGGGTCGTCTCTCCAGCTCAGAAGCACACCAGAGACCTCTCTCCTCCTTGTTCTCCCCTATTTCTCCTCCATTCTTTCTCATATCTTTGACAACAGCTCCATGCATCTCTCAGCCTTGTGTTTCTATTTTTTGGATCTACACATTATTACGCACATTTGCCAAACTCCTGCGTCTTTTTCCACTACATCATTTTCATTTAAATACAGCATACACAGCGTGACATGATTTATTTTGACTTGGAAATCTATGCTTTATATACTTCCCTGCATGGCCTCCATGTGACTTGACAGCAGGAGGAAAAAACAAGCGATACAAGAGGAAGGAAGAGACCCGCTGAGTTGTTTTCATTTTTTAATTCTAACTTCCTCTCTCTGGTCGTCCACCTTCCCTCCCATCCCTCCATGGATGTGTCCTCCTGGTTGATGTATGATTAATATCCTCCTTCTCTGCGCCATTTCCCTTCATCCTCCTTCCTTTCTTTCCTCATCCACTCATCCGTCAGTTGCAGCTTTGCTTATATTTGTCTCCTGTGTCCTTGTCTTATTCTTCTATACTTCCTTTCATTTCGTTGCTCCTTCATTCCTTCTACTTCCCCTCCAATTCGCTGATGGCTAATGTCCCAGATCCTCCCTCAATAAGCAACATCTCATTACCTTGACTGCTTTATGATGCCATAATACCTGATGCACGCTCATATTTCACCCACTTCTTTAACTTCAACTTCTTTAACTGGAAAGAAAGGTGTCTTTGAACCTGTACAAACTTGTTCGCGTCACATAAGAATCCAGACGATCAATCTGTTATAATGTGCACCATCACCTCACATTAACAATTAAAGGAGCAAAAATCCTCGCTAAAAACTTTAAAAGATTTTTCTTTCGTGAGAACATTTGGTTCCTACTAGCAAAGATTTACCACGGCACAAAGAAGTCCATTTGTATCCCAGAGCAGCACCGGGAGTACCTGTTCTGTTTCTGTAATAGAGCTTTTTTTTGTTTTTTTTTCTCCAGCTGATTAATGGGGAGATCAGAATTAACAAGAACAAGCCTGAGAGGGGAAAAATCCTCCCTAAAACACTTATTTTAATTTTCTTTTGAAAAATGGCCAACCTGTTGGAAATGTATTGCTTTTGCTGGCCATGTTCCTTTGAAATTGCTTTGGAACAAGCTTTTTTAGAATCTGATTGCTGAAAATGTACCATACAAAAATGTAAGCTACAGCAACTACAGGTTCCTATGTTACATGTAAGTATATCAGAAAATGTACTAAAGAGGTATGATTTTTAATGAAAATGCTTCGATTTTTCTCTGTTTTTCAGACTATGATGATACATGAAAGAAAAGTTCAGAAAAATCGATGTTTCCATCAAGTTTTTACTTCCTTACCATTTCCCTACACTGCTCTGTGAGTCAGAACCTGTCAATTCTGGTGAATACGATACTCTATCTAGCAGTTCAACCATAAATAATGTTCATATACCACTAAATTCTTTACCCATTTGCATCGCGGTGGCAAAAGTAATTGATGGCTCGATTATGTTCAGAGGTTTCGCTTCAAAAACGAAGATAATAGTGTATATTTTTAGAGAGTCTTTCCTGGAAGACGTTCAGTGCTGACTTCACTCACTTGTTCACATGAAAAATGACACAAATTTTGGCTTAGTAAATGAGAAAGACAAGTAGAAAGAGACGTTAAACTGCCCTTTGCTACCTTGTGCGCAGAAGTAGTAGAACATCCGTTTCAGAAAGTTTGAAAAATGATGAGTTTCATGCAAGGTAGGAAAGTCATAGGGGATTTTCAAAGCTGCAGACTCACTCCTTTAGTCTCATTTTGAATGCTTTTAATGGAATAATAATCAAATTCATGGGCATTTTTAATATTGTAAATATTTCTGCACTGATTTCTGAAACAACTCGCCATAATATGCAGCGATAACTTTTGCAAAACTTCTGCACCTGAAACACTTGTTACTGTCATTTTCACTCAACTGTTAGGTGAAAACCACAGCTGACTCCAACAAGTGTGCATTTTACAAGGAAGTGTGGAAAATCGCAACCACAAGTGGTAGATGAAGGAATTTTTGCAGCCAAAAGTAACTTCTGGAATCAAACTCCATTCATGCAAACGCCATAACTTTTTGAGTCATTTCTCTTTTAATGAGTGGCTGATTAAACATTCACTTTAACATATTTCACATTCAGTGCTGTAACGATCACCTCAGCTGTCAGTTTGTCACCTTCAACAGCGACACCTGAGCTGCTAGATAACACAAACCTCCGGCTGTGTGAGTGTGATCATCTAGGAGACATGAGGACAGGTTTGAATTTATGTCTCATTTGCTTATATTTACAATCAAGGGACAGTAAAGGGCAAAACCAGTTAAAAACCTACGTTTTGATTTAGAGTTTACTCATCTTTGAAACCTGGCATTAACCACTGTGATGTAAATTCATTGTTATTCACAGCAAACGCAACCAAAAAAAAACATTTTATGCTAGTTAATTATTTAATTTATTCAAGGCACTTCCAAGCGATCAGCTTTAATCTACCTTTGTCTTTAGATATGTAGACAAGTGTTTACTTGCCAGAACAAGCTTTATTGCCAAGTGAGCTCGCACACTCAAGGAATTTGTTTTGGTAACTGAAACTTATAGTACTCATGAAGAGTTAGTTAGACGAGAAGATAGCAAAAGGGTTGGTAAGTAATATATATAAATTCTAAATATGAAATCTAAGTCTAAGCACCTAATAAAAATTACAATCTAAAAAATGTAAGTGCGCCAAGGAAGAAGTACTCTATAAAGACAAAAACAATAGCTTCAGCCATGTTGCACATATTACAGGTGATCTATGAACAGGTGAGTAGATAATACTGAATGCCTTTCCATGTTTTAATAGCTCTACTTATTATACAGTGGACACAAAGATGAAACAGTAGCAGGTAAGACTTGCAGTGCAGTAATGAGGGGACCTGATACTGAATTGCACTAATATTTTGCATTGACTTCAGAATTGGGAATGCTTTGATGCTATCTTGACAGTGATGGGGTCCAAAGGGATTCTACTGTGTTGTAGCTTATAAGGTTTTGGTTTGTGTTTAGGAAACATCATAATTTGTTATTCACTTTCACAAGGGTAAGTATATCTGTAGAAACTTGGTTAAGTTTTTCCACCAAAGTCACTTAAAGTTCACAAGATCATTTGTTGCTTTCTGTTCCACAGGCCCACACTGAATTGGGTAAAAAAGTCTTTATTTTGCACCTTTTTCATGGAATATGTTACAGAAAGACTAAAAATTGAGTTAATCCTATTAAACGCTTTTAAATCCAAACTGCAAGATCTTGAGACCAATTCCACAACATGCACTTGTTTTTCATAATTTGCTTGTAAATTTAATCTTTCTACTTACTGGTGTTTTAACTGTGTAATTTTGTAACAGTGTTTTGTATTTGCTGCTGTCCTTCTTGGCCAGGTCTCCCTTGAAAAAGAGATTCTTAATCTCAATGGGATTTCTCCTGGTTAAATAAAGGTTAATAAATAAATACTCATTTAGGTTGGGAAAGATGTCATGGTTTGGGTTAAAATATGACCCTTTTACAACATACTTCAAGCCTCGCCTCCATTTTCTAGGTTGCCAAGGTGACAAATCCCGCCCTATTTTATATTTGATTGATTAGCTGAACAGGAGTAGCATAAAGGGATTTTAAAAATGGCAAAGACATGTTGGTTAGAAAAGGATTTGGGATACGTCACAAACAAACACAATCAAGTAAAAGGTGAGGTGAGGTTGATAAAAATGCCATTTTGCAGAACCTGGGTTGAATTAGTTCTATAAGATGTCACTATTTTACCAACTTCTGAGCTTCGTCCATGTTAGATCCACAAGTGAAAGCCAGTTTGTGATGGGGCTGCTATTTTATGAGGCTGAAACTGAAAAGTTATGTCACTTGTCAGTTTATCTGGCCCTGAAAATTAAAGATTAAATTTGCTTTATGTGTGTACAATTGGTACTCAGGTATATTGGTATATTGTATACCATAATTTTCCATCAAGAGCTCCTGCAAAATATCTCAAATCACATGACTCAGCTTCTATTACAAATCACTATTGTGCCCACTTAAACTCACTTCTACTCTTTGCTTTGTGATTGAGTAAGTGTTATGAGTTATAAAATCCTGTGTCTGTAATGGCTAATCTTGAATAAATTCTAATCTACAACAAGACTTGCATCTACCTGGTATTTTTATTGGCTTACGCGATTCTTTACTGCTGTTAGAACAGTGTTCCTGCCTGTCTTGTCGGTGAAATACATTTAAATTAAACTGAAATGAAAGGAGAAGACAGATGAAACAAGGACAGCAGGGGATGGTGTGGAAAGAAAGAAAGGGAAAACAAGAGGTAAAGCAATTAAAAGCCAATCTGAGGTGGAAAGACGGAGTTAACCTGCAAACAGGATTTTCAAACCGCGGAGTAAAAATGGGTCTGAGAGAGAGGGAGAGCTGGAGAGAGAGAGACAATGAGTCTGAGAGGAGGAGAGAGAGAATTAACCTGCAATCAGGCCTCTATTTAGCTGCAGTCAGCCACAATCAGGAGCCATATTAGCATTTAATTAGACTGAGAGCCGCAAACCACGGCCTGCCGCTCCGCTCTGATTACCTCATACACTGCTTTCATATCTGTGTGTGTGTGTGTGTGGAGACTTACCTGTGTATTTGTGTGCAAATACAACCACAAATGGTGTTTAAATTTATCTGTCTAGATGCGGGAATACCTGTATTTGTGAATGCATGAGCGATCAAACCGGTGTTTCAGTGCGAGATTGAGCGTTCCTGCGCGGTGCTCATACCAATGACAGATCGTGAGGTGGTTTTTCTAAATGTTTGATGCGTCAGTTTTGTGTTGACGGAGTCACCCGAAGGAATAAAAGAGCATTGACAAGTTGTAATCTGTCCCGAGCGTTGAAAAAACAGTCACACCTTTGTACGGGTGATGCCGCGCTTCACCATGCTGCCTGGTGTCAGTAAACAAACACACACTTTGGAGGCAGGTGGAAGTGTCAGTACGGTTTGGCGAGTGTCCTTATACACTAGTTTCACAAATTTTACAATGATAAAAAGAAATTATAACAATATATGAATGTGTCTGTGGAATAAAAAGGACATTTGTGCATCACTTTATTATTCTGCCAAGGAGGCGGCACCTCAGTGGAGTTATGTGTCAGCATTTGTCTGTCTGTCTGTCTGTCTGTCTGTTAGCAACACTGCTCAAAAACAGACAATCGGATTTGAATGAAATTTTCAGGGAAGGTCAGAAATGACACAAGGACCAACTGAATAGATTTTGGCAGTGATGAGGCTGATAGTCTGGATCCACAGATTTGTTAAGGTTTTTCATGTCATTACGAGATAGCGGCATGGCGTCACTGTAACCATGACAACAAGTAAACACTACGTTAGCTGCCTGCTGACGATCACATGATTGTGATCTTACTACAAATGCACCACTGCGGACTTATCGGGACTTATCTGTCAGAAATGACAAAAGGAACAATTGATTCAATTGTGGGGGTGTTTCTGAGTCCCATCAATTCCTGCCGCCTGCTACATATTTAGGTCACGCGATTCGGTATCTGTACATAATATGCACATACATAATACACGCCTGTGCTCGGCGCAAGGTCATTTTGTTTGTGGGTACATCTATAATTAATGGACACATGCTATGTTGCTGTGATTTCTGATCAACAATAACTAATAAACAAATTCTGCATTTCTGGAAATGCCATATGGGCAGAGTACTGCGCTCTCTGAGTGCTTTTCTAGTTTAATATGTCGTCTAAAATATCATAAAAACATCATAGTTACTCCACCAATCAGGCTGAGCCTCGGCGGAGTTATGTGACAATTGGCATTGGTTAGTCTGTCTGTTAGCAACATTACTCAAAAACAGATTCATGGATTTGAATGAACTTTTCAGGGAAGTACAGAAATGACACAAGGACCAAGTGATTAGATTTTGGCAGTGATGCGGCTTATCGTATGGATCCACAAATTTTTTAAAGATTTCAGCTGTCGGAAATCATACAACAACTGAGCAGCCTTGGTGCAGTACTGAGTGCTTTTCTAGTTATGTTGTGTGTTTATTTGGTAGCTCAGAAACCAGTCAGTGTTCGCTGCATTTCTCAGCAACACCGAATGCTGCAGAAATCTAACTAATAAATTTTGCTCATGGGGAGGTACTGTCACTGTCCACCACATTCCCAGCAGTTTACTAATGTCCAGAGTGTTGCTGTATTATCTTTACATTCTATTTCTGCAGGAGCAGCTCATGTCTCTGTGGAACGAAATTTACTGAGGAATGTCCACGTAAAACTAATATTTAAGCCTGTATTAACTCAGCCGTTCCAGAGCAACATCAATCATTTGGAGTCGTGTTTCTGTCCACCTGGTGAATGTAAAACCAATATTCACTGTCTTTCATCTCTATTTTTGGCCTCTACAAACTCCTGGGGGAAATATGTGGTTCTTCAGCTTCTAAATGTTCCAGTATGTCCACCAGATAGTCCCTGTCTGCTGGTTAATACTGTTATAGTTGGTTTTTAGGCCTTTTTTGCTCTGAAAACAGCTGCCTGCTGCAGCTGAAAACAAAGCTGTGAGACGAGCTGCGGTTTCAGGTGAGATTTTATTGTGATGCTTGTCACTGTAATCAGCCTCTCGCCACAGTTTCCACACTGTCATTTGATGAACTGTTATAAAAAATTGATTTCAAACACTTTAAAAAATGTATTTTACTTGATGACTGTGTCTTAACGTTGGGTGCTCTCATTAGTGTGTTTCAGTTTGTCTTTTCAAATTCTTCCATTTACCAGCGTTGTGTCTCACTGGGAATCGAACTGAACAAAAGTAATTAGTTGTGTGTTGTTGAGAAGCAGCAGGTGGAAGTGGTGTGCATGATGTTTCTATATTCTCTCACAGCTTTGAGTGAATGGTTTGGTTAGACCGAGCTGCTGCATGTCTTGGAAAATTGGAAATTACTGTGATTTAACATGTAAATAATTACAACTAATTCTTTTAGCCAAGAAACACCTGTGTTAAAAATCACAAAAAGATGTTGATCATGTCTTTATTTTCACATATTTTTATATTCCATTATTATAGAAATGTTGGTGATACAATAGCAGGACTTTAAGCTCTGCAAAATCAATGTAAAGATATTAAGATATTCAGAATGAAGAGCATCTAGATGACACAATAGACTTTATCTCTCAGGTGGGCAAACACTTGCATCTAATGGTCTCTGTGCAACATACACTACCATTCAAAAGTTTGGGTCACATAGAAATGTCCTTATTTTTGAAAGGAAAACAGTTTTTTTTCAATAAAGATAACATTAAATTAATCACAAATACAGTCTAGGCATTGTTAATGTGGTAAATGACTATACTAGCTGGAAACAGCTGATTTTTAATGGAATATCTCCATAGAGGTACAGAAGAACATTTCCAGCAACCATCACTCCTGTGTTCTAATGCTACATTGTGTTAGCTAATGGTGTTGAAAGGCTAATTGATGATTAGAAAACCCTTGTAAATTATGTTAGCACATGAATAAAAGCGTGAGTTTTCATGGAAAACATGAAATTGGTTTGTATCTGGTTTTCCCCAAACTATTGAATGGTATAGGTTCCCAATTTTGCATCAAGTCCATTGTAAGCAGTACTTCTATGCTGATACGATGCCTTCAAATAAACTCAAATGATATTGCTCGTGAAGTTCAGGTCTGTTGAAGAAACATACCCACAAATTTAGCTAATAATAAAGCCCAACATAGGTGACCTTGTGCTCCAGTGGTGCAAATAAGAGAATCGACAGAATGTATTGACATGCAGTGAAGGTACAGTTGACCACTTTTCCCAGTTTGTAATAATTCTCTTGCACCCAGACTCTGGGAAGCCAAATGTTCTCAGTGTGCATCTTTGTGTTTTAAAAGTCTAACGTATAGTGACTACCTCCGGTTGTCATTTCAATCCCGCTGCACTGTGATTTTATCCTGTAACCCAATTCTAATGGTGACGCCATGGTTTACTGTAGAGGTTTTAGAGGATCCACTCAAACCCTGAGATCTGACACCCACCCACAACCCTTCACAGCTTCATAATCCATGTTTTATATGATTAGTTGGGTTATGTGTAAGACTTGAGGGGATGACCATGATCAGACAGCTTATCGTGATGGAAATGCTGTGTGTGTGCACTGGAACAACATCATGTTGGCAGCCATGTTGCAGTCAATAAGCAATCATTATTATAGCTCAAAAGGGCAAACATTGTTTTATTATGCAACAAAATAGCAAAGCTGATACTAAACAAGTTTGTCGTGTGTCACCATGACAGAAAGTGGAGTTTAAAGCTGAACTAATGTGTGGTTTAGGGGGAGGGGAATAACCAGAAACATAGATGTATTTTACCAACTTTCTTAACCAGGGGGTTGAATTCTATTATGGCGAAGAGAGAAGGCTACTAACATCAAATTAGGTAAGACAAAAGGTTTTGGGTGTCTCTGAAATCTGTTCATGCAATCAGCTCTGACATTGTCTGGCTTCCAGTCCAGTGGTTCGGAACTGATCCCAGCTTTTAAACAATAATACGGTTCCTTCCAAGTGCTACACCTCCAGGTCTTTTTTGTTTTGGGTACAAATTCTTTGACCCACGAAGACCTCCAGTGGACTGACACACCTTTAAGTTAACGTCAATATCAGGAAGAAGTTAAACCTCTCGAGTTAAGAAAAGAAGCCGCTAATTCATTCTGCAATAGTGTTATCTCTACTGCTCGCTGTAGAATTTGTCATGTTAAAATGTGCAGCTCAAATGTCTAAATGTCGAGACGCCAGGTGAAAATTTAGGACGTAATATTTGACATTGTGTTAAATGAGCATAAGCTTATGCACGCATTTACAGTTAAAGCCACACATTCATCCAATTATGTTTTAATACACATACAGCATACCTTTATCCTTTAAGTCAATTTCTATAGGACAGATAATCCCGTGTTGCAGTTTTCCAGACCGGATTAGTGTGACAGGAAATCAGGAGAAATGCAATGTAGCAATAATACCGGTCGGGAGCAAAAAGCATTACATCATCTGATGCATCCAATTTTATGGGAAAACTTGATCCTATCTCATCACAGAAAGCAGACATAACCGCACAGGTGTGCACAGGCTGCGTCCACGCACACACACAATGCATCATCAGAAGCATGTATCAGTCAAAGTGAGACAACCTTATGTCTGCAAATACACCAGAGTTTTTATGTGTCGTAAAGGAAATAATGATAAGACCACATCTAAGACTTTGATCACTAGAGATGTGGAATATTCTATCATATCGGCTTCAACACATAGTGATATTTAAGAGGATTTAATCACCTTCCGTCAGTTCTATATGTGTTTTTATATATATGAACAGTTATTGTATGTACAGTCATCCCTGCAATAACAGTCTGAGAACCTGAGTGAGAACCTGATATGATCACACAGAACCATGAACCATGTAGCAAACATGAAAGTACAACAACTATATGAAGGCATGCAACACATAAAGTGCGTATTAGACATACAGAGGTGTCTTTAACTTTGTTAAATGCCAACAGTGTCTGCTGAGATATCCATTTATCCAATGGTGGCATTTCCTAAAGGGGAAATCAGTATCAGTGATTCACGTCATTTTATCTTTTCAGTGTTTTCGCTCCATAAAATGTCAGAATACTTGAAAATGCCCCTCACATATTCTCAAAGTCCAGCATGGTATTTTCAAATCTCTCCCCGTGTCTTTTTGGCATTTCTGCTTGATAAATGACTTCCATCTCTTATCGAGACCACTGGCGGTTCATTTTCTGTTGGGTTGATTAATCCATTAATCAGCTAATTCTTTCAGTGCTAAATGTTGGCAAGTCACATTGGATCTAACATTTAAGATGTTGTCAGCTAAAAATGTGCCTTTTGGGTGTTGGAATCTCTATTTAAAAAAAGATAGGAATAAGCAACATATGATGTGCATGAGTTGAAATGAGTCTGTCTGAAAAGTCATGTCAGATTTACATAATTTCTGACTTGTGGCATCAGTTTTCCAGCAGACGAGAAAAAATAATGTGCCTTGTGGTCCATGTTTTCAATCTTGTTTTGGCTGAGAGTATGCATTCGCTCCCACTTACCTCCATCGTCCTCGTCGAAGGAGTTCATACAGGGGAAGTAGATGGCGAGGGCCTCAAAAGACGCCGACAGACTGATGCGGCTCTGCGATCTCTCCATGTAGAGGCCCGCCGTTGGGCCCGGGTCGGCCGGCTTGGCCAAGCGCGGCTGGGCATTCTTCACGCGGAGTACGGCTCGCGGCGTCTTGGATGGCTGTCAGCTGCCCCCCACGGCAGATCCACCTCACCCCGAAAAGAAGAGTCAAGCAAGGAACCTCCGAGACGCTCACACCGACCGAGATCGGCACGGACAACTTTACTTGCAGCTACCAGCAGCGCAGGTTGAAAGAAAGACTCTGATGTTCCTCTTTCTCTGTATGTCAGACAAGATGCAACCTCCACTGGCGCAAAAACATCCTAGAAAGAACAAAATTGTGTTGCAAGACAGAGTAAGTTTCTCACTTCTGATGTGGATTCTAATAAATGATGTATTTCTTCTCTATCTGTGACTGTGTGCTGCAGCATTGAATCTCTCTTTTCCTGTCATCTCTCCTCTAGTGTTTGGCCTCTTGTTTGTTGACACTCGTGCACATCCTCCTCTTCATCCCTTTCTTGTCCTCAGAAGTCCTCAGAGGTGAGACTCACTGGTGTCTGTCGCTGGATCTTACCTGCGTCTTCACACTGATAAAACCTGATCTCGCTCTTTCTGTTTCACGGCGAAACTCTCTGAACTCTGCACTCTGCATGTCAGTCTACAAGTCCTCCTCCTGTTTGTGCATTCAGAGCCTGGATGCCTCGTCTTTTTTAGATCCAGATGATGGAAGGAAGATGGGAGGAGATGCTGGTGGTAGAGGTGATGCTGATGCCCAGCGTGAAACGTGTTGCTCTCCGACTGAATCAAAGCTTCTGGCTCCTGTCGCTCAGCGCTGTTATTTCCTCCAGCTTTGGACAGAGCAGAGGCTTTTCTTTCATGCAGAGTGACTGACTTTCAAAAACCCAGGAGATGCCAGCTGTGGGAGCCAATCTGCTTTGTTTCCACACGCAAATCAGCTGGGGGAACATCAGTTTGTAGCAACAATTTGCAACTGAGGGCAATCTGTTGCTTCTGTTTTAGTGGTGTTACAGTCAATGTTCTGCTGCAGCTGTTGCAATAATCTCAGTGCTGTGTTGCTGTCAGCGAAGGTCTGTCGACTTCTTGCCTCCTCCGTCAGTCCTGTGTCGCTCTGATGCCGATGCTCCACTGACTGTCTGCACCGAAAGATGGGGAAAGGACCGAGAGAGAGCGCAAGAGATGGTGTGACAGAGGGAGAGAGAGAGAGAGAGAGAGGAAGGAAGGAAGGCTGCACTGTTTAACAGCTTGTGTCTGACTGGACTCATTCACCGGCGAAGCTGCATGGAGAGAAAGGCACAGCGGGAGGGGAAAGGGAGGGAGGATGTAAAGGGGAGAGAGCAGGGAGACATGGAGGAGGGGAGGGAGAGCAGACTGTTGCTGACAGACCGACCAATCAAAATGCAGATGAAGGAATATGGGCGGGGCTCGTGGGACAGTCGAGGCGATGCAGGGCAGCGCAAGTTCTTGTGTGTCCCAAATCATCAGAAATCCAGGAAGATAAGAGCCAGAATATCTGATTTCTTTAAGGATTTTCAGTGAGGTGCATTCAGATAACCTTCTTCCACAAAGACACAACTTAAAATGCCCAATAAGATGATGATTGTGTTTCATTCTTTGGGGTCATCATGAGAAACCAAAATAAAGTTATGTTGTCTTTCCAACACTGATGCCACAAGTCAAGTCACTGTAGTTTATATAGCACAATTAATACAACAGCTGTTGCTCCACAGTGGTTTGCAACATAGAAATAGGATTGATGGGGCTGTCCTGGTAGCTCAACTGGTTGAGCGGACAACCCTTAAACATGGGCTATAGTCACTGACACAGTAGTCATGGGTTCAAGTTCAACCCATGGCCCGTTGCTGCAGGTCCTCCCACTTTCCTGTCTCACTACACTGTCCTTTATAATAAAGGCTAAAAGGCGGGGAAAAAAGAAGAAATACGGTCAGCATCGTAAATTTAGCCAACAAGTTAAATATTAAAGTTAAGATCAAGATTAAGTTAAGACTCTTCCATGTGCACTACCATTTCAAAGTTTGGGGTCATCAAGACAATTTCATGTTTTCCATGAAAACTCAAACTTTTATTCATGTGTTAACATAACTGCACAAAAGTTTTCTAATGAAAAATTAGCCTTTCAACACCATTAGCTAACACAATGTAGCATTAGAACACAGGAGTGATGGTTACTGGAAATGTTCCTCTGTACCCCTATGGAGATACTCCATTAAAAATCAGCCGTTTCCAGCTAGAATAATCATTTACCACATTAACAATGTCTAGACTGGGTTTATGAATAATTTAATGTTATCTTCATTGAAAAATCTGCATTTCTTTCAAAAATAAGGACATTTCTAAGGGACCCCAAACTGTTGAACGGTAGTGTAGATCATTAGTGAGAAAATTCACAGTGTATAAACAACAGGAGAAGAGGGTCACTGTGGACTATTCCATTTCATCACTGTCCCACGAACATCATGCATGGCAGTGGCATTGTGGCTTTGCTCAGGTACAGAATAGAACTGGAGCAGGTTGGTTCAGGGAGTAGTGTCAGGGTCCGTTAATTGGCACATCTGTGGTGCTTTGGCTAATCAGTTTATGCAGTAGCTTGCTGGAATCTGGGTCTGCCATTCTGAGTCCAATCAGACCATGAGACCCAGGTAGCACTCCTAGAAGAGGGTCGTTTTGTTCCAAGGAGAAACTGAGTTATGTTCAGTCTTGGCAGCAGTAACACCTGCTTCAGATTTCACCATCTGTGTGTGTGTGCACTGAGAATAACCTGCTACATCACATATCGCCTAAATTACTGATTTTCAACTTTCTAAAGAGCGTAAGTCTGAAGTGCTTTTGCTTCTTATGCAAATAAACCATTCAAAATTCGTTGGAACAGCTGAAAATGCATCACAATGCTTGAACGCAGGACCGAATGGCTGCTCTCCAAATCACACTTGTTCTTTTTACTTAAAGTACGTACTACAGCTGCTGTCACAGAGTACGTTGTGGTTCATGAAGTATGCATAAGATTAGGACATACGACCTCATCTTAATATTGCACCTTAAGCTTTGATCATTGCAGTCTGTGGTGTGAAATGAGCTGTCATCTGTCTGTGCTCTCATGGCGGCTCAAGCTTGTTTATCCTCACACGAGACACTGTGGTACAGCTGTGCAGAGGACTGTGGGTCAGAATGGCGAGAAAAGCATGCCGACTTGAACATTTCAAAATCCAACTGGTTGTAGTAGGTATTTCTTGCATGCGACTTTTCACAGATTATGCATTGGGTCACACCAAATCTTTTTCTGGTATGACACACTAATTTAAAATGGTAGTATAGATATTGGAACACACCCTATTTCTTAGTTTATGTAATTCAATATAAACTTTGGTTTTAAAATGTATCAAGTCAAAGAGCAAGCTAAAGTGCATGATGATAAATTACTACAAGCTTCTGACTGGTATCTGAATCAGACAAGTCATCCATTTCATGTGACATAAGTCATTTTGGAGGAGGATTTGTCATGTGACTGTGGTCCAACCAAAATCATCTGGATGTAACAAAAAAGAAACAGGACATTGGTTGCTGATCAGCAGCCACACAATCAAGAAATTCATCATAGTGTTACCCAACATCTCAACACTTTATACAACAAGTAACACTTCAGTTGGCCCATTATCTTTCTGTTCACATGCGAGTTTCTAGTTGCCCTTTCAGAACTGAAGACCCAAAACCAGGACGTCCCTCAACAAGAAGAAGTTATAGCAACATCCAGAAGGTTGAAGACTTAGAGTGAAGTGATTGACTGACCGACAGAACAATGGTGGACTCACTGGGATTTACTAGAGAGTTGGTCAGGACCATCTTTTTTGGACAACTGGTGAATGAAAGTTTTCTTTGGTCGGAGAAAATGGCATTTCCCACCAGCAGCTCCTCTGCCTGATCTTGGGTTCATACTAGAAGATCTCATCTACAGTGATGAACATCCCAGGACACATCCACACAGCAGGTCTTTTGGTCTTTGAAAGGGCGTTGGGCACCAACTTCCCGCAAATCATCCTGTAAGATGGTCCTACATGACTCCCTCTTCAATCCCAGTTGTTCAGCCAGCATTGTGATCATCAGACTATGGTCACGCCACACCAGCTGCTTGACCTGGATGTTGCCATCAGTTCTTGCTGCTGAGGGGCATCCTGTTTTGGGTCATTCTGCCCCATTCTGAACCTCTTGTGCCACTCGTATAAATGTGTACGGGACATTGTTTGCTCCCCGTACACATCCTTCAGCACGGCAAGGATTTCTGCTAGAGTTTTTCCCAAATTCATGAAGAACTTGATGTTAATCTATTGCTCAAGGTCCACTCCAGTTCCTTAACCTTCTGGATGTTGCAATTAGTGCTACTGTAGGGCCCTTTCTTCTCCAGGGGCAACTTAGAGTTGATGACACACCACTCTGATTCCAGCTTCTTAGCAAGCTGGGAAATGCAAAAAGAGAATTCCCCTTTACAGGACCAGTAAAGTAGAAAACAGAGCATGCCCATATCTTGTTGCGCAGACAAAGATACTGCAAACTAACAGAGAGCTCTCGCTAATCTCGGAAACACATTTGTGTTACTGTGATGTCACTTTAAATTAACATTCAGTAAAGCCAGCAAATGCAGGACCAATAAAGTCAGAGGTGAGCATTCAGTTTTGACTGTTGAAAATGCCCCCTCCTCTGAAGAATACTTTTTAATTATAACATTCTCCCCTGTTAGTATTTATTAGTCTCCCTCTGAGTTCTCTTCCCGCTGCAATTACTCCTCCATCTTTCTCACCTCTTCTTCCCTTCCTGTGAGTCCGACTGTCTTTGACTCCACAGCGTTCACTCCCTCCCTCTGTTTGTCTTTCTGTCTGTGCAGCAGAGAGCGATGGAGGGAGCAGATACACTGTGTAATCAACGCTGCTTCACAGGGTTCCATTCATCTCTCTGCTTCCATAGATAGAAGCCATAGGGGACGTATAGACACACTCGTACTTACACACTAAATGAGAACAAACAAACACTGACATGCTGCGCAAAGCCAAGACATACAAATACACAACTGCACAGACAAAAATGTGAATCATTTCATGTTTTTATTTTATTTTTTTATGTGTAACCACAACACACTGGTGGATAAACTAAATATACTACACATGCACACACACACACACACACACACACACACACACACACACACACACAGAAATGATCAAGTTGTTTATGTGTTAAACACCAGAGTTCATTCCACAATGTCACACAGACAAATGACTGGTCAGAGAACAATGGGTTACTAATATATCACGTTGCATTTATGAAAATGTCACAAGTGGGAACTCTGATCAGAGCAGCTCCTGTAAACACACTGATTAAAGAAAAACACCAGCCTTCTGGAGAGGCGGACCTTCACTAAAAAGTGAGTTTCACATAGTTAATTAATGTTATAGGTAAACTTTGTAATTAGCAGCCTCCATCAAGGGATATGATGAAGTACAATAAATGTTTCAAGCTGACAGTGTTCTTCAACCTTGTTTTTTTGCCAGCCGAGAACAATCCTTTTCTCTTTGTTCAGACATTTTTCCTCGACAATTTGATTAGAAAAAGTAATTTTTTTCCCTCCGCCCTCCACTGCTTCCACCATCTGCCATCAATAGAAGTGCTTGCTCTTAAAGAAAGTTCACTTCTTAGTAAATTTTCCTCTATTTCGACACAAACAACAAACTTGCGATTGGTTAGGTGTGGGCTTAAGTTTATTTATATACATATGTGTGTGTGTGTGTGTATATATATATATATATATGAGCTGATTTGCATAGTTTCATTTCTAAAAACGCGGCTCGGGGAGCAGAGGTCCAACACATTGCGAAACTTTCATTAAAAATCTAAACTAGCCGTTGTTGAACTAGAACAAGGACAGATTCAGCAGTTTATTTCTTGCCTCAAATGCTTTCAGGAATACTTTTTCCTGAACTGTTTTCATAATAAAAGAGAAAGTTTGTGACTGAGCCGCCATGTTACTCTGACGTTTCTACCAGACTGAAGGTCTGAAGGCTGTCATGTGACCATCTAGTGGTCCACTAGTGACCCGCCCACCAAACGGGCGATATTCAGATGCGGTACGTTTCCATGCAAGAAAAAACGGCCCTGTGGACACGTAGCTTTGGATCTGGCGTCCATGCTCGCAGCAACATGTTTTGCATTGAGGTGATGCTGTCAGCTTGAAGTGCTGCGGTGATCAGAAAACTCTTTGTAGCACAATTTGCACACAACCACGCTTGTATCCAAGCTGACATCAGGAAGATTTTCAAAAGAAAACTTTTCGCCCAACAAACTCAATGCGGTCTCGTCTTCCTTCACTGTTCATCAAACTTTCTTGTGTGCCGACATCACTCAGTGCGTCCTGTGTGTCTTCTTTGTGGCTGGCAAACAGACTTTAGGTTCATTACCGCCACCTACTGGGCTGGAGTGTGCATCAGTATTACCGGTGGGCTAGAAATTATCAAACTGAGAAAGGTGTGATTAAATGCATTTTTTTTAAAGTCCCAACCCTAATTTTGACATTTTCATTTACTCACCCATGTTACGTATCCCATGTCTGAAAAGGGCTTTAGTGGTAATGCAGTGTGTTAAAAGTCATGATCTGGATATGTAATAATGACATGGTTATGATATGCTAACTATGTTATTATTATATATATTATTCTGGTAGTTACATCATAATCCTGCTGGCAGACAGACAAACAGAAAGTAATGAAGCCCTAGTTGTGAGAGGTAATAAAATAAATTTATGTGCCATGAAAATTAAAAACATAAATTTTAGGGCCTTCAGTGATGTTTTTCTAAGAGGTGTGGTAAAATTAAAGTGATCTCCATCTGTCTTTGGGACAGGCACATTGTTATGAAGGAGAGGCGAGCACTGGTAAAGTTTATTGCTGATGTTTTTTCACTGTGATACTTTAGCTAAGATTGGGATTAAACAGACTGCATAAAACAGTGATCCCGGTGTTTGCGCCTTATTGCCGTATATTTTGTGTATATTTTGTAGCTGTGTTTTATGTTTAAGTTGTCCCCTCCAACCATCTGTTTTCCTCTGCTTATCCGGGAACATCCCTCTCTTCATCAATATTTTCCAGTTCCAGTGGCCTGTAAACAACTTGGGGATCCCAAGCTGTTCACAGGCCAGCTAAGATATATGATCCCTCCATTAAGTTTTGGATCTACCTCTGCATCTGCTTCCAGTTGGAAATGGCCACAAAACCTCCACAGACACCCAGGAGGCTTCCTAATGAGATGCTCAAACCACCTTGGCTAACTCCTTCAGATCATGCTTCTCCCTCTATCTCTAAACCCATTTCAGCCCCTTGCGATCTCGTTCTTTCAGTCACTACCCAGAGTTCCTAACCACAGGTGAAGGTTGGGACATTGATCAAAAGATTTGTCTTCTGGATTACCTCCTTCTTCCCCATGATGGTCCGGTACAACACCTGTTTACGGTTTTAGATTTAAAATTACTTTCCTTGTGTGTCCATGCTCGCTTGCTTCCTTGTTAGCTTTTTGGGTTTGGTTTTGTTGTTCTGTGTGTTCCATTAGATAATCAGACCTTTGGGTAAGTATAGTCCACTGTCTTTCCATTGTCATTGTTCTTCGTGTCATGCCCTCCAGTTGGTTAAGTTTATTTCCTTTCTATCTTTTTTGTGCCTTCAAGTTGCACCCAGAAATCTGCCTCAATATATGTTTTTGTTAGTTTAAGCAATGAAAGCTTTTTTTTTTCTTTTTAGCTTGTGTTTTTTGCAACCTGCCTCCAAACTGAATCCTGCATTTTGGCCCACTTTAGTGCATCCTGATACACTCCATTGTGAGTCTATATATGGCTATTTTCCACACTAGAAATCAGCATGTGCAGTGCAATAATACGGGTAAGTCATAAATTTTGGGCTGCATGCTGACATACTCGCAAACCATAGCAATAACAAGCCTTGTGCAGATACTTTAAGCTATGCACTTAACTCACACAACTACACTTACAGTACACATTCTGGACTTAATCGTTGCTGAATGACACACATAAGAGCCCTTCAAACATGGTTGAAATGATGGCACTTTGACAATTTAAGGACTGCATTCTGCATGTGTGTAGGTTCTTTCTAGCCGTGTAAATTTACTCTTCTGATTACAGATTCCAAAAAAATATGAGCGTGATTTATCTTCTTCACCATAGTTCATCATCATCAAGATCACCGATGACTCGTTTTTATCAGTCAAATCGCTGGCCGTTCATTTAGCTTCGTCATAGAATTGTAGGTTATCAAAGACGTGTTTTGCCTCAAAATCACCTCAACACAACCCTGACTGGGATTGGAAAACGGAGAAGTGTGATAGAAACTGAGGGCTGCATGATGCAAGGTGGCACAACTTGTTTCTCCTGGCTGCTGCTGCTGTACGCTCAGCCCCGTGATGAATGTTAGCAGCTGTGATGTGCAAGAGCTAAACTACGACCAGGATGTATGTACACTCCTCTGCTTGACTTTCATTAGGAAAGCAAAAGCATTAAATGTGAGGATTTTCTTATAAAGTTGCATTGATTTTTTTTTGCCTTTTTCTTTGAAGTCATTTATTTTGTCTTTCAAATATAGGTGAAATATTTGCTTTAGATCCGCATTTGTTCTTGCTGAGTGTATAAAGTGTAATTGTACTTCACTGTACTCTGCCTTCAGCATTTGCACGTTATATATGATCACAATAATCCAGCCTTGTCAGTTTATCTGACTTTATTTATGCTTTTGGTGTCAGCTGTGATGCACAGTGCTTCATTCTTGAGGCGCCTTGCAGACTTTAACAATCTTCCCTCTATTATAACTTCACCCAGAAGAAAATGGTAAACAAATTATTTCTCTTGGTTATCAACAACTGTAATTTTGTTTTTTCTTGTCTTTTTTCTTTGGGAGAGTACAAGCTTTTACTCACTGTCATTTTCCCCCAGCTCCTCATTCATGTTTGTTATTTTCAGTGGCTTTTCAGTGTCTAAAAGGCTCTTTACACCACGATGCCTCCGTCCTTCTATGCTCAGCTGAGTGTACTGTGACCAGTGAAGTGCACTGGTATTGTGTTGACAAGCACTCGGCCGCTCGCTGTGAGCATGCTGTCCAAGCACACCTTATCACAGGAGCATTGACCTTTTACTACGACTACCTGCCTCAGCTTCTGTCTCCACCTTTTCCATGTCACCGCCTGTCTCTCAGCCTCCCTGCCTTTTCCCCACATCTGCTCCCCTGTCTTGCTTTTCCTGCATTTCCATTTGTCTCCTTGCTGCTATCTTCTGCGGTCTTTACTCATCTGCTTGTTTCTCCTTATGAGTTTGTTTGTCCACCTGTCCGTTCTTTTACCGTTTCCACTCATTTTTCTCTGATTTTCCATCCGTTAACACTTGTTTTGTGCCTTTGTCTGAATTTGATTTCTTGGTTTTACAAGTTTCATCTATATATCCAAATTAGGGCTGAGACTTTAACACCTTAAATTCGATTAATTACATTAAAAAAACAACAACAAAAAACAAGGCATTTAATTGCGCTTTTCTCAGTTCCCTAATTTCTGGCACACTGGTAACGCTGATGCACATTCAGCTCACAAGAAAGTTTGGTGAACAGTGAAGGAATACCAGACTTCATTTCTTGGCTTGTTGGGCAGAAAGTTTTCTTTTAAAAATCTTCCTGATGTCAGCGTGGATAAAAGCCTGGTTGTGTTCAAATTGTGCAACAAAGAGTTTTCTGATCACTGCAGCACTTCAAGCCGATGGTATCACCTCAATGCAAAACATGTTGCTGTGAGCATGGAGCTATGTATCCACAAGCCTGCTTTTTCTCACATGGAAAGACGCCATATCTGAATATTACTTGCTTGGTGGGCGGGTCAGTAGTGTGCCACTAGGTGGTCACATGACAGCCTTCAGCCCTACAGTCTGGTAGAAACGTCGGACGAACATGGCGACTCGGTCACAAATTTCCTCTTTTATTACGAAAACAGTTCAGGAGAAAGTATTTTTGAAAGCATTTGAGGCAAGGAATAAGCTGCTGAATCTGTCCTCGTTTTAGTTCAACAACAACTAGACATTTAACGAACGTCTTGCGATGCATTGGAATTCTGCTCGCCGCACCGCATTTGCATAAAGAAGACTCAACTTCTACTTTATGCAAATGGGTTCCAGGGAGACGCATCGCAATGCAACCAGCATGCAACACAGTGCATTTCACATAGACAATAAATGGGATGCAAGAAATTGACGATCCTGTGGACACGTAGCTACAACAGTCCTGGTACTGACAAACAGTGTGGCCAGTCCACAATATAGTGCTTTTCAAGACACTGAAAGTGCTTATGTTAATAAAAAGTCTTAAAATGTTGAATATAATCACTATAATTGCACTTTGATTTTGCAGTAGTCTGTGAATGTAGTAGGAAGAGGAAAAATGCAGATAAATATAAATGAAACAAACATTTTTGTTGTTTAAGTTCACGTATATGTCTATTCATCAATTCAGTCGTCAACCAAAATTTATTTGAACTGAAAAAATTTGCTTGTGTGAAATATTGGTATTTGACAAAAATGCGATTAATTAAATACAAAACCTCTAAATAATTAGACTCATTTTTTTAGTCGCATCCCACCACTAATATTTTTCTGTTTCTGTTGTCAGACAATCAAATGGCAACACTAATATGCTAATTGCAATGTTGTCTGACAAAATCATCATATGTACAAGTCAAAAAATGGTCAATCTGCTGTAAAATTTGTGATAATTACCTGTAAAATTCTGTTTTTCTGTCAATCACAGATGCAGAGAGAGTCTTCTTCCTGAAGGGGGCAGGGACAGCAGCAGCTTAACTGCATTAAAATAGTCCATTTAGAACAGAACTAACACCAGTAGTTCCAGTCATGGTGAAATCTTTGCAGTTTTTTGAACTGAAGAATCAAAACAATCAAGACACATTCTGGGGATGTGAGAGACTTTCAGTAATTTGCTGAAAAGAAACAATACAGGACCTTTGAGTCTATCACGCATTTGTTTGTGTCACAGAAAAGGGCACCATCATCAAAAAGAAGCAACTCTGACACTTCTGCCACAGCACCAGCCTGAACTAGATGGAAACTTATTTATTACTAATTTTATCTCCATCTTTGCAGCCCAGGAGCAAGTTGATGATTTGTTTTTGTTTGCTTTGTGCTACAGCTCCCAGACACCATCTATCAAACAACATGACGTGACACGTTTGTCCTGAGGTTCTGTATTCGTTGGACTTGGAGTCTTTGTCGGCAATCATCATGTGACATAACAGTTACTCTTACTGTTGAACCTGGTAAAGCTCGATCCTTCCTGGACGTGTACTGATGGGGAAACAATTTGCAGTTATTACATGAAATCAAGACCAAAACAGAAGCAGCATTTCTTTTGGGATAAATATGTTTTTGCATGGAATCCAAAACACGTAACTCTGGGTTGTAAAAGAAAAAAAAAAAAAACAGCTGTTCTGTTTCATAAACTGGACCAAAACTGACATTTATTTACATGAAAATGTCGCATTAATACTACAGGTAAGATAAGAGCTTCTCCAGGCAGATTTTACTAAATTAAATAAGGGAACAGACTTCCAACCCCTGAAGCTGTCAATCTAAATTAAGCGAGTCCTCTGGGTTAAATGAAAAAATACAATGTTTGTTGATAGAAACATTTTTTCTTAATTGATGCCTCTATTGAGAGAACACCGTCTGTCAAATAACCAGCCAAAAAACAAACTTGTCTTCTGAGCTCATGTCACAACACATGAGCAGCCGATTATATGCAAAAACAACTCGGTTCGGGGAAAGATTGTTGCTTGGGTTGAAATTATTACTCTGATAAGGTTAAAGAGGCTTCTGTTGCCATGGTTACAACAATTGCATGGTTGAAGTCAGGACATGACAATGGCTAAAACAACACTGACTGTCTTTACAGAAGCTAACAGTGAATCATGCATTATTTCATGCTAAATACTGGTGCCTACAGTTCCCACAATGCAACACAGTCCCCAGTAGTTCATCCAGCACCCAGCAACCAACCCTGTCTCCCAAAAGTGTTGTGTTTCTATACACCTAAACTGCATTCTACATTATGTTTTGAAAGACATGTAATTTTGTTCAAATTTGTCTTTGCACCTGTGAGGTAGGAGGAAAGGTCTCCAGTTGGAGAAAGACTTTTACTCAGGAGACCAGGGTTTGTGTCTCATATGGATCCATTATTCTTAAGTTTCATCGCCATTTATTTACTTTCCGCTTTTATTTACTGCTAGATTAGCTTAAGGCACCAGAGCTGCATGGTTAGACTTAGGAAAATATCATTTTCTGGGGGGTTAAAATACAACTTTTTTGCAATATGTTTGAATATTTTACTCAATTTTCTGGCTTGACAAGGTGATGAGTCCCATCATATTTAATATGGGATTGGTTGGCTGACAATGAGCGACAATAAAGTACAATTCTCTTAAAACATACCTGGGATTGCAGTTTTGTTGCATGGAAAAGTAGTTTTTGGGAGTTGGGGTTGCAGAAGGTTGCAGGGTTGCTGAACCTCAATCACTCAGGGCATAGTGGCCAAACAATAACTACTACGACTTCCAAGTTTATCCCGAAAACGGTACTTGTTCCACCCTCAATCATTGGAAAAGAAGCTACAAAACAGTGAAAAAAAAATAGAAAAGCACTCAGAGAGTACAGCACTCCAACAAGACTGTTCATTCCCCCATATGGCATTGTCAGAAATGCTGAATTTTTTTTTTAGAAATGTAGCATTTGTTTATTAGTTATTGATGGTCAGAAATCAAGGCAACATAGAATGTGGCCATTTAATATAGATGAACCCACAAACAAAATGACCTTGCGCTAGGCACAGGCATGTGCTATGCATGTGTAAGTTATGTACAGATACCGAATCGCATCACCTAAATATGTAGGGACGCGGGAATTGATGGGACTCAGAAACACCCCCACAATTTAATAAATTGTTCCTTATATCATTTCTGACAGATAAGTCCCGATAACTCTGCAACGGTGGATTTGTAGTAGGATCACAATCATGTGATCATCAGCAGGCAGCTGACGTAGCGTTTACTTGTTGTCATAGTTACAGTGACGCCATGCCGCTATCTCGTAATGATACAGAAATCTTTTACAAATCCGTGGATCCAGACTATCAGCCACATCACTGCCAACATCTAATGATTTGGTCCTGACCTTCCCTGAAAATGTCATTGAAATCTGTTAGTTCGTTTTTGAGCAGTGTTGCGAACAAACACAGACAAACCAACGCCGTTCATCACATAGCTCCGCCACATTCCTTGGCAGAGTAAAAGGTGTTAAAAGCTCACAAAATGTCTGTTTTTATTATAAGAATTTGATCATTCCATCAAATAAAACATGGAAAGTCTCAGAGTCTCCGACTTTGTGGTTATAGTTCTTCCCAGACTCTAAGATTTTAAGTTCTGCCGACCTAGAACTAGGGACTTCAGTTTCCTAATATTGTATCTTGGAAAGAGACAAATGAAACTCGGCCTGCCTTTGACTTGAAGACACTCCTTCTTTTCTGGATCCCTGTCACTCTCCCCTGTTCAGCGACAACTGGCCTCTATGACATTAATTCAGATGGAGGTCTTTATTCAGGAGTCCCAGACTCCTCCGTGCATGGTTTCAGTGCCCAAACCTTTTCAAAGGAGAGATATTGGAATCTGGCTTGAAAGACCAAAAATGTCAGGAAAATTCTACAGTGGAGTCCTGACTTCTTCAAATAAACACTCAGAGTCGTCTCTCAAGTCAAAGCAAAGTTTTACTTGCGCAAGGAGTCAACATGCACAGAACACAGTCTGAGCAAGTGACTGGCGAAGGTGGAAAATATCATAACTTTTATACAGGCACTTAAGCATAATTATGTGTTATCTGTAGTTTGCTGCTGGTTAGGCCTTGGTTCTTTTTTGCAGCGCTGTAGTGTAGCCTGGCCAGAATGGTCAAGGAAGGTGGTAGGCAGACAGACTCAGCAGACTTCTTGAGTGCCAAAGAGGTGCATATTATATTTTACAGTGCTTCTCCATTGATGTGAAATTTAAAGTTACAAAACAATACAAAAGAATTTACAAAGAAAAATAATTTCATAATTAATCTCATAGCTACTTAACAGAAAAAAAAATCACATTGTGGCAGCACGGCCTCACCTCTCTCTCGGCAGCAAACCCTTTACTCCTTATGTAGGGCTTTAAATTCACACCTTTTCACTTGAGTTCTACCATGATGCAGCACGGTGATCTACTGTTTAACCTAGATGCAAGCAACTCAGTGAACAGCATAACCATACACACTACAAACCTATAGGAATTTATAAATGTCTTCCTGAAAATTTATGTGTAAAAGTGTTACTGCTTGATGCTTTTTAATACAAAAGAAACATTAATCCAAAGGAAAAAAACTCTCCATTTGGTCTGGTCCAGTGATGTCATGCTGACATCAGCAACACCATAAATTCAGGAAGTGCTGGGCCGGCCTCCTCCCAAACACTAGGCCTGCATGGTGAACCAGAACAAAGGAACAAAGAAAGGTATGTATGAACAAAGGAACAAACAGTTCAACAACATTTAACCTGTAACTTAATAAAGGAAAACTGAAACTAATTATGGCTGTGTGTTTTCCTTTAACCCATGGATGTAAACTGTAACAAATTATTAACACAAACAAACCCAGGATAGTAAGTGCTACAATGTTACACTAGCATGGTTAAATTAAAGCAAAATACACAGAAGGATGGTTTGTGTTGTGTAATGTGTAAGATGAAAGTATTGAGGGACAAGTGGTGAGGTGAAATGAGAGTTCTCACCCACTTTGTCACAAGCGCTTCATGGAAAATTACTGAGCACAGCTTCATATGAGTTACACACCACACAGTTATATAGTATTCCAATGAATAAGAACATTTAATCATAAAATACAATAACTTTCATAACAGTGCTTATGTTATTTTATTTCGATTGGATGTGCAGTGAGTTAACAGGAAGTCAGTCGACTCTCTTGGCATGAGTCTCTGACCTGCATGCTCTGTACTGACTTAACTGAGAATTAGTATTGCTCTATAGGTTGCAGAAGTGTGCAGAAGCTAGAAAATCATATCGACACACTGCATGTACCACATATGCACCACTGAGCAGCTTTCCCTCCAATGAAGGAAATTCATCCGTTCAGTCAGAATTGGACGTATTCATTGCACTGTGTGGAGTTTCTTTTAATTCTTTTCCTAACTTCCCCGCATCTCCCTGTGGAGCCACTGAAGACTGTATTCGGCTTTTTTTCACATATGCAATAGTACTTCCAGACCTGTAAACAGACTTTGATGTGTCGTTCCGCTTTAAAAGGCCATATCCTGTGCTTGCATAATTGCACTTTTAAAAATAGTTTCTTCCCATTTGTCTAGCCACCTGTCTGTTTTTCTGTCTTTGCATCAGCATCTGCCACAGAACATGTCAGACTTTTCATATTCCAGATACACTTAATCAAAATAAAGAGATTTCTGACACCAGGAGCCACTTAGGAGTTGAGGCTCAGCTTGACCGAACCTTGACCTGGACAGTGTGATCAGCGCAGGGGATGAAGGTCACGTCCAGCCTCGCTGCTTGGCTGAGTGCCCGAACCAAACCCTACCGTTGCCAAGGCAACTGCATGTAGCAGCGGCAACGTCTGGATCAGCTGACACTGATGCGAGATGACAAGACCACCCAGAGAGGAAGACTGGGTGAATGAGAAAGGGAGAGAAATTAAGAAGCAGACCAAGGACACAAAGACGTCTTTAAAGTGACGAGACAAAAACCGATGGAAAAAGATGAACGCTGGAGATACAGAGCAGCAAAGGAAGGGGTCTTGTCAGCGTTCAAACTGGTTATTTTTGAAATCACTCCAGCTCTCAGCTCACACACACAGCCATGTAGTCCACTGAGATTACGCAACTGAATGCGTGTTATTCCATCATAATCCCGCTTCACTGGGTATTAACATTCAAACTTTTATAAGTAGAGTAGAGCAGGACCAAAGTGCTCCCTTATTCTCTTTCTCATTTTCTTCATCGCCTCTCTGTCACTGCTTCCAATTCTGTCCTTCTTTGTTACACACACAAATACACAATTACACCCAATTCTTCTGTATTTCTATTTATTTTGTCTGTCAGCTTCTCTGGTTTCATTTTAGGGTATCATGCAGGCCGGGAAAAGATTTGTGCACTTTTTTTTAACTCCTCAACATTCAAATCATGCAACAATTCATGGAATTACATTTTACAAAACCATATATGTCATACATGTTTGCATTTAACCTGACACTTCATGCAACATAAACCCTTCTGGTGTATTAATCTACGACCAGAACCAATGGATCTTTACTGTTTAACCTAAGAATGAACTGTTTAACCATATGTCTACCAAATTTCATAGCTGTAGGTGATACGTATTGGCTGTAGTTCCTAATTGTAATTTTCCAGGTGGTGCTATTGAGCTATTTTGCCTCACACCTGTGCAAATACCATAAATTTTCACATTTCAAGTATTTTTAGGCTTTCAAATTGCAATGAAAAAAATGGGAGAAAAAAAGCAGAAACCCATGGGTGTCAAGAGGGTCCTATACACCATTGGTGTTATGAGTCATGATTCTTGATTACACTAGTAGCAGGCGAGTTAAATATGAGATGAAACGGTTGCGTATAACAGATTTAAGCCATTGAGATTTGTTTTACTCGTTTTTACATCCTGCTGCAGGAGCACTGAGCTTCTCTGGTGGTATTCTGGCCTCTAATGGCAGCAGCTTGGGTTCAACTTCTGATCAGGGAATGTTGAAGTGTTTGTATGCATGAGATACCACAGATTCCTCTAGAAACAGTCCAAGCATTTTGTGTAACAAGCCGAAGTTGGGGTGTGTGTCTGATTTACTTTTGTGTGAGTTTTTTCCTATTCCCATGACTGCTTGGTGGTCCAGTGGCTCTGAATTGGTTCTTGAAATGGTTTTTGCACTAATGACATATCTGGTATGTTTTAACTTTCTTCTACACCACCATTATACACCTGATCATAATCCATCTCAACAGACACTATGAAGAAAAAGCAATATGAAATGGATGAAAGGAAAATGGAACAAGTAGGAATCAACCGTTGGCAGTTACCGATGATCGTGAAAGGCCAGTAACCGATATACAGTAGGCATAATGTTTTAAAGCATGTGATTTATAACCAGGTTTCTTCATTAATAAGGGTGACTAAAACTGAATATGTAAAAGGTTAATAGGAATGATGAAATTAGGATGCTCTCCTCTGTTTATGTGAATCGACTGAGGTTGATCAGTTTGTCTCCTGCAGTTACATCCGCTGTTCTTCTCTATTAAGATTTCACTGTTCTGTCACTTTCATTTTCCCACTAACGTCCATTATTACTCCACCAAGTAACGGTGGGGTTAGGTGACGATCGGCGTTCATTTGTCTGTGAATCTGTGAATCTGTCTGTCTGTCTGTGTGAAACATTACTCAAAAATGGACCAACAGATTTGGATGAAATTTTCAGTGGAGGTCAGAAGTGACACAAGGACGAAGTGACTAGATTTTGGCAGTGATGCGGCTTATAGTCTGGATCCACGGCTTTGTTAAGTATTTCCCATTGCGAGATATAGCTGCCGGCACGGCATTGCTGTAACCATGACGTGAACACTGTGTCAGTTACCTGCTGATGATCACATGATTGCGATCCTACTACAAACTGACTGTGATTTATCAGTTGGAAATCATACAAGGAACAAATGATTAAACTGTGGGGTGTTTCTGAGTCCCATCAATTCCTGCCTCCTGCTACATTTTTAGGTCATGCAATGTAGCAAACCCCAGCCAGACAATGGTGAAGCTCCTGATGTTTCACAAAGCCTTTATTTACGTTCAGCCATCAGCCTTATTTTGAACACAAACTCACCTTTCTGTCCTTCACTTCTTTCTTCAGGAAACACCGTAAGAGCTTGTCCCCATTGCAGCTCAGTGCTTCTAAGTTTAGTCACATGCTTTGCTAGACAGCAACAGCGTGGAACCGTTTTATTTCATCTTTGGATGAATTTTTGGACATTTCAGCAGCGTCTTCATCATGTCATGAAACCGCTTCTTAGATCAACACTTCCTGTGCTGCAGGAATGGTGACAAAATAAAAGCCTGTAACATTAAAAATATGCCTTCAAAATAAAAGCATGGAGGGAACGGTTATTTTAACACTAGCAAAACAAAGGCTTGCCAAAAGTGATGAACCGATCAACAGGCCTTTATATTATATTTATATTTAGATGCAATTCGGTATCCATACATGACATGCACATGCACAACACATGCCTGTGCTCAGCGCAAGGTCATTTTTTATTAAAGATTTCATCCCTCGGAAATGAGCGGAGTACTGCGCTCTCTGAGTGCTTTTCTAGTTTACTTATTGTTTCTCAGACTTTGTTTCAGGTTAACATTTTCTTAGCTTTCTAACTTAGCCACTAGCCGTTAGCGTAGCCTTAGCTATTGTGAGAGAAGCTAATGTTCTGGTTTGTGGCAACGGCTTGTGTTTTTATTCAGTTTTTCCTGCTTGAGAGACATTTCTGAGACCGCAGCGTGATGACAGACATGGAGAGGAGGCTGCATCAGACCTGAAGTAGCGCATTTAATCTATGACTAATCAGTCAATTAAAGTACTGATACCAATAATGAGGAAAATGCCAAATATTGATGACCATAACTGACACTCAGTTTATCACCAATACTCAGTACTTTCCTGATAAAACAAGATATTCTACCACAACTGTTTGATGAAGCCTTTATATTTCCCGGCCAGCTAACAGTGAGTTTTTCATATCACACATACGTTGTAAATCTTGTGCTTCACACACCAAATGACGTCAGTCTGCCAGTCTTGCTGTGTCTCTGGGGTCCATCCAGGAAGAGACAGAAGGCCGAGCAGCCAGAGGTAAAGACCTCTGCTGGGCAACCACAGCGAGTGTGTGTGCGTCTGCAATCATGAGAATTCGTGTTCGTGAGATGAAGGCCCACAGAAGGCTTTATTTATGCTTTATGTCTTTCTGTGACACCGAGCTTTTCTTTGTGTGTTCATGTGCAGACAGGAGGGGGGAGGGCAGATAAAGACGTTATATAACCATGTCATGATGGATCATCAGGTAGACCTGCGCTGTGTGTCAGAGCAAATATATCTACACACACACACAAAGTAATGGCATAAACCTCTCCTCTATTGCATCAGAAAGCATAGTGAACCTTATTTTTAGTTGTTAAACATTGCAGGACTCCTCTATATTTTCTTTGGAAGTTACTCAATAATCAAATTAAGACTTTAACTCCGTAGTTTTATTCAAAGTTTGACGGATTCTTGATGGTCTAAAGTGTGATCAGCAGCTTTATTGTATTTTTTCTCACTTCTGAAGCAGATTCTACAATTCTACAATTCATTTTCTCTTATTACGAAAACAGTTCAGAAAAAATATTTCTGAAAGCATTTGAGGCGAGAAATGATCTGCTGAATCTGTCCTCATCTTAGTTCAACAATACCTAGTTTAGACGTTTAACAACAGTTTTGCGATGCGTTGGACGCTGCGCTGAATTTGCATAAAGTAGAAGTCAAGTCTACTTTATGCAAATGAGATGCAGGAAGCTCCGGGGAGACATGCCACAACGCAACCGGCATGCATTGAATGAAGGACACGAGAAATTGACGGCAAACGGTGTAGCCATCCCATAATAGACTACTTTTCAAGACATTGAAAGTGCTTGAGTTTATAGAAAGTCTACCATGGGGGTAGGCCATGATTGGTGAAAATCCGCCAGTAGCGACCTTATATTTATTTTGTTATTTACATATATTTTAAGGCTTTATAAACCCTCCCCATACTCTTATAAACCTTTCTTACACTCTGAAACACTTTCTACACTCTTAAATAGATGTAATTTTCTAATTTTCTGCAATGAAAAGCGCTTCGGTTTGGTGCCAGAAGCCTTAGAAGGCCCAGAACATTTGATCGACATCGTAGTGCTTGAAATAAATTCAATTTTTTACGAAAATTTCACAGACATACAGCATCGCAGAGCAGCACTATGTACAGCGATCAGACATTGATGTGAAATGGAACGCATGCTATACACGGGAGATGGAGACTAATGCTACGGTCGCTGAGCCAATCAGCGCCCATCGCTCTATAAAAATACCTATATACCACAAAATCCCACGATACAAAATTTGATATATACAATTGAAAAATCCACGATACAGTGAGACCATGAAAAGTTACACACATATCAACAATTGCATTAAATAATTGCCGACTGAATTTCCCCTGTAGGGATTAATAAAGTATCTTTATCTTTAAAACATAAAGCAGACCAGATAATAAAACGGATCTGGCATCCAGGTATTTGTCACACAGTCATGTATATATTTTATAGGCTACAGCAGTCAAACACAGACTGTTTATATCATCTCCACACATGGACTCTTACATAACAGTGACCACAAACATGGACATAATGAACACACAGGAATAAGAAAAAAACAGAAATGTGACTGAGATATGGAGAAAATTGTGTTTGTGTCTGATGGAGGATTGAATCATGGGAGGTGAGCAGCTTTGTACCAGCATGTGATATGTGCAGCTGTTTGTCGGTGTGTGTGTGTGTGTGTGTGTGTGTGTGTGTGTGTGTGTGTGTGTGTGTGTGTGTGTGTGTGTCCCGGTGGGTGTGCAAATTTGGAGGTGACATTGATTTGTCTTTGAGGATGAGGCGCTTCTCCCCACGTGGCTCAGTCTCTTTTATTTCTCACCCCTCTATCTCTAACCTTTAACTTCCTCCTCTCCTGTTTTTTTTTACTCTCCCCTTCCCGCTCCTTTTCCCTTCTCGTATTGACGATCTTCAAACCGGCCCATCTTTTCTCCTCTATCCTACCTCCTAATCCCCCCTCCGTCATTCCCTTCATCCTCACTTCTTCTCATCCCTCATCCCAACAAAGGAGGTGCGTTTAATCTCACTAAAATGCAAGATGAGTAATTTGCTTTACATGCTAATAAAACCTCCCGGATGTGATGCGTTTTCCCTTTGAAACGGGAGATTGACACGTGACATGGAAGCAGCAGGAGGGGTAAATAAATCTTTCATCAGTCAGGGGAGGGATGTTGTTGTGTTAATGGCTGAGGCAGAGGGACAAGACTGTTCAGAAACATGTGATTAGTGTATTGATTTGCTTCCAAGGAAGGAAGAGAAATGGGATAATGCTGTAAAAATTGATTTTAATTGACTTTTTACTGTCCAGTTTACAAGGAAAATGGAGGCAGATGGTAATAACCGCAACCATGTTGGTCTGTCAGTCCACCAACTCCAACTACAGGATGGATTCTTGTCACATTTTGTTCAGACATTCATGATGCCCAGAGGATGAATGACGCTACTTTTTCTCTTGTGTCACCATGAGGTTGACATTATTGGTTTTTGGTGAAATATCTCAATCAAGATTGGTAATTTCAAATACTTTCCTCAAGTGTCATGTCAAAATTTTCACTCACTGTGTGATTTGTCTCAACTTATGGATGGGGAACAAAATTTGGAAGACATTTGTGGGTCTAGGCTGCACTGTGGTTCGGTGGTTAGCACTTTCACCTTTCAGCTAGAAGATTCCCAGTTTGCTTCCCCACCTTCCTGGGATCTTTCTGCATGGAGTTTGCATGTTCTCCCTGTGCATGCGTGGGTTTTCTCCGGGTACTCTGGCTTCCTCCCACAGTCCAAAAACATGTTGAGGTTAATTGGTAACTCTAAATTGTCTGTAGGTGTAAATGTGAGTGTGCTTGTTTGTCTCTATATGTAACCCTGTGATAGATTTTGGGACCTGTCCAAGGTGCCCCCTGCCTTCACCCTAAGTCAGCTGGGATAGACTCCAGGATCCTACAGAGGATTATGTAGCATTGGTAATGGATAGATGAATTTGTGGTTGCCAGGTATGAACAGTCGTTCCCTGACTTCCTTTAAAACTTCTGTTGTGACTCAGTCTGCCCACTAAAGGCCAGTGATGACCAGGTAGTTTTGTCAAACATGTAGTCAAAAAATCACTTCTGGATCAAATGTTGGAGTCTTCAAGACAGAATCTTCAAACAGTCTTCAGGGTCTGATGCAAATGACATTTCTTCAATACAGAGGCTGTAAGAACAAACATATATGCAATGAGAAGATTGAAAAAAGCTCGAGATTTTAACTGACTACACCAAGTGTTCCATCGTGTTATATACTTCTGCAAACTTATACTAAACTCTCCTCCTTTGTCTGGAAAACCACAACCCATTCGTGCTAAGAACCAATCAGGAGATGCAGGGTGTATGATGTAATCTAATTAAAAGTTTGACCACCTCCCTTTCTATGCTTCTAGGGCAGCATGAACTTGGTTTCACCTCATGAGTGCAGAGAAAGAAAGAGAGAGAGCTCATAGTTTGTCGTCTCATATGGGTTTCTGTTGGGTTGCAGTTTACACAAGACCGTTCAGTGTCTACACTGCCGTTCAAAAGTGTAGGATCACTTAGAAATGTCCTTATTTTAATTAAAAGAAATGCATTTTTTTTAATGTAGATAGCATTAAATGAATCAGAAATACAGTTTAGACATTGTTAATGTGGTACATGACAATTCCAACTGAAAACAGCTGATTTTCAATGGAATATCTCCATAGGGGTACAGAGGAACATTTCCAGCAACCATCACTCCTGTGTTCTAATGCTACATTGTGTTAGCTAATGGTGTTGAAAGGCTCATTGTTGATTAGAAAACCCTTGTGCAATTATGTTAGCACATGAATATAAGAGTGAGTTTTCATGGAAAACATGAAATTGTCTGGGTGACCCCAAACTTTTAAACAGTCATGTACATGAATTCAGTTGACATGCCATGTTTTCCAGTTTCATTTTTGTTTATACTTGAGTCTGATTTAAACATCCTATTTTCCCAGTTTCAACATTTGTTCAATCTTAAAATACCACAATACATCCATCGGCTTTATGTTTTTTTTGTGAAATATCTCAAGAAGTGTATGATTGATTGGCATGAAGTTGGTTGAGTGCATTCATGTCCCTCTAAGGATGAATTGTAATAACTTTGGTGATCTTGTGACAACCCAGTCTCCCAGTGTCAATTACATTTCTAGGTTAACATGCTTTTCTGGCAGTTTGTGAAGTATCCTGAATACTTTTTTTTTAAAAACTTTGGGAAATTCTGTTGCAACTGTTCAACCAATCAATCATGTATTCTATAGGGCACATCTCATTTTGGTTACCTAGACTTAACTACAGAGTTGCAGTGTCTGAAGGAAACCAAACAGCAAGTGAAAACCAAAAGTAAACAACTGGAAAAAATTAACTGAAAATGAAGAACAATGGTCCCAAGCAGGATGCAAGCTTGGAGCCTCTTGGGTGAAAGTCCAGTCACTGACCTACGTCTACCTCCATCCTCCTGTATGATCTTCTTATGCAGATTTTCCAATCTGAAACCTTTTCCAACTGCTCCTACCTCAAAGCGAAACTGTGCCTCTTTCCGACTGTACATGAGAATACTGTTTAGTTGTTAGGAATGGTTTGGGGTTTTAATGCCCACCAAATCAAGTCCCAATCTGACACCATTTTAATAATAGACACATTAATGGGCACTCATGAATCTTTTGTGTAAGCTGAATAAGAAAGACCTGTTTACTCACTCACATCTACTACAGTGATACCCTTTGTTTTGGGACAGTGTCAAACCAGAGTGCACTTCTGCAATATCATGTTTAAATTAATGAAGTTTAAAGTGCTCTAATGTGCAGCTGCCATATTAGAAATGAGCAGCTACACTGAGAGTCGTTTAGCGGGAAAATAAATATGTTCAGACACGTTTAACAGTTATCTAAGAGCATTCCTCTCTTGCATCAGCGCTTTTCAACTCGGTAAATGTGGATCTTCCTCATTGCTCTCCATTATAACCACCTGTTGACCAAAATAGGCAGCACACAGTCAGTCTGTTTTGTGCAGATGAAGACTCACACGACTCATTAAACGCCTGTTTATGTGAAACTTGCTTCGTGCTGCAGCCCTCAGACTTTGCCTGCAAGTGTTTCTAATACAAGCATGTATCTTGAAGCATCATTTATTACGTTTTCGTTCATTCTGTGACGTTGCTGTAACAGTGACACCTCCCTTTTGTCATGCACATATGTTATGTATCAGCATGGCCAACAAACTTCACATTTTTTGTGAATATCTGGTAAATCAGGTGTCTAATCCAGGATTCTGATTCTGGAAAATAGGCTTCTTGTGTACATGACACTTTAAAAATCAGCTTACAGGAGAAATCCGACAGTGATTTGATTGACAGAGCAACGACAGGCGAGCAGGTTACTTCGACCAGAACATATCAAGCGATCACCCAAAATGTAACGCTTTTGTTTGGTGCTATATTATTTAAAAATGTGCATTTAAATATTCACCACTTCCTTCCTGTGTCTCCTCTCTCTGACCCAGAAACTGAGGAAGTGGAGAAGCGGCCTTTCAGCATCTCTAATGTCTTTTTGTTAAACTCACACACACACAGAATTATCTTTGTTGTTCGTCTGCGTTCCCTAGTTCCTTATAAACAATGCAGGAGACGGTTTATGTGGGTGTGTATTGGGACGTGTTATTTAATGGGCCTGGCCTCACTGTGCTGCAGACTGAATCCCAATCACATGCTAGGAAAGTCCCAGGAGTCTGCAGGTTCAATTCCTCATCCGAGCCTTCATCTACTCACTCTGCAAGTGTCTGTGTGCATTCGTGTGTGTCTTAGAAAGCAGGTAAATAATGATTTTTAGGGCCATGTGACTGGATGAGGAGTACAGTGACTTGAAATAGTGAAAGAATGTAGTGAGGAAGGTGTCCGGTTTGGGGACCTCAGGATGGCATCTCTGTTTTTTGTAGATGATGTGGTTCTGTTGGCCACTCTATTTGACATCTGTACATCTTTTGCACTCATGGCTTTAAAGATGCGCCACATCTACTGATTAACCCTCCGGTTAGGTTCATTTTTCAGGAACAGCAAAACTGTTCCTGGGTCATGATTTATTATCCAAAAGTGTCAGAAATAAAAAAATCCCAATAAACATTGTTTATATCTCATTGTTAACTCCATTTCTGATCATTTCTATTAGTATTTAGTGCAATGGTGTTCTTTTTCTCTCACACATCATGATTTAATGATGATAATTCAGTCGTGTTTCATTTTAAAAATGCACGTTAAAACTCTTTTTAATGTGTATTGGAAATACCTACATATAAAGTAATAGTTTTGCATGACTGGTTTTTTCAATTCTACAATTCTACAATTTCATTTAGCAGACACTTTTATCCAAATCGACGTACATCTGAGAGCAGATACAACACAAGGTTTTTTATTATTATTATTTTATTTTACATTTTGAATTGAAATGATAAATTAACACAAGAAGTCTCTTCTGTTCAGGATGAGTTCACCAATAGGTAAAATGAACCATTTTAATTTTTTATGCTGATTACACTTGTTAAGCCAAATGGAAGAAATTTCATTCCGAAAGAATACTGATAACATACATATATATATATATATATATATATATATATATATATATATATATATATATATATATATATATATATATATATATATATATATATAAAAAACAAAACTTTGCTGTAGTTGCAACATCATAAACTCTGCAGGAGTCCAGGGATGCTATAAGTTGCATATATTTGGGCTACACCTGTCAGCTTGCTGCACACTTTAACTTAAATGCACAAAAATGTATTTGTATCCAAACTGGTAGCTCAGCTGGAAGGCTGATGTGCCCAGAAACTGTCTTCTGCTGTGGCATCAGTATATACAGGTTGTGTTTATCTTTTCTCAACTGTTTTTTAGTCTTCTCCATCCTGCAGATGGTAAATTTAACACGTCAGTATTATCGTACAAGCAAAATGATTATTTTATAGATGCGATAAAATGTCTCTTTGGAGATTTTTTGTTGTTTTTATCTCACTCTGAGGTCATTTGTTTTTCAAAAAAAATGAAACTAACTGCACACAAATGTGACACACCGGATGTAGCAGCTTGTCACAGCCCACGCATCGCATGTATGACATCACTGAGACGCCATCCCGGGCTATGATGTACGGTCGTGGCTGTTTATGTGTGAGAGAGATATTTAGAGTGACTGAAAGAGAGTGTGTGGCCTCGTTTACAGTCAGGAGGGAGAAGGAAGAGACACAGGCACAGATGGAGCACAGAACCAGACCAGAGTGTTTGTTTGCTTTGTTTGCGTATGAGAGAGGCCTTTTTCTTTTTTTTTTGGCAGAATTTAAATACTAACAGACTTCATCGGAGCTGTGAATTCTACCTCATGAGCCAAGTGTGCAACAGCAAGCAGGACAGTGATGAAGTGAGTCTACACCTGGTATAACCCAACAACTAGACAGTGGTAGTCATGTTTAAACAGTGGACTTACTGGGGCAGTTTTTTCCTTCATAGTAGATGACTGCAGTGGGACTGGGATGCTGCAGGATCCAATGCAAATCTCATGGGAGAGGATGTTTTTTTTATTTTGTAGGTGGCTGCAGGGAATGCTAACTAGAAGGATGGCATTAGCAAACAAGAAAAGCACTCAGAGCACAGTACTCCGCCAAGGCTGCTCAGTTGTTGTGTCATTTGCGACGGATGAAATCTTTAAAAAAATTTGTGGTCCGCAGCAATGGATTTGTAGTGGGATCGCAATCACGTGATCATCAGCAGGCAGCTGTTGTCATAGTTAGAGTGCCACCATGCCACTATCTTGCAATGATACAGAAATCTTTAACAAATCTGTGGATCCAGACTGTAAGCCGCATCACGGTCAAAATCTAATCACTTGGACCTTTTGTCATTTCTGACCTTCCCTGAAAATTTCATTCAAATCAGTTTGTTATTTTTTGAGTAATGTTGCTAACAGACAGACAGACAGACAGACAAACCGTCACTAACGCCACAGTTATTGGCAGAATAATAAAGTTGGCGGAATAATAAAATGATGCACAAATATCTTTTTTATTCCAAAGATGCATTCATTTGTCGTTATAATTTCTTTTTATCATTGTAAAATTTGTGAAAATAGTGTACAAGGACACTCGCCAAACCGTACTGACACTTCCACCTGCCTCCTATGTGTGTTTGTTTACTGACACCAGGCAGCATGATGAAGTGCGGTGCAAACATAGTCACAAAGGTGTGACTATGTTTTTTCATCCAAGTCTGTTGGTCCCTTTTTGAGTAATGTTGCGAACAGACTGACAGACAGACAAACCAACGCCGATCGTCACATAACTCCATCTTGTCTCTTGGTGGATTAATGACGTTTAAAAAGGAGATTATCACTTTTTTTTTTTTTTTTAACAAGGAGTGTCCGACATTTGCATCTTCATTTACCAGTTAGTTGACATTAGTGTTGGGACGTTATGTAAAAAATTAATTTAACTAATTACAGGCTTTGTAATTAATTAATCACAATTAATCACAATCTTTTCAAATAGCAAAATTTGAAACAATTAGCAAAATTTTTCATTTCAAATAAATTTTGGTTGAAGACTGAATCGATGAATAGACATATACATGACCTTAAACAATAAAAAATGTTTCTTTCATTTATATTTATCTGCATTTTTGATCTGTCTACTACACTCACAGATTACTGCAAATTCAAAATGCAAATATAGTGATTATATTCAACATTTTAAGACTTTTTGTAAACTCAAACACTTTGTACGTGTCCTCAGAGTCCGTCAGTTTCTCACATCCCATTCATTGTCTATGTGAAACACACCGCATTGCATGCTGGCTGCGTTCTGATGCATCATCCCGGAGCTCATTTGCATAAAATAGTTTCATTTCTACTTTATGCAAATGCAACGGGGGAAGCGGAGGTCTGACGCATCGCGAAATTTTTGTCAAATGTCTAAACTAGCCATTACTGAACTAAAACAAGGACAGATTCAGCAGCTTATTTCTCGCCTCAAATGCTTTCAGAAATACTTTTTGCTGAATTGTTTTCATCATAAAAGAGAAAGTTTGCAACCGAGCCGCCATGCTGGTCTGGCGCTTCTACCAGACTGAAGGTCTGAAGGGAGTCATGCATAAACCCAGTCAAACGTTTTTGAGAAATTTCATTCAGGATCAAAAGCCCCTGACACTGTCTGAGATTAACAGCCACCAGACCACCAAAGTGTATTTGTCATTATTCATTCTATAAGTGAAAAGAAACACTGTCTGTATAGAGTCCCTGGATGTAAAGAAACAAATCATAATATTGTGACAGCCACTCTGATGCTTTGGCAGACTTATACGCATTGTCTATTGGTCTAATTCTGCAGCTGGCAAAGGATGCAAACAGATTTTCACTCCCGAATGCAGAAAACACAAACTGGATCCACAACACAGACATTTAAGCCACTGTTGCACAAAGATGCAAAGAGACTAAAAAAAAAATAATAATCACATCACATTGCATTTATTTTGTGAAGAAGATGGCAACCACTGCAACCCAGCCATGATAAAAATGCTTTGCACTAAATTAACTTGCAGTACATATGAAAATCCATTGAACTGATGCACGGAAATGTGCAATAACACACACATTTCAGATCTGATCTGCTCGTATGAGAGTGCAACTGTCATTAATGAACAGATCTCCAAAGAACAGACAGTCTGGGTGGACGGCAATGTGTGTGTCCTTGTGTTTGTGTGTGTGTGTGTGTGTGTGTGTGTGTGTGTGTGTGTTTGTGTCCCTGTCCTCTTGTTCAGTTAATGAGTGCGTGTACTGTACTGCAGGTACAAAGGGACAGCAGGTCCTGTCGGGGCAGAGGGAACATACCATCCTGTCAAGGACACAGATGCTGCCCAACTGTTCCACTTACACTAGATCACTCACATACACAAACAGAAACACACCCACACACACACACACACACACACACTATATGCATCACTTTGTCAACTCCACTCTTTATTTTTCTCCTCTTTCTTTACTTCTTTTTGCTCGTCAATCACAGTAGCGCTGGTCAGATGCTCATTCTACAGATGTATCAATGCCAAATTCTAATTTAGAGCTGGATGTGACCAGTAGCCATTATTTTAGACAGACACAGACAGACAGACACACAAAAGGTTGCAGCATTCACTCACCCACAAACACCACTGTCATATGTTTAGTTATTTTGAGTTGCACTCACTTAAATTATAACATCGATTTATTAGCATGCATGTTTAGTTTACATATTTCATCATTTTGCAGTTTGTTTGTAGTAATTCATTTCTCCTTTGTTTGAGTTACCTGGCTGCCGCATGGCATTTCTGGCTTGGATGAACAAAAGATGGGGCTGAGGGCGGAGCAGAGCTTTATGCTGAAGGCCCTCTCATGGACTAAACCAAGAGCTTTTACATCACGGGGGGGATCAGGGTTTTGTTTAGCTAGTTTTATTTATTGTGTATGTAGTTTCCTCCTGTGTGTTAAATGTGGTCTGATCCATCACTATATATGTTGCCCCAGTGTCTCATTCTGGCAGGTCTGTTATTTGAGTTGGTGTTTAGGTTCTGTCAGTCTTATTTTCAGTAGAGTTATATTTTGTTGACCTCTTTTAAGGGCTCTACAGCTGTGATTTAATTACCTTTAGTCATTTCTTTTGTAAAAGTTACTTTTGGAAAATAAATCCTTCTTTTTTTGAGCTTTAAACCTGTGTTATTTTGTGCTTGACTGCTTGGCCCATGACAGTAACTGAAGCAAATCCATTCATCAACTGAAGAATGCTGAAAATCTGAAGGTCTTTGGGATTCACAGTGATGGGGGGAAAAAAGCAGCAGAAACATGATTTCCTCCATTACGGTTGATACAACCTGAGATGAGTGAGATAAGGGCAACATCCAGTACATACACTATTCACAAAAAGTTAGGGATATTTGGTGAAATTTATGGAAAATGCAAAAAGTTCATGCTACAGTGGTATTAAATCATGAAAGTAGGGCATTTAACCCTTTGATATGCAACATGAGTCAAAAGTGACCCAAATCCAATGGAGGATGGGTATCTCCTGACCCACACTGAGCATCAAAGGGTTACGCAGAAGCATGCAATGGTGATTTCCTCATCTCAAACAATGTATTGAAACGAAGCCAACAACAGTGAGGGGTATATCACAACAAAAAATGTCACTGTCTCAATAACTTGTCATGTGCCCTTGAGCATCAATTACAGCTTGACAGCGACGTCTCATGCTGTTCATAAGTCGACTTGTTGTCTGCTGAGGCATGGCATCCCCTCTTCTTGAAGGGCAGCACTCAGGTCATTGAGGTTCTGGGGTCCAGATTTATGAGCCTCTACATGGCGACTCAGTTGATCCCATAGGTTTTCTATGGGATTCAGGTCTGGAGAAAGTGCAGGCCATTCCATTTGAGATACCCCTGTCTGCAGCAGCTGTTCCCTAATGATGTGAACTCAATGAGTTTGAGCATTGTCGTCCATGAAGATGAAATTAGGCCTGTGTTGTTCATGAAGAGGCACAATGACTAGATTAATGATGGTTTTCAGGTAGTATGGGCTAGTCTCTGCACCATTCACAAAGTGTAGGGCAGTTCCGTACTGACTAGACACACCTGCCCACACTGTAACACCACCACCAAAGGCTCGTCTGGTGACAACAGTGGCTTATGCATAGCACTCTCCTTGATGTCTCCAACATCATTGGCGGCCATCATTTCTGCTCGAAGTGAATTGACTTTCATCAGAGAATAGCACTGAGGCCCACTAGTCCCTCGTCCAGAATAAATGCTCCCTGGCCCATGCAAGATGATGATTCCTGTGGCTGGTGGTATGGTCAGGTAGCCTTGCAGGTCGTTTATCATGCAGACCGTGCTGTTGTAAACAGTTTCAAATGGTCTGACGTGACGCTTAGGTACACCTCCCTTAAATGTGCTTGGAGTTGAGCGGTGGCATTCGTCATCCAATTCTGCAGGGCACTGTTCACAATGAAGTGGTCATCAGTGTGGGATGTGGCCAAAGGACATCCACTTCTATGCCTTTCTGTGACTCTTCCAGTCTCTCTGTATCTCTGTTGCAACCTGCTGATGACACTGTAAGCTCAGTGGCCACTTCTGTCAGAGAACATCCTGTTCGAAGCCTTGCAATGGCTACTGTTGATCAATTGTTAGTGTTGTTTTGGTCCCATTATGTCAAAATGTGAACAGGATGATGAGGAGGACTGTTTAAATACCATTTCGAATTGAATCAGGAAGTTTATTGGTCGATTCATGGATCCAACACCTGTTGTGAATTTTGCCATTAAGCTCCTCGTTAGAGGACAGCAAATTGTGCGGAAAGAACTGAAACGTTGAACTGTTGGACATCCATCCATCCATCCATTATCTATACACCGTTCACTCCTCATTACAGTCGCCAGTCTATCACAGGGTTCCATATAGAGACAAACAATCACACTTGCATTCACACCTAGGGACAATTTAGAATAATCAATTAACCTCAGCATATTTTTGGACTGTGGGAGGAAGCCGGAGTACCCGGAGAAAACCCACACATGCACAGGGAGAACATGCAAACTCCATGCAGAAAGATCCCGGGTAGGCTGGGATGCAAACTGGGGATCTTCTAGCTGCAAGGGGAAAGTGCTAACCACTACACCACTGTGCAGCCCACTGTTGGACATGTGAATTCAAAAGTTTAGAGACGGTCACTTTAAGTTCACCTGTAAAGGTTACAGTGCATTTTAGGTTCATCCTGAAATTTCACCAGAAAGCCAAATATTCCTAACTTTTTGTGAATCATACATATTTACTGTAGAGCGCAATGCAGCTTTTTCAGCCTTCCAGATGAAGTACTTTCACTCTTTGTTAATAGCAGGGGCAGAACAAGTTACTCAGGTTCCTTCGATTTCAGGCTGGATTAGCTACTGTAAAAAACTGACAAATGCTTTGTTCCTTCCAGAAATACAGGGAACCTACACGTGCATTCAGACTGAAAAATACTTTGAATTCTTGTGGAAGGGTGCTGCTTGCAAAACAACTAAGACAGTCAGACTAACATTTCCATGATCTTAAAATTCTATCAGGAACTACAACACTGCACAGCTTTCGAGACACAATTTAACAAGTCTGGAAAGTTAGCGGAATGACAGCCACTTCATTTTTTGTTGCAATATGTGCAAAGTAAACTACATACAGTGTTTACATTACAAAGTAATCTTACGGGAATATGTGCTTGCTGTTACTTGATGTTCCAAGAGTCTTGCAGAGTCTTGATGGAAAGCATTACATTGCTTTGCAGCAACAAACACAGTGCGCCTATGTCAATGAGTGTGCTGTCTTTTTCATTGTGAATTGAAGAATCTACAGTAATTTAGATTACCTACATACACAAAAGGAATTTCAAGATGATGCACATAACACCATGAACATATATGAGAAAGAAAGAAAGAAAGAAAGAAAGAAAGAAAGAAAGAAAGAACAAGCAAGATCAAAAATTTGAGAGATCTTTGAAGTGAAAAAGTGAGGTGATGCAAGGACACTGCAAATTCATATTGTAATTGTATTTCAGTAGATCTATCTCACAGCTTGACGTGTGATGAACCTGCGAGATGGCTGTTATCACACTGTGAAAGGCTTTGTTTAGGAGTGAAAAGAAGAACTTGTATGGACCTTATTTTAACTGCAGTTACACAAAATAACTGAAGAAGGCAAACCTGTGTGAAAAAGAAACTGTATCGACAGGAGATGCAGACTGACATGACAACAGAAGTTATAAAATCAAGTTGTAAGAACTTCTATATTTGATTGCAATGTTTGTCGAGTGCTTTTGTGTGCATTTTGTTGTAGACTAAACTCACTGTAGTTGCAGTAGTTTCAAACCATGAGGTCAGGACTTCCAAGAGAACCCCCCACAATAAGTCTTCGAGGTTACAAGGTGATTCACTTAACAGAAAAGACTCACAAAATCAGTAGCAGTAGAGTTGTTGGTATGATCGTCGTCTCTGCATGTCAGCTTTAAGGCAGCAACTGTAATCCACAACCTAACCAACATTAGCTACATTACTTACTGTGTCATTCCCTCTACATTATTGTCGGCACAATGTTTGCAACGGGTTTTATAGCCATGAAGACTTTAAAAACTTTGCAAGCACATTTGAGCTAATGCGCAAATCCAAAATAACACCTTTCTTATTAGCTCAGGTACGAAACTATGGTCCTCTCTGGTGACTGTGGCTTTGTTAAAACTGTTTTGGATGCTGCATTCTTGTGTTTGTATGATGTTGAATAATGTTTGTTTGCCTCCGAAGGAGCTCCAGAAAGACGGGTGTATTTGTTAGCCATTCAGTTGAAATATCGGCAATCTTTCTCCAGAATTGCTGGCGGCAGCTTTAAGTGAAATGTATTTGAAAGTCTGTGAAGTGATCTGATCCAGGGTGGACTGAGAACAGGTGTTGCTGATGAATAGGAAACCATAAACAGAGGGGAGAAAGCAGCGAAAGACCTAGAACGGTGTGATTTGTGTGTATGTAAGCAGCATTACCGTGATCTACTGTCCCTAAAACTACATAAATCCGTGGCGCTGGTTTGGGCTTAATGTGTTTCACACACAAGAGTGACTGAGGGCTGCGGGATGAATCTGTATGAGGCGTGGAGTGTGCAGGTTGGGCAGCAGATGACTGATGATCCCTGGGAGCTTATAGAGGCTCAGGCCCTCACTGTGTTGAGCTGTGTTGATGTGTAATTCAGGTAGTAAATATGAGGGAGCAAGAGGAGAGCTGAGGACATGACGCATTGTCATGGCGACCTGCCGCAAAATAACATTTTGACATTTTTTCGCTCTGTTTACCATGCTTGCCAGTTTTCTAATGGTTCCGTTAATTTCAAACTCTGTTATTCTGTCCAGCAGTGGTCTGTTTTCACCAACCTTCCCCCTTTCACTTGATGTCCACCTGCCAACCCACCTGCCCCTCATTCACCTCGTAAATGACTGAGTATAAATACTTGCACACGTAACTCATCCTTTGCCAGATTGTTTGTGGTACATTCATGCAGTTCCAACCTTTGTTCACTTTTAACTGCTTAACGCCTGTCTGATTTTAGCTGTGCTAGCAGCAGGGCTTTAAAGGCTGCAGTATCTCAGCAACTATTAAATGGATTGCTATTAGATTTTGCATTCCGGGTCGGCTGGGATTGGTGATCCTCTGTGTTTTTTTGTATATATACAAGCATTCAAAAGTTTGGGGTCACTTAGAAATGTCCTTATTTTTGAAAGAAAAACTGTTTTTTTCAATGAAGATAACATTAAATTAATCAGAAATACAATCTAGATGTTGTTAATGTGGTAAATGAGTATTCTAGATGGAAACAGTTGATTTGTAATGGAATATCTCCATAGGGGTACAGAGGAACATTTCCAGCAACCATCACTCCTGTGTTCTAATGCTACATTGTGTTAGCTAATGGTATTGAAAGGCTAATTGATGATTAGAAAACCCTTGTGCAATTATGTCAACACATGAATGAAAGTGTGAGTTTTCATGGAAAACATGAAATTGTCTTGATGACCCCAAACTTTTAAATGGTAGTGTACATAGAAGGGTCTTAATCTTGATCTTAACTTTAATATTTAAACTTGTTGGCTAAATTTGCGACACTGATCTTATTTCTTCTTTTTTTATCCCCGCCTTTTAGCCTTTATTATAAAGGACAGTGTAGTGAGACAGGAAAGTGGGAGGACCTGCAGCAACGGGCCATGGGTTGAACTTGAACCCATGACTACTGTGTCAGTGACTATAGCCCCTGTTTAAGGGTTGTCCGCTCAACCAGTTGAGCTACCAGGACAGCCCCACCAACTTTCGAATGGTAGTGTAAATCTTATAACTGCAAGTCGATACTACATATCTTAACTGTGGTGAGCATCTGATGTTTCCTCTGGCCTCATTTGTTTGTTGGAGTTCTAATCATTCCAACATAGATGCATTTAGGCTCCTACAAACATTTATCAGTGTCCTTGAAAGAATGATGAGAAATCCTCTTGTTCTTGAGGTCAGTCAGCTATCCTCAGATTGTTGACATAGCTTTGTTTAAAAGCTTGTTGCTCTTGGGTTTTGACTCTCCCCTGAACAAAGCCCATCTTGTCCGGATAAATCTCCATAAGTCTTTTTGTAATACAGTTATCATGACAATATCATTCTGTTCACCATCTCTTGTGTTCCTTCTGTTTCTCCTTCTCCCTTTTGTCTCATGTTTGAGGGTGGTTACCATTGCTCTTTGTGGGAAATCACGCAAGACTTACCCACTATTCGCCTGATGCAGTTTTGAAACACTGGCTCAGTCTGTTCCTTGCCAGATTGTTCTGCCTGCTCCCATGGTAGTATGTCTGGCCAACTCTCTTAGTTGTATATGCTTACTTGTGTGGTTCATTCTCTAACCAGCGATTTCTTTGTGCCTCAGGTCCAAGTCTTTGTCTACTCACCAGCTTACTCCTCTGACCAAACCTCACTTTTTCAGACAATGATGACCACTTTCACCTCCAGAAACAGTCATATGCCACACTCAGAGTCACCAATCTTCAGACACCACACACTACAGAATTCATGGATCATGAATGATCCTCCTTCACAGGGTGAGGAGACCAGACATCTAGAGGGAGTTCAGAGGACAGCTGGTGGTTCGGTCATGAGATTAGGATGACTCCTGGGTGCCTTCCTTTTGAGGTTTTCAAGGTATGCCCAACAGGGAGGCGACCCCTGCTAGACCCAGAACTCACTGGAGGGATTACAAATCTGATCTGGCCTGGGAACCTTGGGGTTGTTGTGACCCGACCCTGGATAAATGGAAGAAAATAGATGATGTCCAAGTTGTGGGATGTTCATTTTTGAGACCACTACCTCCACTCCACTATAGAAAGTTTACATTTGAATGATCCATCTTTTCCAGTGTCCTTGATACTCTGCCTACTTCAAAGAATTTGCATCATTAGGTAGTAATAATAGGTAGAAATATACATTTTTCAATCTCAAGTACCACAAATAAAAGTCCAGTTCATTAACATTGTGTAACTTAAGATTGGTCCAAATTGCCTAATGAAGCTGACCTGGACTCACTAAAATTTACTTTCTACTATGTTATTCAACTGTTCCCTGCCTGTGTCTCCTCACATAATCCTTGTAATGGTAGGGGATAAGAGTTTTAATTTCTTTAAAGCACTGAGCTCATTATTTAATACCACATTCAAGCTGCTCTGTAGCTCCACAGCTCCTTAATATCAGCATTTCTTTATGAGCACAAATATCTTCTTCACACATGAGGATCATCCCCTGCTGGGGGAAACAATGCAGGTGGTTTCAGTGGCGCACCATAAATAGCTGGCAGGCCGTTGTCGTTTGCTGGTGTGACATTTTCATCGTAAAGGTTAGATGCTGCAGATGTTGCAATACACATTCCTATCATAGCTGAGGTCCGTCGCGCCTCAGTGTTGTGTCTCACCGCCTGTGGTTCTGCTTGCTATTTTAGTGGGATTTCTTTGATCTGATTCTGAAGATGAGACAGAAATCATGTCTCTGTGTGGCTTGGAATTGAGTCTCATGTTGCTGCTGTGATTGTTTCCATCAGCATCTGCATTACTTTTTGCTGATCTTGAACTGTCTTTACTTCGCTGTCATGTCTACGTAAATGTAAGTCCTCCAGACAATGCACAGGGTGGAACAGACCATTTTTGGCTTTTCATACCTGTTGCATAACATGTCCAGTTGTGACTAGATGAGATATGTCAGAAGAAAATGTGGGACTGTAGTCTTTCATTTTTATAGCATGTATCCCAAAAGAGGACACAAATACAATTGCACCAAAAGTTCAAAAGTTTGGGGTCACTTAGAAGTGTCATTTTTGAAAGAAAAGCTGTTTTTTCTCAATGAAAATGACATTAAATTAATCATAAATCCAGTCTAGACATTGTTAATGTGGTCAATGACTATTCTAGCTGGAAACGGCAGATTTTTAAGGAACATTTCCAGCAACTATCACTCCTGTGTTCTAATGCTACATTGTGTTAGCTAATGGGGTTGAAAGGCTAACTGATGATTAGAAAACCCTTGTGTAGTTATGTTAGCACATGAATAAAAGTGGGAGTTTTCATGGAAAACATGGAATTACCTGGGTGACCCCAAACTTTTGAACAATAGCGTCTATAAATGCTGTTTTTTTCAACTGTATCTTTCAGGTACTATTCAAATATCTGTTCAAATAACATACAGGAGTAATTTCAACATATTAAACAACATTGTGGAAGCATTTTAGGATTCTTATCCTGCATGCATTGTCAATAAGGAGGCATCTGATCGGATTTAGATTAATTTGGCAGCATAACAATGAGCTAAAACATTAAACCAGAATCATAAAAAGCTATCTTCAGTGACAAGAAGAACAAGAGCTCAACATTATGGAGTCAGACTAGGATTATATTAAAAGCAAGAAGATACCAATATGGCCAAAATCTGCAGAAATGAGGCAAGATTTCCAAAAAACACCTAAGAAACTGTGAAAGTGTACAGAAATGGTCGCAACAACTCGTAATGACTGACCCAGTTTAGATTTTACTGCACTTTTTAATTAACTTAATAACTGAAACCTATTCATGGCGTCGTTCTTTTGAAGGCATCCTTGCTTTAATTCCACTGCCTTAAATATTTACATAGACCTGTACATGTTCTTTGTGCTAATTCCATCAGTGCAACAGTGGAACCAGGTCACACTTATCACGGCATCGCAGAGATTTTCTTTCTTCTACTTTGCTTTGGAGTGCTGTCAGTCTCAGCTTCTCCAGAAAAAGCTAAACAGCTTTCCAGCAAAGAAAAATATCTTTAAATACATGCTTACATAAAACCACATTTCTTTTGAGTGTGACATACCTATGACTGTATTTATGAAACAGATGTTGTGGACATGGACGTTAGTATAATAAATTGATGAAGACATGAACATGCAAGATGTTTTGTGTTTGCATCTGCAGTTAAAATTAGAACAGGAGCATGTGAGAAAGTAGGGAAATTTCTTACTAAACCATGAAAAAATACACTACCAGTCAAAAATTTGAGGTCAGCCAGGCAAATTCATGTTTTCCATGAAAATTCATACTTTCATTCATGTGCTAACAGAATTGAACAAAGGTTTCCTAATCATCAATGAGCCTTTCAACACCATTAGCTAACAAAACGTAGCATTAGAACACAGGAGTGATGGTTGCTGGAAATGTTCCTCTGTACCCCTATGGAGATATTCCATTAAAAATCAGCTGTTTCCAGCTAGAATAGTCATTTACCACATTAACAATGTCTAGACTGGATTTCCGATTAATTTAATGTTATCATTATTGAAAAAAAAACTGCTTTTCTTTCAAAAATAAGGACATTTCTATGCGACCCCAAACTTTTGAGTGGTAGTGTACATCTAAACAAATAGAGAAAAATTTAAATATAGGCCAGTCTTGGTCCCGATAAAGGTTTGTTTGAAAAAAATGAATTGCTCACAAAATACATACACAGTGATGGGACAAGTATTTAAATCCTTAATGTAAGTTGAAGTGTGAAAAACTCCAAAACAAAGTAAATTTGCTTATTATGTATTTATATTTGTTAGATGTAGTGCAGTTGTAAAGTGGGGTGTAAATCAGCAAAAAAAAGTACAACTATCTCAAAACTGTGTAAGTACACTTAATTACCTTCCACCCCTTGAACTATTTGACTTGTACATAGTAGATTCTATGTAGGAGCTTCTGCACACGTCGCTGTTAAAATTACTAAAATACCACCCATGCAGATTCGATATATTTATTATTTTAATAAGTGCAGTTCATTCATGAAAAAGCTGTATTATGAAGTGCTCCTTGTGTATTTTAATCAGGTGAGGAATTCTGACAAATGCCACTGTACCCCAATAAAATCTTTTTTTGTCTGAAGGTTGCTCCTTTCTGAGAGGGTTGCAGACTGTGTGATGCTGCAGCCTTTGGTCCACTGCAGAAAGGATTTTGGAAGTGTACTCAAACGTTTAATAGTTTCAACCTGTCTCTGATTATTACCTTGTCAGTAAGTGAGGACTGTACACACACATGCAAAGGCAAAGTTGGTGAAATGAACCTTTTGCATTTAATGATGGTGCTAGAAAATAATCCCAGTGATGCTTTTGTGAAAGTTAAAGGGATGTCACTGAAATCCATTTTCATCTCTACAACCTCATATCACATTTCATCAATTTGCCTCAAGAGGCGTATGACCCCTCTGTCCTTAGACCCTCAGTTCATATGAGGAGAGATTCCTCCTCCAGTAAAGGCAGACGGGCAATAAAGAGAGGACAAATCGAAGATTACAGGAACAGACTGATGAGTGAGACTTGGTGGACGGGGGACTCCTAGATCATTTCAGCATGAAAAAAGGCTAAGACTGGATGTGGGGTTATGCAGGTTTTTATTACTATCCTCACTCTATGATTGTGTATATATGTGTGAGCCACTGGAGGAAGAAGAATGTGTATCCTTGACTTCAGTGACAATAGCAACTGTAAGAACACTGTCAAAAGCAAAAAGTTTGACCGAATTAGAGGTATAAATACACTAATACCATGATTATCAGGGTAGTTCTTTACCCTTAGCGAGTTCCTGATGGGTTCATGGGAGATTGACCATCTAGTCCACACTGAACAACCTAGACTGCAAACCTATACCATACAACAAACTCTGACGTACAAGCTCTCTCCCTCTCTCTCTTTCTCTGCACTCGTGAGTTGAAACCAAGCTCATGCCAACCTAGGAGAAATAAAGGGAGGTGGTCAAGCTTTTGATACGATGACATCATAAACCCCCAGATGCGAAAAGATTCAAACATAATGGTGATTGAAACATCCTGATTGGTTTTTAAGACAGATGGGTTGTGGTTTTCCAGACAAAGTGGGAGAGTTTAGAAGTTTACAGAAGTATATAAGATGATGTAGTCAGTTAAAATCTTCAGATTTTGCTCATGTTTGTTCTTACAGCCTCTGTATTGAATGAACATTATTCACATCAGACTCTGAAGATTCTTCTTTGGAGAACCTTTTTCCTGAAGACCCCAATAGATCATCCAGAAGTGATTTTTTTGTCTACATGTTTGACAAAGCTGCCTAATCATCACCAACAACTCACTAGAGGGATTAACCATCACAACTAGTCACTAGAGGGATTATATATCTCATCTGACCTGGGAACATCTCAGGATCCCCCAGGATGAGATGGAAAACATTGCTGGGGAGAGTGGCGTTTGGAATGTCCTGCTGTCCTAGCCTGTCAACATTGTGACCCAACCTGGAATAAGCAGGAAAAAAATGGATGGATGACATTTAATGGCGTAGCTGTTTGAGGTGCATCAAGATCAAGATGATCATTTCAGCAAGAAGAGGGTGTTCTGCCCCAGCTGAATTAAAATGAGGCAACTCTGCACTACAAAGGAACAAAACACTCCATTTAAAGTAAACAAACCTCTGCATAGCTTTAAATGTTGGGAATTGACTGCGATGGCGAAAGTTACGGTTCATGACAACTGAATTTTAATTGAGGTTTCTTGGAAATACAGCATTCCAAACATGTGTTTAGCTAACCCTGAGAACTTTGCTCTTCTGTCTGAAGTGTAGCAGTCAGTTCCTTCCAGGACACTTCAGCCTAGTTTTAGAGAAAGTGGGCCATGGCCTCAGACAGACAGCTTATATAGAAACTAGAAACTAGAGCTCAGACTCACCATTACCACCTCCTCTCCTGCTCAAACTCTTCTCATCTTGTCTTCATCTTTTCTCGTCTGGTCAGGCAGCTACTCGCCCATAGAGTTAGACTGTATTTTACATCTTTATCCATCTTTTCCATTGTTTCTACATAAAGTACAGTTTTTAACTAGTACTTACATGATCATTCATGGATTAATCATTAAAGCTGGTGTTTGTAATGTTTTTTTTTTAGGTTTTTTTTTGTCATATGTGTTCTTGTAAAACATTTCCTATAATAGTCAATGTGAATAATGTACAATGGCACCAGATGTTCTTTTTCCGTGAAGAGTCCTGAAAGCATCTTCTGAATCTAGTTTGGTTGTCATAAAACAAGATTATCTATGCAACAGTGGAAAACAGATAACTTTCAGAAATCAGTTTCGACCACTTTAGGAGCCTGAGAGGAGAGTGTGTTCTGTTTTGATGGAACTAGTTAATATACTTTTGCAAGAGAAAATACCTCTTGGATGAGCGTTACAGTAGATTCTCAAGAGAACCTTCATAACTGGATTATTTACAAAGTGTACAACAAACATGGCATAGCATTGCTGAGGTTTTGCTGAAGGCTGTGAGAGATAATATAAAGACCCCCTTGATGAAAGTCAAGTTTTTACACTGTAAAAATGTCCATGTGCTGTTTTTTTTTTTTTTTTTTAATGCTGGAAGACACATCATGAGCGAGATAGACAGTCAACACCATACCTTAGCATTTACACCTTGAAACATCAGCGTACCGACAACAGTCTCAAAGTCTCGGATTCAGACTCTGCGGTTTCGTACGAAAAAAATTTAAAGAACCAAGCTTGAGAACCTGAAGGGAGGACCTTTCTGTATCATTATTCTTCATCAGAATTTGTTTCCTTTTCTAACATGTATGACTGAATTATGCCCATACATATTACAGCTTGCTATTGTGTAGCATAGAGTGGTTTTACAGTGTTTGAGCAGAGTCGTAGGTGAGCTGGTGCACTCGGGCTGCAGGGAGCGTGGAAAAAGGGGTGAAGACAAGCAGGGGCTTTGTAGATCTGCACATTCTAGAGGAAGGACAGAGTTTCATCTATGCCACTTTAAGGTGAAAAGGGGTTATTGTAATGGAAAAACTTAAAAATATGGAACCTTGGCCTTGATTTTCAAACAGAAGTTCCTACTGTGACATAAAGAAATAAAAGAGTTCTAATTATATACCTATTATCTGAAACATGGTGCTGTTAGAAGCTTTTTATGCATGAAGAACTGGGTCATGTTTTAAACAAGCCTCAGACACCCAGCAACTCTGTGCGGCTGTATGTGAGCACAGCTCGGTGCATTGAGCTAAATGCTAACATGCTCATGCTGATCAAAGTCAAAGTCAGCTTTATTGCCAATTCTTCAATATGTACATGACATACCAAGAATCGAAATTTCATTACTCTCTCTTTGGGCAACAGTAGACTTTAAATAAAGACTTAGAAAATAAGATATTAAAGGGCAAAAAAGAACAAAGGAAGCAAAATTAGAGCCGAGCAACAACTAAGAACTAAGAAAAGCAGAACTGAGTGAAATGTAAACATGACCATGAGATAAAGTGACGGATTTAGTGCAGAATACTCAGAACAGTGCAAATAAGTAACAACAGTCCAAGAAGTGCAAATATGCTTGACGGTTGAATGTGCTATTTCAGTGCAGATCAGAGGTTATTGACCAGAGTTTGTGTATGTGGGGGAAGGGGATGGTAGAGAGGGCAGAGAGGGGAGAGAGTTCAGCTTCCTGACAGCCTGGTGGATGAAGCTGTTGCTCAGTCGGCTGGTCCTGGCCCTCAGACTCTTCAGTCTCCTCCCTGATGGCAGCAGGCTGAAGAGGTTGTGGGACGGGTGTGTGGGGTCACCTGCAATGCTTAGTGCTTTGCAAGTGAGGCGGGTGCCGTAGATGTCCTGGAGTGAGGGGAGAGAGACTCCGACAAGCCTTTCTGCTGCTTTCACGATGCGCTGGAGGGTCCTGCGGCAGGAGGAGGTGCAGGAGTCGTACCACGCTGTGATGCTGCTGGACAGGATGCTCTCCATGGTGCCTCTATAGAAGGTTGATATGATGGGGGCCGGGGCACTGGCTCTTCTCAGCTTACGCAGGAAGTAGAGACGTTGTTGTGCCTTCCTGACCAGTGATGTTGTGTTTCTGGTTCAGGAGAGATTTTCTGAGACTTACACACCCAGGAACTTGGTGCTGCTCACCCTCTCCACAGCCGCACCGTTGATGTCGAGAGGAGCATGCTGGGTATGTCCTCTCCTGAAGTCAACAACCATCTCCTTTGTCTTCTCCACGTTCAGAGAGAGGTTGTTGGTGCTGCAACACCTGGTCAGGTTGCTCACCTCACTCCTGTATTGTGTCTCATCGCTGTTACTGATGAGACCCACCACAGTTGTGTCATCTGCAAACTTTATAAAAAGATTGGAGCTGTGAGCTGGAGTGCAGTCATGGGTCAGCAGGGTGAAGAGTAGGGGGCTCAGCACACATCCTTGGGGGGCCCCCGTGTTCAGGATGATGGTGCTCGATGTCTTGCTGCCGACCTGTACTGCCTGTGGTCTCCCTGTCAGGAAGTCCAGTAGCCAGTTACACAGTGAGGTGTTGAGCCCAAGCTGGTCTAGTTTGTGGATGAGCTGCTGGGGGATGATGGTGTTAAATGCTGAACTAATGCTGTCTATGAACAGCATTCTAACATAACTGTCTGAAAGCCTATTTGGACAGTGCTGGGATTTCCGAGATGCACTTGAATGCCTCTCATGCTCATCTCACGTGAACTGTGCCTGCATGAAGAGAGGCAGCGCGATGATCAGTTGTTCGTGCTCTTTATGTCCTTATGTCATGCCTGGTCTGTACTTCGTATGCAATTATTAGCCTAAGAATATTAAGTTTGGCCCTATTTATGTTTATATTTATGATTGTGGGCTTTTGTACATGCGCTTTGTGCATTCGTTGTTCAGTTTCATTGATTGCTGCACTAATTGATAGGCCAATGTGATGCCGCTCTATGCCCAGACATGTTTAGCCACAGATATTAAAGGGCACATATGGTGTTCAGTTTGTAGCACTATTTACATAATATATTTGTTCTGTATCATTTCCCACTATTGCTACGATGACAATAGACATTATTATGTTATCTTACAGTTCTTAGCTTATTATTTCATGGTTTATTTTGAAACCACTATTCTAATTGTATATTATTTCTTTCTGTTTTTTCCTGTTTAGACCACACCCACACACACACACACACACACACACACACACACACACACACATACACACACACACACACACACACACATATACACACACACACACACACACCCACATCAATGTAACCAACTCATCCTCAATCAATCACCATCCTGTGCTGCGGAAATAAAGCTGTTTAAAGGATTCTCTGACCGGAGTTCATCTGTAGTGTTCCCAACCCTAAACCACCCTATAACCTATCCATACTTTACAATAAGAGTCCTTGTTTTCCAGGTGTGTGAGGGGTGAGTGGAGTGCAGTGGAGATTGCATCATCGGTTGAGCGGTTGGTCCGATATGCAAACTGGTAGGGCTCCAGGGTGGGTGGGAGGAGGGATTTGATGTGGTGCATGACTAGCCGTTCAAAGCACTTCATCAGGATGGGGGTGAGTGCAACCGGCCGGTAGTCATTGAAGGAGGAGGGGGATGACTTCTTAGGTACCGGGATGATGGTGGCTGTTTTGAGGCACGTGGGGACAACAGCCTGCCTCAGAGAGATGTTAAAAATGTCTGTGAAGACATCCGTGAGTTCCCCAGCACAGTCTCTCAGTACACGACCAGGAATGTTGTCAGGACCCAGAGCTTTACGTACGTTGATCCTGCTGAGGGCTCTCCACACTCTCCGGGGACAGTGACGGCACCTGGTCACTGGGAGGAGGTGTGGTCTTCTGTGCAGGGGTGCTGTTGTTTGCTTCAAAACATCTGATGCAAATATGCTGATGTTTGCTGTGTTCGCTGCCTGAGATTAGCACCCTAATTAGCATATAACACAAGGTATAGTCAAGGCTGATGGGGATATCATTAGTTTTTCAAAGCAATGCACTGATAAACAGGTTGAACATATAGGGAAATACATGAAAAGAAGATCTTGAGTGGTGCATAAACTAATGTACCAATTTAATTGAGTCAGCTGTTTGACAAGTGATCCACTGATAGTATCAAAAGAATTACTGTGTATCTTGCAAATGTTGGAAGGCTTTCTTCTTTATGGGCTTCACTGTTAACCTATAAAGTGTATTTTACTGATACACATGCTGCACTGCCGGTACTTATTAGTTATGACCTACTGATTAATGGTATGGTAAATGCTTTTTCTTGGAGAGCAGTAAACAGTGTGGTCATACCAGCACACACAGTCCTTCAGATGATTGTCCTGCTGCTCCATCTGCTCCTCCTCTCCAGGAGCTCATTGTGTTTTCTGCTGACTCAACAGGACGCCAGCTCTGTATTCTGTCATCGCAGATTTCCCAGAAGGCCACTGACACCGTTGTGAGATTAAGAAGCTCTCCCATGAGGCCCGGCTTCTCTTTGAGGGTGGAGAAGTGGTAACACAACCAGGAGCAGTTATTGCTTTTTTTCTCAGTCTCTATGAAAGGATGCTGAGGAGATTTCTGTAAACATTGGGACCAAAAAGCTGGATTTTGTAACGAGTTTCTCTAAGAAAGCATTCTTAAAATTGTGCCAAGGTTTGAAAATTGGTGGACTAACAAAACATATCTTTATTTACTGTGGTTACATGATGAGCCTAGGTGGCCTCCACAGCTTTCTAACAAAATTAAATTTGCAGTAGCCATATGTCATGGTTTTATTGATCTAATCAGTCTTCTGTCATACATGATATGAAGTACTCATCAACAATGTACATGTTGCCATTGAAAAAACTGTTTCCTTGGCAACCTATAATTGCATGGGCAACATGTGGTTTGCTATTAGCAACAGCACTCTTGAAGGCCTTTTTATTTACTGCTAATTTGTCCTACAAATTATATTCTCGAAGAAAGGCAGGTGCAGTGTCAAGTACATTCACTAGATTTTTTTTTTTTTTAGAGTTTTTCCACTTCCAGGAAGTACAATTGTATTCCAGTGTATGCAAATTCTAAGGTACGGTGCTATTTTTATTTTTATTTTTTACACCAAAGTCTGTTAGCAGGTAATGCTCAAATTATTGTCAGCTTGGCTCCCAAAGAAGCAACAAAATTTAAAGGTTCTTGAAAAAAACTATTGCAAGCTCAGTTGATAATAAAAGAAATGCATCCCTTCAGTTCATTCATTTTCTTCCACTTTGGTCATCCATCTCCTCAGCAATGTCTTCCAGCTCCTACTGGAGGATCCCAATGCTTTCCTAGGAGAGATCTGATATGTGGATAACTTCAGGAAGTTCTGTGTCTTCCTTGTGTCTCCTCCCACTTGGAGGAGACACAAAAATCTGTAAAGGAAGGCGTCCTAATCCAATGCCCAAACCTCAGCGGGCAGTGAATCCACTCCCAGCTGGCTCCAGATGTCCAAACACCTCAACCAATCTCTAAGTCTGATTCCAGCCACTATATGGAGGAAACTTATTTTGACTGCTTGTATCCTCAATCACATTCTTTCAGTCACTACCTGGACCTCGTGTCTATGACTTGAGGGCTAAGGCTATTTACTTACAAACAAGATGCCGCAACACTTAAACTCCTTCACTTGGGGCAGCAGATCACCCCCAACCCAGAGCAGGTGGTTTACAGTGGATTGCCACTAGTTTCTGGCAGAGAACCATGACCTCAGACTTGGAGGTGCTGACTTATATCAAAGCCACTGTACATTTGGCCAAAAACCACCCTAGTTTAAAGTTAAAGGTTTGATGAAGCTAACAGAACCATGTCATCTGCAGAATACAGAAATGTGACTCTGAGGCTCCCAAACTGGACACCCTATTAAGTTTGGCTGTACTTTGAGATCCTGTCCATGAATATCACAAACAGGATTGGACACAAGGAGCAGCTTAAATGGAGTCCAGCACCCACTGGAAATGTGTGCACAGTGTTTAAAGGACTCTTTCACTTTTTGTCCAAGCTACAGGCTAAACTTTGAAAATTAAAATATATCTACAGTACCGTTCAAAAGTTTGGGGTCACCCAGGCAATTTTATGTTTCCATGAAAATTCACACTTTTATTCATGTGTTAACATCATTACATAAGGGTTTTCTAATCATCAATGAGCCTTTCAATACCATTAGCTAACACAATGTAGCATTAGAACACAGGAGTGATGGTTGCTGGAAATGTTCCTCTGTACCTCTATGGAGATATTCCATTAAAAATCAGCTGTTTCCAGCTAGAATAGTCATTTACCACATGAACAATGTCTAGACTGGATTTCTGATTAATTTAATGTTATCTTCATTTTTAAAAAATGTTTTCTTTCAAAAATAAGAACATTTCTAAGTGACCCCAAACTTTTAGGGTAGGGTAGTGTACATCTGAATAGGTTAGAAAGAAGTTTAGCCGATGTCTGTACAGTTTGCCTCTTACTTCTAGTTTGAGCAGCTTGAGGCTACATGAGCTGATCTGCTATAACTCACCTGAATCTGAGAATTAACTGTCAGCAGTCAAGAATTGTGGGTAAGTACCAAACTCTGGCAAAGACAAAAATGTGTGGAATTAGAAAGACAGTACGTCTGGTTCTGCAGTGCTGATTTCTTTCTTTCAAATTATCTGCCATGAATCCCACATTAATCCAAATTGGAGTGGAGTGTTCTCTTTACAAACAAATCATACTAATCTTGACTACAGCGTAAAGTTGTAGGAAACAGATGAAGAACGGTCAACATATTTAGAGATAGATTGTGAACATTTAGTAACTTTTCATCTCAGTTTCATAAAAACACATAACAGGGTGCATCTTGAAACACATTACCATTGGACATGTTGTTGTTTAAATCCTGGAGACCAAGTTGTTGAAGTGTAGCTTGGATGGGAGACAATAAAACCTCCAATAGATCATCTCGACAAGTGAATCCAACCTTCTGTACTTTGGGTCATTGTTCACATTAGCACATATTTAATATATTTAATGCTGTTAATTTGGGTTGTTATATTTTTTTAACTATCTCATTGTTTTTGTGCTTTATGTGAAGCGGTAATTGCAATTTTGCGTCCATCTATATTTGTGGGGGGTTTTTTTATGTGTGTTGGAAAGAGAAGAGTGCTGGATCATCATGAATTGTTCCCACCGTCATATGTCATTACATCCATTTTATTTTTAGAGAAAAACACCCTACTGCATGCACACATGCACATATATCACCACCAAAACTACCCTACTGTGTGTGCTTTAATATCCCATCCTGTTTCTGTACATAGCCAGGAACCTGCTGTTTGTTCAACTTATCCACCAGGAAATAAAAGCTGCTTTGCCTTGACACTGAAGGGAAATTCAAACATCAATTGTTTGCCTTTTGTTTGCTTATTTACATACATGTAGAATGCATGCATCTAATCCAAATGAACATGCGAGCCTGCACTTAATTACACATGCAGTATATGTGCAGAACGATGTAAATGCTCTTGTAAAAAGACAAACATACTCATACATAAAGACTCTACACACAGGAAGGTAAGCGCAAACAACGCTCTCTTATGGACAGCGTGGCCGTGTGGGGAGTAGCGTTTGAAAAAGAGAGGGTTTGTTGTGCACATAGACACACAGCATTTGCACAAGCACACAGTCTCGCACCTTGAGTCATCAAAGAAGTAATGAGCATCCAAAACACAACAGGAATAGCTCTAATCCCCTGTTCTCCATGCTCTATAAATAACTGTTCTGTTCTTGTTAATCCGAGGAATCAAGCGGGAGCCATGAAAACAGGCTGCTCAAAGGACACTTCCTGCTTCGCTGGAGCTTTGGCTCATCTCATACATTCCTTAAATGCTTCACATCAGCGCACGGCCCTCTGTATGATCTGGGTTTCTGGATCCCAGTTTTGTGTTTTGCACATGTGAACATCATGTTTGTGTTTTAGGCGCATGGATGAGCCACAAACCAGAAGATGATGAGTGCAGTAATGAAGTAGAAATCAGGATAATGTGGCATGTAAAGACCTGATATATATGCTCTCTAAATTCAACTAATTCAAACAACAAATATAATATTAAACGAAGCACTGGTGCTCTATGTGCCAAATGGATGTTTTGCAATTGTTTTAGTTCCTGAATGCCGCTGCTGGTAGCGATATGACTTCTTCGGCTGAGTCAACAGCAGGATTTTCTGTAATTCCTCTTTTTATTGTGGTGTAGTGCAAAAATTACAGAGAAGACGTTAACTGCAAATTGTAAATTTGCAAAATTATAAATTTAATATAATTTTGAGACCTTGACAGGTTGTTTTGACAATAAAGTAAAATATTAGATCACTCGTTATTTTGTCATTTTGTGTCTCATTTTTACTTGTCTTGTTTTTGTTGGATTTTTTTGTCTTTTTTTGTCTGACTTTTGTCATTTATCTCGCATTTTTTGTCGTTTGAGCATCATTTTTGCTATTTGGTGTTTCCTTTTTGTCTCGCATCTGCTTATGGTCTTATTTGTCACTTTGTGTATTGTTTTATTCGCTGCTTTGAGCATTGTTTTTTGTCGTTTTGTGGGGTTTTATGTCTCATTTGTGTTTGTTTATTTTTTGTTGCTTTTGTTATTTTTTGTCTCATTTTTTGTCATTTTTGTCGCTTTGAAACATTTTTGTCTAATTTTATTGTCTCTTTTTTGTTTTTTCCATGTTGATTGTCTCATTTTGGCATTTTGTTTCTCGCTTTTGTTATTTTGTTTCTAATTTTTGTAATATTTTGTCTTGTTTTTGTTGTTTTTTTTTCTTTTTTCTGACTTTTGCCGTCTCAGGTTTTTATCGTCTTGTTCTTTCCTCTTTGTCTCTCTTGTGTTTTTTGTCTCATTTTTGTTATTTTGTGTTTTGCTTTATTCACTGTTTTATGTGTCATTTTTGTCGTTTTGTATTTTTTTGCCTTGCTTGTGTTGTTTGCCTATTCATTTGTTGTTTTGTTTCTCACTTTTGTCATTTTTTGTCTCGTTTGTGTCATTTATGTAATTTTTTGTTTCTTTTATGTTTTGTTTCATGTCGTTTTTCAAATTTTTTGTCATTTTGTCTCTCGCTTCTGTTGTTTTGTGTCTCATTTTGGTAATATTTTTGTCTTGTTTTCGTTGTTTTTTTGTCTTTTGTTGTCTTGACTTTTGTCATTTTGATCATAAAGTAAAATACTATATTGTTCAGTTCCAGATACCCGCGACTACATGTTTCGTTCCTTTGTAGACTGTGTGATCTGTAGGATTTAGCATGTAAATGATAAACTGAAGCATAATGTTGTTGAAATTGAATTTGTTTTTCTTAAGAGATTTCAGGTTGTTCATGATGTTTTGTAAAAATAAAATTCCTTAGATGGGAACATTTTTGCATGAAAGCAAAGGAAAAATTTGGATTTGGATTTGATTTGTTATTTATAAGTTTTAATGCTGTGATTTTACTGGTCCTGCCCACTTGAGATCGAATTGGGTTGAATGTGGAACCTGAAATAAAATGAGTTTGACACCCCTACTCTAAAGGATAAAACCAATAAACAGACAGAATTTCCAAATGACCAGGCCAACACAAAATTATCTGATCCAACACAGTCATATAAAGTAACTTCTCCAAATACGTCTGCTTCATGTGTAAACATTCTGCAGCTCTTCCTTTTCTGATGACATTATTGCAGCCGCACCTCCTCTAAAGGCCAGTTCATGCAGTGCTATTCATACAGCAGCAGGTGTGCGTCAGTCTGCTTTTCAGACAGCTGCATTGACCCTCTTATCGAACACAGATAAACACACAGGGCTCCCATGAATGTTTCTGAAAGGCTGGCTGTGATTTTGTGCTATTTTACAGGACATTGCAGCTACTTGGAGCCATAGCAGTGTGTAAATGTGATTATGGCAACACAGCAGGAGGACGAAGCACAGAATATCTGGAGAATTTAGAACCTGTCACTGTGCCTGGGTGAAAGAGCACCTCCAGCAGTGACTACTTCAATTACAGCTCTTTTAATGATGACTTTAAATTCTGTGGATGATGGAGAATCTCCTCGCGTAGTTTCTACAATTCTACAATTTTGTTTATAAAACAAGTTCAAGAGTGATAATAGGACCATGGTGCCTATAGAGCTGGGGTTTCAGTCCTTTCTAAAAGACTGAAGGAGACTCTGCAGATTGAACAGAGTTTGGTAGCTGGTTCCACCACCGGGGAACCACAGAGGAGAAGAGTCTAGCTATCGACCGGCCTTGTTGAGGTGGTTGGATCAGTCACCTTTTGTTGGCCGAGCGTAGAGAGCAGGAGGGAGCATAGACCTGAATGAGAGAGTTCAGGTAGGAGGGAGCTGTTTTCGTTGTAGTTTTGAATGCAAGTGTCAGAGTTTTGAATTTTATCCGGGCAGCAACTGGAAGCCAGTGAAGTGATCTCAACAGCAGGGTGACATGAGCAGTTTTTTGAGTGGTTGGAAACCAGACGTGATGCTGCATCCTGGATCATCTGCAGAGGTTTGACCGTGCATGAGGGGAGGCCTGTCAGTAAGGAGTTACAGTAGTCGATGTGTGATATTACGAGAACCTGGACCAGGAGTTGTGCTGCATGTTCAGACAGGAAACGTCTGATCTTTCTGATGTTGTACAGGGCAAATCGACATGACTGAGCAACAGAGGCCACATGAGCCTTGAAGGCCTTGGTCATGGATCATGACACCCAAGTTTCTGGCAGACTTTGTGGGTTTGAGTTGGGTTGATTCAAGTTGGGTGTTGAGTTCTTGTTGTATGGTGGGACTGGCTGGGATGACAAGGAGCTCAGTCTTGGAGAGGTTGAGTTGAAGGTGGAGTTTTTTTTTTCATCCATGCAGAGATATCTGCAAGGCATGATGAGATCCGGGCAGAGGTCGTGGTGGTCATCTGGGGGGAATGACAGGAAGTCATTCATCAGCATAGCAAGATATGTTCTGAGCACCATTTGCTAACCTGGCACATGTGCAATCTGCAGAATGCACAGATATGTCCACACAGGCGCAGAAAGGAGGAATTGGCCTTAAATCTCCATAAGAAGTGTCTTACAGACAGCTATGATACAGAAGTCAGTGGTACAGAAATAGCTGTTGTAGTTCTTTTAGCTACCAAGTGAAATTTGTGCTAGGAAGTTAAGGTTTTATTGTATTTTTTTTATTTCTTGCGATGCCAAACCCCTGTTTCCTTTACATAAGGAGGTGTGAGACAACTTTGTGCATCAACCATAGGCTTGAAAAATAGTTTTTGTGTGGAATTGTTAGCATAACTAACCTTTCCTATGTCAAAGTGAAGCAGGGATCTGGGACACAGTGCACTTTTGTGTAACTACTCTAGGTTATGATGGTTTGGGAGACCTTTCACAGCTCAAACGAAGAGACGGATGTTCTCTCCCGTAAAGAAACATTCAAAAAATCCACATCCGTCCGCACAACTGGGTCCTGACGAAGCACACATCCCTCATCCATCCCTCGCAGAGTGAATGATGTGCCGACAAAAGGCTGTAGTGAAGAATTGAACCTGTGCTCTCCTGGGATTTACCACAACATGTGATTGGAATTCAGTTTGCAGCTGCACAACAAAAACAGTAGATTATGTTCACAAACACACATGCAGTGTAAGTACACACACAAGGCAAGCTTTTGTTTTAAAATCTATGTAGATGTGACCAAAGCGCAAGTCTCTTTTTAATTAGAATTAGTGCCACATCCTGCTGTTGTTTGTTAAGAAATGCTAGCAGTTCCAGCACAAAGCTCCCTCTAAAATCACAAATTGCTCTGACTGTTTGTAGAGAAGTAAAAGAAATCAGATTTAGCATGGCTACCTTTAAAAGTATAGATGGGCTCATGTGTTTTATGCTAAGCTACACTAATAACCAAATCTCACATAGAGGGTAGCACCCATGATGTTGAACTATTTCTTTAAATATTTTGATTTAAATAACCTAAAGCTGGCTCAGAAACTCAGTTTGTCGTTTCTTTAGCTGATTGTTAAGCCATACATGTATAATCAGGGTTTTTCCTGGCTCAGAATGGGCCTTTGGGGAGCAACGACACAGGACAGTAAGCATGACTGCTCCTCATAAAATAAAGGCAATGAGCATGTGTTATTTTATTTTCTCAGTTTTTCCAGGCCATTTGATTAACAAAAATGTTTATTATGCTTCAGTGAATAAAGGCTCAATTAAGAAAACTGCTCAAAAATGTTCTTTCTAAGCAGTTTCTTTCCCAAGATATTATTTAATTAATGACAAATCCTGGACATGTAGAATATTTTCCGTTTTTATTCTCAGTTTGTAGACATGTGGAATACATTCCTATTATTCTACATGTCTACAAACTACACATAGAGTTTGTAGTTTGCAAACATGTTGAATATTTTTAGTTTTTATTCTCAGTTTTTAACCCTTTGGTGATTTTTCCTTAGTGCTGCTAAAATGTCTTTAAGGGGCACCATAGATTCCTCTTCAACCCAGTAACATTGATTATACCCTTCCCTGTAGGTACAGTCAATGCTGATGTAATGAGTGGAGCCCTTTAGGGGTTAATTAGCATTTACTTCATGTTATCTGTGATTTGACTTTTTCTGACCCTTTTTTCCTAAATTTTTGTGTTGGGTAGTGTATGTCTTTATCGTTTTATTGTCCTCTGTGCACTGGGTATTGAATAAATGAATAACTGTCAGCCCGTCTTCATGTCTTCTAGTCTTGTCTCTGTTCTTTTAATGCCGTCTTTCTTTCAACTCTCTTCCACAAACACTAATCTTGTTTCAAGAGCTGTCACCTTCAGACCAAACGGCTGTGATGGGAAATGGTGACTCCATTGATTTTCAGTAGATCTTTCTTCTGCTTGGAGCCCCACAGCAGGTCCTGAGTTATAGGACTTCATAACGTATTGATTAAAACTCTGTCAGATTGATTGAAGACTGGAGAGACGGGATTCCTGCATCAGTGCGAGGCAGCTCTCAGTCACTTTTCTTGGATGACGACCAAATCAGAGGCAGCTGGAGAAAACCTCAACATGATGCTTTTTGTGCTATTCACCTTCTTAATATTACCTTTTTAGCACCGGAAGATCCACGTGTGGGTCAGTTCATTGTTATAAACACATTTTGATCAGATGCAGACTGCAGAGCGTGGTTTTAAATATTTTAATTAATTATAGTTGTGTCCATATCAACAAAAAAATACATCTAGAGATGACAAATATATGCTAAAACATACACTACTGTTCGAAAGTTTGGGATCACTTAGAAATGTCCTTATATTTGAAAGAAAATCAGTCTTTTTTCAATGAAGATGGCATTAAATGAATCAGAAATACAGTCTAGACATTGTTAATGTGGTAAATGACTATTCTAGCTGGAAATGGCTGATTTTTAATGGAATATCTACATAGGGGTACAGAGGAACATTTCCAGCAACCATCACTCCTGTGTTCTAATGCTACATTGTGTTAGCTAATGGTGTTGAAAGGATAATTGATGAGTAGAAAACTCTTGTGCAGTTATGTTAGCACATGAGTAAAAGTGTGAATTTTCATGGAAAACATGAAATTGGCTGGGTGACCCCAAACTTTTGAACGGTAGTGTATGTAAAATAGTCGAATTGCTAATCAACACAATGCTCAAGATAGTTTGTTATGACTCAGCAGGAATGTCAAATCTGTTGGCATTTAATTAATATTGCACAGGAGTGGACTGACTTCTCTCATTTTAAGATTATTATCAGTCATGCAGTATTGTAAAGGAAGCATCTAGTCAACTTCAAAAATAATTCTGCAGCAGGAAATGACCACAAATATTTGTGCTGAGTCATAACAACTATCTCGAGCAATAATGAGACAATGACTGTTGCAGCAGATGGTTTGACACCTGCAGAGTCCTGATCTCAACATCATCTAGTCGCTTCAAGGATTACATATATAGCAAGTTTTTCTTAGATGCCTGGAAAATCCTTCTGGCCAGGTACCTTGAAAAAGTGTTCACAACTTTCTTTGGTTTACTGAAGGTATTTTTTTAAAACTTCACTTGTAGGACCTTTAACAACACCATATATTCTCAGTGTAGTGTCGAAACAAGCAAAATGCAAGAATTCAAGTTTAATTAGTTTTTTAATAAGTGACAAAGCATTGAATGTGAGAATGTCCAACCACTGGAATCGGCAGTTGTTCCTCTTAAAGGCTGAATATACTGAGTTATTTCATTGTTTTTGCATTGTTTTCATTGAGTATCCCATCATACAGACAAAAGTAAGGTAGCCACAGATGACTACACGATAGCTACCCAGATCTCATCACGCCTTGCAGATATCTCAGCATGGATGAAAACTGCCACCATCAGCTCTACCTCTCCAAGACTGAGCTCCTTGTCATCCCAGCCAGTCCCTCTATACAACAAGAAACCACATCCACCTTGAATCAACCCAACTCAAACCCACAAAGTCTGCCAGAAACTTGGGTGTCATGATCCATGACCAGCTAACCTTCAAGGCTCATGTGGCCTCTGTTGCTCGGTCGTGTCGATTCGCCCTGTACAACATCAGGAAGATCAGACGTTTCCTGTCTGAACATGCAGCACAACTCCTGGTTCAGGCCATGGTAATATCAACAACTGCAACGCCTTACTAGCAGGCCTCCCCACATGCACGGTCAAACCTCTGCAGATGATCCAGAATGCAGCAGTAAATGTGGTTTTCAAGCCGCCAAAAACAGCACGTCACACTGTTGTTCAGATTGCTTCACTAGCTTCCAGTTGCTGCCCGCATAAAATTCAAAACTCTGACATTTGCCTACAAAACTACAATGAAAACAGCTCCCTCCTACCTGAACTCTCTCATTCAGGTCTATGCTCCCTCCTGCTCACTACACTCGGCCAACAGAAGGCGCCTGATCCAACCACCCCAACAAGGCCAGTCCATAGCTAGACTCTTCTCCTCTGTGGTTCCCCGGTGGTGGAACGAGTTACCAAACTCTGTTCAATCCGCAGAGGTTCTCTCAGTCTTTAAAACCGAGCTCTTCACTGAACACCTTTGCACTTGACTGAAAAAAAAAAAAACCCCTAGTACGTCTGCACTGCATCTAGATAACACGATCCTATTATCACACATGAACTTGCTTTATGGCTCTTATCCAGGTTGTTTTCTCCTGACTAGATCCTCAATTGTGTTGTATCTACTCTCAGATGCTTTAGATAAAAGCGTCTGCTAAATAAAATTGTAGAATTGTAGCCTACATGTGTGTGACTGAACGATCAGTTACACAGCAGGTGATGATGATGATAACGTGTCCACGTGGATGGATTAGTGTTAAGTAGCAAGATTTTGTGTATTAATCATGTAGGCCAATGCAACTAAAGGAGGTTGAGGCATCTTTTATGTATCTGTTGGTAAAGACTGGGTCAAAGCAGCAACAGGTGCGGTGGCAGTAGAAAATGTCTGTTCAGTGCTTGCTAGAACACATATTCTGCTCTTTTGTTGTCCATATTGCTTACCCTAGTTTCTATGTCTTCCATTGTCTCTCTGCAATAGAAGTGAAGTGCCGTTTCTGTGAGGTGTTTTTAATGCACTAAGCTTTGATTATATCACTCCAGTCTGTTCCCTCCTTTATGGTGCCGTCTCTGAGTTCAGTTACTGAAGTGGTTCTGTTGGTGATGATTGAAGTACTTAACTGACCTGAAAAGAAAGCTAAGCATAGCTGTCCTTATTTCATGTCTCCAAGGTTATCTGAAGAGGAGTCTGGCTTCAGGTCTTTGTGAGCAACACACACACAAACCGTCTGCTTTTAGTGTAAACGTGAGATATAGAAAAGAGAGTCATTGCAGAATGAGATACCCGCCATTTGACTAAATTAAAGCTAAACGTCCTTTTAGAAAATGGTTGTTGGCATGAAATTCAGCTAATTTCTCATACATAAATCTGAACTGTTTGTTCTTCTCAGTTAACTCTCATCAGGTGTCTACTACATGATAACCTCAGCACTTTGTCTACGAAACAGAGATGGATTTACACTTGATGTAAATGGTTAATTAAAGTGTAGTTATAACTACCTATAAAGTGGGTTTTGATTTCTAGTTCAGTGTCGTATTTCACCGGTTAACAGTGCCACCAAAACACTACAGGGGTCACATGCAATCAGTAATGAAGTACAATGACAGCAGTGACCGTGTTTACAGCGTCTCAGTTGCTGTTTAGAGACTATGTGACTACTACTGTATTCACATTGCTTTCTAGACTGAGGTTAAGAGTGAAAATGAAGCTGACTGGAATCCACGTTATGTTGCGGGTCAAACTGATCCATTTCAAAATTTAAAAAAAAAAAAAAAAAAAAAAGGTTAAAAGTATTTTTTCAGTTTGAAACTTCTTGTGTAATCAAGAATATAAATACAGTGCAATCAACATATAAAATGAAAATGGTTCATTTCACATATTTGCAAACCCACCCTGAACAGAAGAAGTGTCTCGTGTTCATTTATCAATTCCCTAAAAAGAAAAAAAATTTAAAATGTAAAATCTAAAAATCAGTGTCATGTAAAACTATAGTATTTTATATGTAGGTCTTTCCAATGTACATTCAAAAAAGTTTTAACATGCATTTTTTTGTGAAAAACGAGTGAATCATCCTCCTTGAACTGCGATCTGTGAGAAGTAAAGGTCACCACTGCACTAAATATTGATTGAAATTGTTAGTATTGGAGTAAATAATGAGATATAAACAATGTTTATTGGTTTATTTTTTTGGGTTTCTGACTTTTTTTGGTAATTAAGCGTGCCCTAGGTCAAACTGTCCCAGGAACATTATTGCTGTTTCTGAGAAACGAACAGGAGGGTTAAAAAACTTTAAAAACAAAAGCAAGTCTGATATATGAAATTAACAAAGAAATAATTTAGACTCTGCTCTATTTCAAGGTTATCAACCTGAGGCAGAAATGTGGCAGTGACCATGTTAACTAAATGTTTTTGGACTGGGTTGCACAGTGATGTAGTGGTTAGCATTTTTGTCTTGTAGCTATAACATCCTTAGTTTTGAATCCCAGCCTTTCTGGGATCTTTCTGCATGGAATTTGTATGTTCTCCCTGTGCATACATGGGTACTTTCCGGGTACTCCGGCTTCCTCCCACAGTCCAAAAACATGCTGAGGTGAATTGGTAACTCTAAATTGTCCGTAGGTGTGAATGTGAGTGTTATTGTTTGTCCGTACGTGTAGCCCTGTGATAGACTGGTGACCTGTCCAGGGTGTCCCCTGCCTTCGCCCCAAGTCAGCTGGGATAGACTCCAGCCCCTAATGAGGATTAAGTGGTGTATAGATAATGGATGGAATTTTTTGGCCTGTGGGAGGAAGCCGGAGTACCCTGAGAAAACCCACAGATGCACAGGGAGAACATGCAAACTCCATGCAGAAAGATCCCAGGCCGGGAAACGAACCAGGAATCTTCTAACTGCAAGGTAACCGTGCTAACCAGCGAGCCACTGTGTCTGGGCCAAAATTTGCTAATAAACTCAAAATGAAAGTGAAATTTAACTATTTTCACCGGTGATATTAGATTGTTTAACGTCTTGATTGATGCTGTAATAAGTTGCATTCAGTGTCAAAGGACTACATATAGTTAAACAGTGAATCATACATATCTCAATAACAGTAAAGTCTTTGCAGCATGCCTCACAACTCTCCCCACAAAGTTGAAACAAAAGTTTCACTCTTGGTTGAAGTTATGAGTCATTAAACAACCATCGCTGACAAAGCTGAAATATGTTTAAGAGCAGGAAGTGCTTCATTTCCAAATAGGCAGCTGATGAATGAATTTCAGTCAGACCGGCCTTTTCAAAATAGATGTAGAACATGTTGAGATTAAACACTTCCTGCAGAGGACGACGATGATCTAAATTTAATACACTTCTAGCTCACAGGAAACTGGTTAAGCTGTCTGAGAAATGACAACCAGGACATATCTTTAACATCAGTTTCGACAAAAGGGACGATCGTCAGCCACTGTTAAATTCCAAAATATCTTGAAAGCGAAGTTGTGTTGTGAAAAAAACTATAATTTATCCAAAGACACTCACCCTTTAAGTATCAACAGCCCAGGAAGTTTAATTCTATGTACATTTACAGAGAAACGGGGGATCATTGTATGGTACTACAAATAAAACTAACAGAAATAGTCCAACTTGACTTCTGTAGAACTTTCTCAAGCTCGTTACGCCCACAAGTTTTTATTTATCCAGCTCCTGTATATCTTATGTGCTTATCTTGAAGCAATTTAATTATTTAAACTCTGCATTTTATCTTGTTGTTATGCTTTAACTGCCAGACATTTCTGGTCTCATTGTTAACTTAAAGAAAAGAGGGAATGATAGCAAGTATTGCTGGAGTATATGTGCATATTTGTTCTCCCTTCATTCTTATCTTTTTAAAATCATTTTCTGAATATTGTTTGTTGTACAAAAGGTAATGCGGATCACTCACATAGAGTGAGAAAGGAACAAATGTCTGAGCATCCCTGGTGAAAACGTATGTTTCTGAGAATAGTTAATGAATGGAAGATGAACTGCTCCTCAAAAGGCATAAATTGAAGTTGAAACATTTTGTTCAACAGTTTAAACAAATTAGTGTATCAGTGGTGTTCTGCACCATATTAAATAAAAAAAAAAGTTCGGGCACCCCAAGAGATTTGAGCTCTCAGATAACTTTTGCCAACATCTTAGAACTCAATTGGCTTTGTAGGGTTAACACTTGTTCACAGTCATTGTTAGGAAAGGCTGTTAGGATGCAAAGTTTCATAAATACTCCTTAAACCTCGTCCCAACAGTCCAGGGCTCCCCTGAAAAACTGCCAGGAACTCTGAAAAACAAAATAATTGATGGCCAAAAGAATGAGAAAAACAATATTAGACAGCAAAGTAGCCATTTCCTTAGTTTTGTAATGTAATAAAGAAATGGAAAATAGGAACTAGGAACACTGGAAGACCAAGAAATCTTTCTGAGGATGTGAATCCATCTTGTGTTGCAGCTAGTGGCACCGGAGGCATTTTACTGGTGGAGGGAAGAATGGATTTAATTAAAAAGCAACATACTGTGGAAGCAAACATTGCACTGTTAGTTGAAAAGGAATGGCTGCTACAACAGGATTATGATCCTAAACACACCTTAAATTCCTCAACGGACGGCCTCAGTAGAGTATGCTGAATGTTTTGCCGCAACCCTCACAGTCTCCCAACATGAACTCCATCTATCTGTACATAGACCTCAAAAGAGCAGTACATCCAAGACTGTTGAAGTATCTTACAGATATAGAAGCCTGTGGAATGAACAAAAATAATCTCCAAAACAAGAAGTAACTCTTGGCTGCAACAAACACCATTTGCAAGCTGTGATACGTGCCAAAGGGGGTGTTACTACGTACTGACCATGCTTCAGGCCTTTTTCCTTTTTTGCTATATTGGAAATGTACACTACCATTCAAAAGTTTGGGGACACCCAAGCAATTTCCATGAAATTTTGCATGAAAACTCCCACTTTTATTCATGTGCTAACATAACTGCACAAGGGTTTTCTAATCATCAATTAGCCTTTCAACACCATTAGCTAACACAATGTAGCATTAGAACACAGGAGTGATGGTTGCTGGAAATGTTCCTCTGTACCTCTATGTAGATATTCTGTTAAAAAATTTCCAGCTAGAATAGTCATTTACCACATTACCAGTGTCTAGACTGGTTTTATGATTAATTCAATGTTATCGTCATTGAAAAAGAAAACTGCTTTTCTTTCAAAAATACGGACATTTCTAAGTGACCCCAAACTTTTGAATGGTAGTATGTCTGAATAGGTTAGAAAGAAGTTTCACCGATGTCTGTACAGTTTGCCTCTTACTTCTACTTTGAGCAGTTTGAGGCTACATTAGCTGCTTCTGCTATAAAGCAACTGAATCTGAGAATTAACTCTCAGCGGTCAAGAATTGTGGGTAACCTAAGAGCCAGACTCTGACAAGGAATAAAAATGTGTGGAATTAGAAAGACAGTACTTCTTGTTCTGCCATGCTGATTTCTTTCTTTCAAATTATCTAGACTGTCCAGACTGTATTTCTGATTTATTTAATGTTAATTTCATTGAAAAAAAATGCTTTTCTTTCAGAACGAAGGGCATTTCTAAGTGACCCCAAACTTTTGAGCCGTAGTGTAAATTATGGACATGAAACTCTCATTTTGCCTAAAATGTTAAAGAGACTAGTCGGCTTTATGCCTTTTGGAAATCAGACTTTTTCCCCCCCAAACTTTTGCATTCCACTGTATATTGAATATACTGCCCTGGATCTGCAAACATAGATAGAATTGAATAGACTATAAATTCGTTATTTTGATTTTCAGAACCTATATTCTTTTTAACGAGTTGTTTATTCGCTGTAGTTTATTGGGCATAGAAAGCAGCCACCACAGGTCAGACTGAACCACATTGAGTCCACCATCAGTCTTTCCTGCCATCTAGTGGCTACTGTTGTGAGGTACAACAGAGACATTGCAGGTTTTGTTCAGCCTTGAAATATAAGTGAAAAAAAGTGATTTGTTTTACCTCATCCAGTTGTTTTTGTTTGATTTTATTTTAATTTTGTCATTCTCACATACAGACAGACATGGGAGCTAGCAGACTGCCCCATCATGCACTGTACAAGAGGTCAATTATAATAAGATTCCTTAACAAATTATGACTTCAGCATGCACATATTGCCCTTATGCAACAGTTTCTAGCAAATTAATGCACAGCCTTGATTACAAAAAAGCATTAAATGCAAAGAAAAAATCTGATATTCCTTGCCTCTTTCTTCAAATAAAATAAAAAAATAGCCAGTGATATAACATTTTTTGATGGTTTTTGATAAAGAATTTGTACCCTTGTTTAAGGAAATGTGACATATCCATGCTAGCCATGTCAAATTATTTCCTCCACCCTGATGGTGTTCAGCAACAGCTGCCTTCTGCTCAGTAATTATGTAGTTCATCCAAACACGGCCGGAAGCCACAAAAACAACACGTCCACGGTGCAAATGCTCGAGAAAAACATGAATGCACAACCCTGGCAGCAACAGAAATAGCAACACCCAAAGAGGATGAGTAACAATAATCACAACCAAACAATCCAAATGCAGAACAACATGTTTGACTTTATATAGTTAGATAAGTTATTGACCTGATTATTGATCGTCTGAGGGCTGTGCTGATCCTCTGCTGCTGTGCTTTTAACTGCTCACTCATTATGGAGATATTATGGAGGAAACTGTTTCACCAAAACTGTTTTTTGCATCAAAATGGGTTCCACTTACTGTAGATATCTACAAATACACCACCGTTCAAAAGTTTGGGGTCACCCAGACAATTTCCATGAAATTTTGCATGAAAACTCACATTTTTATTCATGTGCTAACATAACTGCACAAGGATTTTCTAATCATCAATTAGCCTTTCAGCACCATTAGCTAACACAATGTAGCATTAGAACACAGGAGTGATGGTTGCTGGAAATGTTCCTCTGTATCCCTATGGAGATATTCCATTAAAAATCAGCCGTTTCCAGCTAGAATGGTTATTTACCACATTAACAATGTCTAAACTGGATTTCTGATTAATTTAATGTTATCTTCATTTAAAAAAAACTGCTTTTCTTTCAAAAATAAGGTCATTTGTAAGTAACCCCAAACCTTTGAACAGTAGGTTAAATATAAACCCAAAAAAGGTCTTAAATGTATTATCTTTATGAAAACATGTTTTTTTTTCTTCATCTCAGTTCCATGAAGAAGATTTGCATGTTAAAATTAGTTTGTTTTAAAACTCTACTCTTTCCATGTGGTAGCAACACGTATGTTTATTCATTGAAAAAAACTGCTATTCTTTCAAAACATAAGGACATTTCTAAGTGACCCCAAACTTTTGAACGGTAGTGTATGTGAGCTGGTTTAATAATAATAAATTTTATTTATAAAGCGCTTTTCCAAAAGCTCAAAGACGCTGTACATAAAATACAATAAGATAGAACAAAACAGATAAAATCAGTAGATAGTAAACAAGTTCAAGATAAAATACAGAATCACTTAAGGAAAGCAGATCTAAAAAGGTGAGTCTTTAAAAGGGATTTAAATGTGGTGAGGTTGGTGCAGTCACGGAGGGCATGGGGGAGTGAGTTCCAGAGTGTGGGGGCGGCAATGGCGAAGGCTCTGTCCCCCCAATGTCGCCGGCTGGTCCTGTGCGGGATGGAAAGGAGGTTTGTGTGGGAGGAACGGAGATTCCTGGGGGGGGTGTTTACTCTTTGCTTTCTGGGTAAATTTAGAAACCTGGTTCTAAACTTCTGAATTCTGATTCTTTCAACAAATGAATTTGAGTGAGGTGACAAACTTCAGTCTGAGTGTCAAGTTCAAACAGTCATCATGTTCTTTCTCCCTGTTCATACTGAGACGCATAGCCATTGTCTGATGTACATAAAAGTAAGACCAATCCTTCAATCCGATTTTCCTGAAGGAGTCCTACTTGTACACTTTATTAGTTTACTTTTCAATGTGTAGTTCTTTTGTGTCTCTTGGTCCATCTCTTAGATCTGTTCACTAGTCCATCTATGCTCATACAACTTTAGCTGCATGAACCTGACTGCACACAACTTGTTGCTTGGAGAAACATAAAAAGTAAATTAATTAAATTTATTTTCTGGCTGCTTATAGAACTACTGGCAGCTGTGTGGGTGGATGGACGGAGTTTTAATAGCTCTACCAAACTCAGCAAGCTGACAAAACAAATTAAACACATTGACATGAGTAATTAGTTTGAAATTCTAAACAAATCATTAACAACGTGACAAAAACTGTCTGACTATCAGCTGATTTAGTTCATAGAGCACTCTGTAGTCATAATTAGTTTGTTGCTCAAAAGGACTGTGGACTGACCTATTAAAGCAGCCGAAGCAATAAACTTATTTTAAATAACTCACTTAATTCTAGGCATTTTGTATTCAACTTGGTCTGTATTAGCAATGCTGGCAGGAAGATTTCAGTATCTTTGGTTCAAAATACACAGAAAATATCCCCTTTGTGGCCCACAAGCTCTGTCCTTTCCACAGTGTTAGTTCATCTCTTCTAATCCCAGAGTGTTTGGAATAGCATCCCCATCTTCCAAGCATGATATCCCAATTTTCCTAATTGGAATTCTGAATGGAAGGCTGGTTTTATTCCTTTAGGGATCAAGAGAAAGGAAGACCTGACTGGCTCTACAGGCAGCCAAAAAAGACATTGTAAATGGTCAATGTTCAAGGCCGTCCCACATTTCTGCCCTCCGATTGGTTCGCTTGTCTCGAACAGCTCTTCTTCCTCCTCATAATTCTCTTCCTCATTATTGTTCATGCCATTTCCTTCCTTTCCTCTCCTTCCTCTTCCACCTCCTCTCTCTTCTGCTGTCCAGATATGTCCTCCTGGACGTCATCTTCCTCCTGGTGTTGGTCATCCAGATTGTCTTCCCAGCAACAAGCATCCCAACAACTTATGAAGTGATTTTTTTGTACAGATGGTGAAGTTTTATGAGAGATAAAGGAGCCCAGCTTTGGTGACCTCTTGACCTTTTGTCAAAATATTCCCTGACTGGTACATATTTTTTTTTGCAATTCCTAGAAGATGAATCTCGGTAAACTTTCACCATTTCCTAACTTTTAAGTGGCGGCACCACCAGGTCAAGGGTTTGGGCTCAGAGTGAAATATGAGGACAAATTTAAAATGGACTGCTGTTAAATTTGGTATAGACATTCCTAAATGTCATCTTCAATACTCAGCTAATCATGATTTTAGGTGACGTCCAACATTCATCCATCCACCATCCATTAGCTACTCACTTGTCCTCAAGGCATTATGCTTCTTAGCTTGTCTAGGTTCTGTGCTTTTTCTTCAAAATCAGTAAATAATTACATTTTATATATGCAAAAATTAGCACTGTGCATGTCAACACTGTAATTGTCAGTAGTGGTACAAAATACTGACAATTCACAAGTGAAATATCAGTTTACTGCTGACTAAATAGTGAGTCTCAAATAAAGTGGGGACATGTGAGCACTCTACTATGCTGTCACTCTTTTTTTCATGCAAAAGCTATTTATAGAAAAAAAATCTCTTTTAGTGACAATCAATTTGTTTTTTTAAATTTTATTTTTTGGTTACTTTGGTACATGTCTACATGGTGATATTTTATCTGCCTGATAACAGATCGTGAACAAAATCTGCAGTGTTTCCACTTCGAAACTGTCCAATGACAGTCTCAACAGCACACATTCAGACTTGTGGGGTTTCATATGTAACAAAGCTAAAAGAACCAATCCTGTCAACTAGCAAGGAGGTACTTTCTGTACCATTATCCTTCTTAAGAATCAGCATCCAGTTCGGCTGAATTATTCCAATATTACATTTACAACCTATAAAGTTCCTGAAGGAGACTGGTTTTTCAGGCAAAGTTTACCTGAAACAAAGACAAAGTTTGCGCCCAGCAGAATGTGCCTGTATCAGATAGAAATAGTGTAGTCCTGTGCAGAATGTAAGATATAGTTTTTTCTTGCTTTTAAAGCCTTACGCAGAAATATCCATTTGTGATCTTTTAACTCTATTTAAGATCTTATGGCAGGAACCGTCCAACTGTTCCTAAACGTTTTCTTGTGAAAAGAGGCAATTGGCCCTTTGCTGACCCTAAAATGTGAAATTTAATCCCAGAAATGACGAAGTCAGTGTCTTCTACCAACCCTCGGCATGTAGTTATAAATGTATGTCGGCTTTGAAAAAAATTGCCAAAAATGACACCACTTATTCGAGCTAAAAACTGTTAAAACGGAACAAATTGTTTAGCTTTTCAAAGGTCCTTGAATGCAACTGCAATGCATGGTTACATCAGGAAAATGAACCAAATCTAAAAGCTTAAAATTGTGATATTCAGTCCAAAGCACCATTGTACAGTAGTTTTACAGTGTTTGAGCAGAATCCTTGGTGAGCTGGTGTGCTGGAGCTGAAAGGTAATTGGAGCAAAAGGTGGAATCTTCATAGATCTGCTCATCCTAAAAGAAACACTAGTACAGAGTTCCATCTAAGGCCCAATCCCAACCTCCAGCCTAAAGACTGAGCATTAAACCATCCATCCATCCATCCATTATCTATACACCCCTTAATCCTCATTAGGGTCACGGGGGGCTGGAGTCTATCCCAGCTGACATAGACTGAAGGCAGTGGACATCCTGGACAGGTCACCAGTCTATCACAGAATTACATACAGAGACAAACAATCACACTCACATTCACACCTACGAGCAATTTAGAGTCACCAATTAACCTCTATATTTTTGGACTGTGGGAGGAAGCCACGGAACCCAGAGAAAACCCACGCATGCACAGGGAGAACATGCAAACTCCATGCAGAAAGATCCCGGGAAGGCTGGGATGTGAACTGGGGATCTTCTAGCTGCAAGGCAAAAGTGCAGCCAGCATTAAACCAACATTGACTTAATTGATGTCAGAGCTGCAGTGCTTGAGAGTTCAGAAAGGCTTGAATGAATCCTACTATGACAGCTCAGGTTGGGGAAACAAAACTTGTTACCACTGAAAAACAGTGAATTTGGACTCATGCTCAATTCGGAGTTTGATCAGCTGCTCAGTGTATCACTCCTTATTGGTGGCATTTCAATGTTTATACACTACGGTTCAAAGGTTTGGGGTCACTTACAAATGACCTTATTTTTGAAAGAAAAGCAGTTTTTTCAATAAAGACAACATTAAATTAATCAGAAATACACTCCAGACATTGTTAATGTGGTAAATGACTATTTTATCTGTAAAACGGCTTATTTTTAATGGAATATCTACATAGGGGTACAGAGGAACATTTCCAGCAACCATTATTCCTGTGTTCTGACGGTACATTGTGTTGAAAGGCTAATTGATGAATAGAAAGAGTTTTCATGGAAACATGAAATTGTCTGGGTGACCCCAAACTTTTGTATGTGGTGTACAGTCAAAGCTAATGGTACTGTTAGCCACATAAGTCACACAGCATGCTAACTATAAGGAATTTCCTACTGTTGCAGTGGCATTGCCATTAATAATAGCAGTAATTTGCTCCATTTTCTGTTCCCCAGATGCTGAAATAGCATGAAGACTCTTGTGTTCACTCTAATAGCCAGCAGCAGCAGAACACTTGTGCTTTGCTAGTGTGTTCGTCATTTGAAGCAGCTCTAAAAACTAAATAAACCTGGTGAACCGTGGGGCCGCTGCTTATTCTGAATGACTCACCTGGATGCAGAGGACAGCGAGGGTGCAGGATTTGGTAAATGTTTTTTTTAGTTCAACGGCTATTGGTTCCTCAGCTTCTGATTCAGAAATTCTGACTAGGTGCAGTGCAGTGTAGTGTAGGAGGATATTTAGTTGAGTGGGGGTACAACGGGAAGGACAGTCGTGAGCATCTTCATATCTCACAGCTTTTATTTTAAGGCATCAAAACACAGAAAAATGTGTTTTCACCTTGTGGGGCCTTTAAAAAAGAAAAGCACAATTTAGAAAATTTAATGACTAATCAAAAGATATTGGAGTGGGATGTGGTTGACTGCATGTGTCAATAAATAATAAACAAACAAACAAATAAATAAATAAATAGTAAAAATAATAATAATAAGTAATTGTAGGCATCTAATCAATAACTGACGAGAGACTTTAAGAGGATCATATAATAATAAGAAGAACTATTGTGATGATTATTATTATTATTATTATTATTATTATTATTATTATTAGAAGTAGTAGTAGTGCTAGTAGAAGTAGTACCAGTAATTGTTGTATTAGTATTAGTATTATTATGGAGGACCTTTCAAAGTGTTTCCAAAGGCAGGAAAATAAAACATACAAGTATAAAACCATCAAAATGAAAGGGTAAAATTAACACATACCACTGCGTAAAAATAAAAACAACAAACAAGAAAAGTTGCTTAAAAGCGAAATATATTTGAAATATTAAAAATATAACATAGAAGGTCAGATATAGCTGGAAACGGGAGCACGAAGGGCCTTAAAAGTAATACAATCTTTACATTTATCCTAAAACATATTGAGAGCCAGTGTAAAACAATATTTCTTGGTTCTAGTTTAAGCAAGTAAAAAGCTTGTTTAAATAATCCAACCATAAAGAAATAAAAGCGTGTAAAATGGTCTCAGTGTTTACTAATGTGGGTGGTCTTCTTCAGCTTTTCTTTCTGGACAAACCTGGGTTCCTTTGCCCCTAGTTTAGAGGTTGTTCAAAAAAAATGTTATATCAAGCAATGAATTTGGTGTATAAATAAGAGATTCTCAACAGTTGTTGTAATTTATGTTTATTGTGGCTTTTTAAAATGAATTTTGTCTGATTAGACCCCTAAATCTATCAGGAAATCTAAAATGCATCGTGGAGAAGAAGTGACTTCATTGTGTGCTTCATGGTTTGCAGTGGCCGTGTAGGTGGTGTGGTGGGAGAAACAGACCTGCTTGTTATAAAGTATAAAAATCAGTGCAACCCACACAGCGCTGTGTCAGCTGACACGATGGTGAACTAAGATACGGCAGCAGCGGCCTCGTGGAGACAGTTGCCACGGAGACCGGCGCACGTCATCCTGTAGCGGTTGCCATGGTCCTCCTGACGTCAAAGCCCCTCGCAAGATGCTTAGGAAACCCCCTGGCGCGGTTGCCCTGGATACTGGCGGGGGGAGGGGTGGGGCTTAGAGGAAGCGGAAGTGTCAGAGCAGGCGGAAGTGGTACTGCCCTGAATACCCTGAACAGCGAGCGGAGGACGGCTGACAAACTCCCATCGTTCACAGAATAAAATCGGGATTCCCTGTACGCTCAAAATGTGAGTTCGCTTGCATATCACTCGATTATTGCCTTATGCACACTGTTAGCTGAGGGTTTCGGGGGGAACAGCAGCCCTAGCGGTGGCCCCATTGCCTGCCGCTGCGGCGGAAGGTGCCTATTGTGGTTTGGGGCTGGGTGCGAGGGATTTAGGCCGAGAATGCGGCCAGATATCGAGAAATAACCCGCAGATTGTCCAGGCGGAGGGTTGGCGGTGCGTTCAGTGCAGGCGGTGCGGCATAGATTTTTTAATTTTCACGGCTCGGTCTCCGGTCGATACATGCGTGGTGCGGTGGTGGCCGTGTTGGGAGGGAGAAGCAGCCCCAAAGTTTGGCCATTTTGACAGCTTAGCAGCCGAGCCCCGACCGTCACGATAGCAGCCCAGACATTTTTAGCAGCTAGCGCTAGGTACGCGGCATGGCGAATGACATAAGACTAGTACTTAGCTGCTGGATGTAACGGGACAAATACGTGGCTTCATTATTTCCCCGAATAGACTGTCGACAGAAGTAGCGCGATGGTGGATTGTCTTTAGCGGAGCTCTGTCATGGCGTAGTGAAGCGACATGGAAGCTAACACACCCTCCATATTTCCCGGGAGTTTCCCCCACAAATGCGACTTCGCTATTAAAAAACGTTTTCCCGTCGGTGTAGCTGAACTCACGGGTGACAGACAACAGTGACTCAGAGCAGAAGCCGCATTTAAGACTCTAGGTAATTCTGCTGTCGGTTCGGTGTCGGCTCACCGCCATTAGGACTGAACTGGGTCATGTCCCGTTAGCCGCTAAAGCTAACGGCTAGCGGCCGTGCTGTGACGGTCCGTTAGCATGCATGCTAGCTGCTGGTAATCTATCTCTCCATCTTAAAATTCCGCAGGGGAATGCGACAAGGAGGGCGTAGCTGTTAGCAGGCCGACTCAGTGCTGCAACCTCAATATTCCTCCCCTCGGGTTGTTGTTTTTTTCGTATTTTCTTCGACGTGTGTGTCAAACAAGCGGTTGCAGAGGCGACGGTTTTTAAGCTGTCGGGTGTATGTCGTTCTGCTGTGGAAGATGGAGCCCCCCGTTTTTTTTTCTCTTTTTTTAAACGATGCGAATAAGCCTGTTAACCTTAATAGTTAGCTTGGCGGTTGAATAAGAGAAGAGCTTTGCAAATGTAGTGTGTCGGTGGCGTGAGAGGTGGTTGTAGCCGATCGACTGGGCCGAGTTGGATCAATTTTAACCGATGTGTGGGTCGTTATGGCGGCTAACTAACGCGTCATTAAAGCGCTTGTAGCCGCGATGAGCGGCATTTTGCCTCATGCTAAATGCTAACCCGGGGATGCTAATATTCCACTCATAGCGCGGCTGTAAAAATACAAAATATACACAAACGATTCGATAATAAAATAACGCACAGCCGCTCTCCTTTAAACCAAATTAAAGTTGAAAAAAGCTGCTCGTCGGAAGTGAAACCCGTTAAATCATTGCCACATGTTTAGATGATTGATTTAATATAAACTGTAACATAGTTCCGCAGCAGCATACACTATATTTCTAGGTTAAGATGTACGAATATCATGTAGTTAGGTGTAATATAATAATATCACCTAACATAAATCTCCTTGCACCAATACCTGACTGTTTACTACAATAATTCAATCTGATTGAAAGAGGCTGCTAAGAAAAAGCCCTTACTTATACCAATTTAAAAACATTTCTGTTAGTATCACATTTTTATTTAATTGATTAATCATCCAGTGTGTGAAATGTTAGAAAAATGGTAGCTAATTGGATACATTTATCGATATTGCTAGTTTCGTTTAGCCATGTCCAAATATTCAGATCTTCACTATGCTGTCATGTCAGCAAATCATTGCATTGAAGAGACCTACATAAACTAAACATTTGGCATTGTTCTGTTGAAATTATTAGTTGTCCAACAAGTTACTGGATTTCCTGATGGTTGATCAGTGATTAAGTGTTAAATTAGACAAATACAGTAATGGTTGGCTTAGCTTATTTAAAATATTTGTTTGAGCTAAGGAATTGCTCACATAAATGTCACGTTTCATATATTAGTTTCATTATTTGTATAACTATTGGGGTGTTTTACAGCAAAATCAGTCTGTTGATGTAATATGCTTGATTAGCAAGCTATATTGTATAGTGTATTACAGCTTTTTATTGAATTCCCTCTTAAAACAAATATTATTTGACTATGTTTTGATGCTGGTGGTGGGGATTTGGACAATACGAAACAATCAGATTTCCCTTATGTCAACATCCAACTCAACAAAACAATGATGTCTTTTTTTTCCTTCAATTAGTGTCTTGATAATGGACAGAATGGGTTTCTGAATTTATAATGCTTTCATTGCCTAATGCTTTCACCATTTTGTTTTTTGGAAAACTAATGGAACCACACTCAGTATCAGCAGATAATTGATTTTTACTTTTCAGCCCTTGAATCAGCACTCGATGTGCGGTATTGGTGCACTCCCAGCTGAGAGGCTATTAATTACTCTGTAGAACCATAGGAGGCGCATAAGAGTGGCAGCGTGATCGCAGTGTAGTTTCTAGATTTGTCACGTGTTTTTTCACTCAGGTGTGAGGTCCGCTGTCATACTTTATCTTCACACATATTCCAACACAGTCATTTATTAAATATATGTGAATGTTCTGAAAGATTTTACAAATATATATAATGAAAACAATGCCATCATAACCAAACTGTGCATCTTTATCGTAACTTGTGATATATATTTAATAAACGACTGTGTTGGAAAATGTGTGAAGATAAAGTATGACAGCGGACCTCACACCTGAGTGAAAAAACACGTGACAAATCTAGAAACTACACTGCGATCACGGATATATATATATATATATATATATATATATATATATATATATATATATATATATATATATATATATATATATATATATATATATATATACATACATAAATAAATATAGATTTATTGTAGGTCTGTTTGTATAATAACTTTTTTTTAATGCCTATAAAAAGGTATTCACTATTTGAATACTGCATTTTTTTTGGATGTTTTTAAATCACCTTTTTCTTGGCAATGAAATTAGTGGAGGTTGAGCTAATTGAACTTGACAAACTGATCTATAATGGAATATGCAATATGTTTCAGTGGTTAAAACATCTGAATTGACTTTAATGCAGTCTAGCAAATCAGATACCTTCATGACACTGATGCAAAATTCATACAATTCAAAAGTAGTCCTGCTTATGGATTTACTGAATCACCCGCAATGACATATTATAACCAGACAAAACTACACAGTACGGCAAAGTGTCAGGGGTTTGGCAAACTTAAATACTTCAAATGTTGTCATATTGCCCAGCCCGAGTGAATTTAGGTTAGAACTAGTTATTGATTTATCAGCATTTATTAGTAACTCACAACCATAAACAAGTAAACAATGAAATCTGCAGACACAAAGTAAAAGATAACAGCCAATTCTCAACTGAACAGCCACTTGTACATGTAAAGAGTACTTCCTGACTTCCTGAGTACACCACCATTAAATGGGGAGGGGTATTCATTGCCTTGAAAGCCTTGGTGCCATCTGGTGGTCTTGAGATAAACTCCATTATGTGCATTTTATATTCATAACACATCCAGTGTTTTCCAACTAAGGAGGAAAGAAAAAATAACACCTTTAAACATTGAATGGGTCATTTCTGGGCCACAGTGTTTCTTCAGTCAGGTGAAGAGTGCAATAAATTCTCCAACACTTCAGGTAGCCTTGGCAATGAGGTCAGAACAATCATAAAGAAGCTTCCATTGCCAAGATGAAAAGATACGGTGCAGGATTTGAGCTGCATTAATGCCTGCGGTGAAATCGTTGAGAATTGAAAAGAAAATTTCAATTCAAAGTTTTGTTAATTGGCATTTCATTTACAGATAATTAATAACCTTAACTGTAGGGAGACTGATCACGCTCACTGTCAGGCGGCGTCACCCTCTTTAAGACCCATTCGGAGCCAGGAAAATCCCTCTGCATATGGTGATTCTTGTCAGGTGCTTTTCCAGTTGCAACTTAAGAGCAGAGTTGGCCTACAGAAATCAGCCACTGCTGGGGAAACAAAATCACACATTACATCGTCTAACTGGAAGAATAATTACCAAAAGTGTGGATTTTTTACTCCAAGGGCTTAAATGACTGGGTAGATATATCGTTAAGCAGTGGAAGAACTTCAAGAAATGGTTGTACGTGGCCAGGAGTAGTTATCAGGAATTTATGGCAGTAAATTTAAAATGAATTAAATTGCGTCTCTCCCCATGAAGCAGAGATCTGATTCAAAAAGCTACTTGACGTTTCTATGTGCTGTTGTTGCTGCCGAAGGTTTGTCTGCTATAAATTTACTCAAAGAGGTCCAATGCAGATGTTCGATTTGTCATCTAAGTCTAATTGCATCTGCTGGAAGTCATTGCTAAAAAAAAAAAAAAAAACATGCAAAGATTCAGAAGGAAGAATGTGTTTTTAGGCAGCTTGTCTACTACTTTGCTCTTTTCTCTTCAGCGAACGATAAAAATAGATTTGGTAGACTAAATGGAGTTTATTCAGATATGTGAGCTTGTTTTTTAGGTTTCATTCTTAATATACCAGCAATATAATAATATTCAATAATGCTTTTTGAATTGGATGGATGGATAGATAGATAGACATAGATAGAATATTCAGTAATGCTTTTTGAATTGGATTAGAATTCTGTCTGAAATAACCCCACCAAGAATGGAGACTAGGACTACAATTAATGATTACTTTCAGTTTTGATTAATTCATTTTTCGATTAATTCATTTTATGTTTAGGCCTATAAAATGTCAAAAAATGTGAATCTGTGTTTCCCAAAGCCCAAGATGCCTTCTTGAAGTGTCGTGTTTCATCCACTCCCCAAAGATATTCATTTTGTTGTCACAGAGGAGAAAGGAAACTAGAAAGTAATGAAATTTAAGAACCTGGAGTTTAATTTTTGTGGAAAATGGCTGCCGATTACCGTAATTGACAGTTAATCAATTAATTGCCACAGTTCTATTAAAAAAAAAAAAAAAAAAAAAGTGTTCAGAGTTAAATCTACTGAAAGTTGCCACTAAATTGAATCTAGTGACCCTGATGCATTTGACCAAGGGAAAAAAAAAAAAAAACATACTCTGCTTGTAGTATTTATCCTAGCTCTTTTGCCCTCCATAGGGAAACACTCTTGTCACCCCTTGCTTCCACAGGAAGGTCGAAGGTCAGGTAAGTTGCAATGATGCTCGCACTCAGCAGGGTGGTATTTGGATTTCCCTGTGGTGGAAGGGTGGCTAAACTGGAAAGGTATTAAACTTGCATCATGGAGGGTAAAACTGGTGTCTGGTGTGTATGTATGAACATTTCTCCTATGGTGTAATGGTGTTTTTTTTTTTTTTTTTTTTTTTTTTAGTTTAACCGTTTAAATGTATAAAAATGGGATTTAACAGTTGTACAGACTGAAAACGTAGCCGATTGTGAGGAGTTTGTAGTGCGATGTGTAGACATGAGAGAGAGAGAGAAGCAAGGCTGTGGCCTACTTAAACCTACAGATTCATCTGGAGAGCAGGAAGCCCTCAGGGATGAAATAACGGAGAGCAGCCATTTCACTGGAATCAGGTTTTTGACATTTTATTAAGTGCTGTTAAGTGTATGCCAGCACATTTGGCGCTTTCTTTTACCTTTTGATTAGGTTTTTGCCTAAGCAGAAAAGGTTTATCATCATCATTATGCATGTTACAAGGAAGGCACTCACACGCACTCTAGTGGCTCTTCTTCCTGTTATTCCTTTCTTCAACGTGGTCTACTTATATCATTGGCCCTAGAGATTTCCACTCCTCTATTTCACACACTCACACTTGTCTTTCTATCATGTTTATTGTCCCTGTATTGTTCTGCTGCCTGCCTTTTCTATCTTTTTTTTGTTTTTTTTTTGCCTGTTCTAGCTGGTGGATGGAAAGCCTCGGTGCTGATGTTTAAATACTCACTCGGTCTTCTCTGTGCTCCTGTTCTTCTTCACCGTACAGACTAAAAGATGGATAAGTGCGAACTGGTGCAGAAAGCCAAGCTGGCAGAGCAGGCTGAGCGCTACGATGACATGGCGGCTGCCATGAAGTCCGTGACGGAGCAGGGCGTGGAGCTCAGCAATGAGGAACGCAACCTGCTCTCTGTTGCCTACAAGAACGTGGTACGAAATCCATCTAATGAGTCAGGTTTTCCTGTTTTTTTTTTTTTCTTCTGCCCTGCACAGATCATCTGCAGAGGCTCTGGTACAGCTGACTGTAGAGTGTACCTTTGGTTCAGTTGAGTGTAGAACTCATGGTTCAATATGTTGACTTTTTGTTGGGCTGAAAATAGCACAAAATGTGTAGCAAAGCTTTGACCATTCTTTGGTTTTTACTTCTAGTTTCCCATATGTGTTGCTACCACATGTAAAGAGTAGAGTTTTAAGACAAACTAATTTTAACATGCAAATTTTCTCCGTAGAACTGTGTTTTCATGAAGATAATACATTTAAGACCTTATTTTAGTTTACATTTACACTACTGTTCAAAAGTTTGGGGTCACTTAGAAATGTACTCATTTTTGAAAGAAAAGCATTTAATAATCATAAATCGAGTCTAGACATTGTTAATGTGGTAAATGACTATTCTAGCTGGAAACGGCTGCTTTTTATTGGAATATCTCCCTAAGGGTACAGAGGAACATTTCCAGCAACCATCACTCCTGTGTTCTAATGCTACATTGTGTTAGCTAATGGTGTTGAAATGCTAATTGATGATTAGAAAACCCTTGTGAAATTATGTTAGCACATGAATCAAAGTGTGAATTTTCATTGAAAACATGAAATTGTCTGGGTGACCCCAAACTTTTGAATGGTAGTGTAACTAAAGGCCGGCAATCAAACTAGCTGCTAAGCTAACAGCTGATCATGGGACCAAAAAAGGCTCTTCGGAAGTGGACAACATTAAAAAGTCGCTCGACTTTCTTTGAGAGGAAATCTCTGTCAGGATGTTATTAATAACAATAACCTGTGCACTGGTTCTTGTTATTAATTATTTCTTCCTTTAATGATTTGTTTTTTACATTTATTCATTCATATTATTAGTTCTGTTGTGTTTTGCTATTCTTAGGTCCTCTTGTCTTTGTCCTTTTGTATAAATGTAGGGTTAGGGTTTGTTATTATATTGTTATTATTGTTTATAAATAGTAGTATTTTGAAGAAACAGGAAGAATACATTTACCTTCATTTGTGTAAGGAGAAGGGGTGGGATTAGATTAGTTTTGACTTCTCCTTTTTGAGCAAATCATTGTCTTTTGCTGTTTGCTTATTTTTGTTGTTGAACTGTTCAAAATGAACTTACAAAAAAATCCAAAAAATCAATAATCTGAATAAATAGCTCAGTTTAAATGTAAATGTGGATAATACTGATGGATTTTACAGCGCAAAAAAAAAAAAAAATTCATGAAAGGACTTGAATGCTCAATAGGAAACTGCCAAAAAGGAGCAAGACAATTCTGAGTGTTCAACTCTGTGAAAGCATACATGAAAATGTGAAAAAAATCTGAAATGTATTGCTAAATAGGAAGCAAAATTAAAAAGAGGCGACATATCCTCTCTGAGTGTTATGACTGAATACACACCTAGCAAAGGACAGAGAGTTTCCCCAAAATTAAGAGATTAAGAGAATTCAGTTCGTGGTAAGTTTAGAAAATCTGTGTTCTCATATTTAGTCGCCATTTGTCGTCACAACAAATGTCACTGGAGGAAGGCAACCATTTACTCTTCATGATCTAAGAACAGGCAGACCAGTCCAACAGTCAAAGTGATATGAAAATTCACCATCATGCTTCACTCTCACTTTCCACCGCCCATTGATAGCAACAGCATTTATATCTTGCTCCGTTTTTCACACCTGTGGCTGTGTGGAACATCTCCTTCGGAAGCTAAAGCCTCTGTTCTTTCTCAAACGACTGCCAAATTTTTCAGGGGAAACATTTACTGTGGAAGTTCGGGGCAACAGGACACAATGTGTAGGCCGTAACATTTAACAGCTCACTGTAGATTATCCCAGCTCGGCATGCTAAAACGCCGTCTCATGTAATGCAGAGACTGTCGCTAGCTGGGCTGTTCGATTTTTCTGTTTTTCTGTTTATTTCCATGAAGGTTTTATAGTCTGTGAAGCAGAAATTATGTAAGAGCAGCCTCAGGTTTTCCAGCACTGCTGCTCTATTTATCATTGAGGGTTTTTTTTTTTTTAAAGCTTGCCAGCATTGAGTACTACTCAGTGTTTTTTTTATTTCGTTGTTTGCTTCAATATGAGCCGCAACCAGCAGGATGGAAAAAAAATCAATCCTTGCTTATGTTTAGTTTAGATACCAGAAATAGATCACGCTTGGCTCTCATGACAAGACTTTCATTGCATTGTCAGATGTTTTGGTGCTAATATAGGTTCTATGTTTGGTTTAAATACAAGGTTGATGGTAGATTAAAATGTAAGATCAAGGAAATATTAGCTATTAAAAATTTTTTATTTGTGGATGATTTTTTTATTATTTCAATTGCTCATTAACATTTCAGTATGATCAAGTTTTCCGTTATAATGAAGGAAATCTATAATATTTCATCATGCATGCAATGAAATTTAAATTTGATCAGCTGTGCAGGTCTAAAATTGACACCAAATGAGATACATTTGATGTCTCTTCTTTCAGCTGTGTATGTAAGAGGCTGTCTTTTAATGTCGGTTTTCCTTTGCTTGATTATCATTTAGGTGGGGGCCCGCCGTTCATCCTGGCGCGTCATCTCCAGCATCGAGCAGAAGACGGAGGGGAACGAGAAGAAACAGCAGATGGCCTGTGAATACCGCAAGAAGATCGAGACCGAACTCGAAGATATCTGCAAAGACGTGCTGGTACGGACAGGGATGGGGAAGGGCAGGCAGGGAGTGAGGAGGTGTGAAGAAAGAGAGAGAGAGAGTGAGAAAGAAGAACATGGATGGTTGGGATGGGTGGGACAGAAGGTATAAAGAGAAAAGAGAGAAAGATGGTGGCAGAAAGTGCTCTGTAGCCGATCCCTCCTGGCTGAGGAAAGAATAACCGTCACATGGTCGCACTTGGGGAGACTGTATTAAGGCTGCTGGCAGCTGTTGAAAGAGCTGTCAAACAAAGCTTTAATTTTCCTCTATTTTTCACCTCGTTACCCCTCTCTCTGCTTCATATCTGGTATTTGCTTGGTGCAGAGGCAAAGGAGCGCTTTACTGGAAAGGCCACAAGTTATGCGATCACCAGTGCTCTGAGGGGGGAAGGTGAACTGAGAGTATGTAGATTAAAAATGTTACAATTTTTTTTCTTTTGAGGTGGTATCTGTCAGTTGAGGCCTAAGAAAGGGTTCAGACCAAAAATAGTCCCATGTTTAGATGGGCGTGTTGTTATAGGTGCAGCATCCAGTAGTTTCATTTGTAGCCACTGTCCTGATGCAGAGTTAAACAAATGTTACTGTAAGTCACGTGCCTTGCTTGTTGGTGTTGCATAGTGTTGTTGAGCTAGAGTTCATTTTGCAATTTACAAATTCAAGTTTAAGATTGCATTTTGTTTTGAGAAACTTTTAAATTGGCGACAGAACGTAACTTTAACAGAGCCAACGAGGACACTGATGGCTGGATGTGAGGATTTAGTGCTGCTAAAGCTGGACATGGTGGGAGAAAGAGAAGCACAGTGAGCAGAACTGCTGGGACTCAAAGAAGAACAAGAAAACACTGTTAGTTAATCGTAGCACAGCAGAGTGATTTGTTTTGCAGAGCACTGAATCCGTAACAGCATCAGATCAACAGCGAGTGAAGCACAGGCTCAGTTTAGAGTCTTACTCATCTGCTCCAATGTGGACTGAAGAGAAGCTGTTCAAGTGTCGCGGTCCAATAACAATGTAGTTTTTAAACAAATAGAATTCAGACCTCATGAGCAACCCTCAACACTGTCAGGACCTGAAGAGTGCAGAGCAGAAATTGCTCAAGGTCAAACCAGACTCAAATTTTTTCGCGCATGACCAGACTTCTAATAATATCTTCAAGGTCAAACTGGAAGCCTCTGCAGTGATGTGGTGCTGTAGGAATGAAGGGAGGAAAGGATGGGTGGAGACATGCTGTCCTTAAAGCAGCAGGAAGGTTGGAAGGGAAAAAGCTGTGGTGCATCCACAGGACAGAAGCGTCCGAGACCTTGACCTAGAAGGGCTTACCGACTGATCAGAGCAGCAGTGAAGTTACATTCGTTCGCTTCCCCAGTGTGAATTATATTCGCTCCCTAAGCAAAAATAAAAGCTGAAAATGAGGCGTATTTGCTGCCAAGATACTACAGGGGAAGCGTGCGTTAGCAACTGCTGTGTTGGCTGGAAAGATCTGCTGCTAGCTTGAAATGAAAGACAACCAGAATGGTGCTGCAAACATTTAACCATCTGGTACCGACTAGTACATGGCAATAAGAAATGAGGGAAATGTTAGTGGATGGTGTCTTTTTTTTTTCCTTAAGTTTACAGCTCTGTTGATTGGTAAGAGGTGCTGCTTGGCCTCTGATTGGCTACTGCGTCAAAAGAGGTCACTGTAACAGCTACAAATCGACTCAGATGGATTTTTCAGGGCCAGTGTTCATTATTGGGAATGAAGAAATACAGAGATAAGAAAAATGCTGAAAATCAGCCAGGCAGATAATCAGTCGGTCCCAAGTAACAGCTGAAAAAACTGAGATTTTAAGTCTTGAAAGTCTGACTGGGTTTGCCAGAAATAGATGCGATGCTTGTTTTTGTCTAATCCAGTGACTTAAATACATGTGCAGTCGGTCCAATACTGATATAAATTAGTGCTGCTCATTGTTTAACAGTATTGTGTACAGCTGCTCCTATAAATTTGAAAGGAAAATCAACATTTTTCAGACTTTTCTTTCATGTTTAGCCTTTCAAAAATCCAACTAAGAATAAGAAATATCCTAAAATTGATGTCAGGTTTATCTTTCAGCTTTGTGTTGAAGTCATTCTCAAATATTAAATCATAATTTGACAACTGTTTGTTTATTGGCAGACAGCATGTGTAGCATATTCCTTTCTCTCTTTCTTCGAGACACAAATGAAAACACAGCAGCCTACGCTTAAATATTGGGAACAACTTAGAGCTTAACAAATATAACTGCCCCGTGGAGTAAAATAAATAACATTTTTCATAATAAAAACTGGAACAGAAGCTGCACAACTACACCAAGTTGAAATACTTCTGGTAGATGGAACAAAATGAACTGTAGATGACAGAACTTGCCACACAAAAAAAGGCTAATATACTGTTTTAAGTTGGCCAGCCTTGAGATTCTTCTGCATTTACTGGAAATAAAGACAATGAAGTGCACAGCAAGAAAAAGAAAACCCATAGCTAAGTTGCAGAGTGGTGGTTGAGTTGAATAACTGTCTGCCGTGGTGCTAGTCAGCTTTGGAAATCCTCATATTCCTTTGCATGACTAACCAGACTTTCTTACTTAAAAATGGATTAATTTGACCTGCAACATAACAGGAGAGTTAATTACCTAGAGATTAAATCACCAACACAGTTTAAAGGCGACATTCGGTGCATTAACACACAAACACTGAGCACAAGATTCAGTGACTGTGAACCTAAGCAGCTACTGCTACTGTAAATGCATGACATTCCTAAGACGCGTTACAGGAGTCAGCAGATTACAGCAGGCTTCTCCGAGGTCTAAATGTAATCACCGAAACAAAGCCGGTCTCAGTGAGGAGATGCTCAGGGGGAAAGTCGGAGCTGATCACATGATCTGGTTAAACCCTCTCTTTAAATGATCAGATGAGGTCAACCTCAGCAGTAGGAACAAGACTGATACACATGCTCTAAGTTAGTGACACCCCTGTCGGCAAAACCCTACTTATCTCCTTTTTGAATAAAAACCTAGTTAAGAGCACATTAATCATTTGGCCATAACGGCATCCAACTGAAAAGCCTCTGTTACTGTCAGGTCTTTTTCTACAGCAGGCTTGTTTCACAGAAATGTCATAAATCAGCGCATGAACCCAACAACCCACCGGCAGATTTGAAAAGCATGTTATCTTATTTTAAAAAATCAAAACTCCACCATTCATCAAAACCAGAAACTGTATAAACAAAGTATTGTTGGATTCCAACAACCCTTAAAATATTGATCATTTGTGCAAAAGCAAAAAATATCATAAAATCTGTTTCCTGGGGTACAGCCGTTTGAGTCTCGGCTGAACTGTAGACCTTGTTTACTTAGAAAAACGCTGTATGCGTTGACTTTCTTCAAATTTTGTAATTTTTAATTTCTTTTTTGTGATTGATGGTATTGTTACAGTTTTCTCTACTTCTAACCGTGGTTGGGCTGTTTCCATATTCATGTAGGACTTTGTACTGCAGTTGCAAATGAGCCCACATTGAGGCAAAATGTGACGGATGGTATACAAAGGTTTAATTGGCTTTACACTCTGATGGACGTCAAACACGGCAGTTGCTGACCTTAACTTTCATAATCAGAAGATATAAGTTTATTGGAGGCTCTAGATGTGTTGATGAACAGCAACGTTAACCACTTGAAACAGCAAAGCTATATCTATATATTGGTCTTTTCAAACATACTGAAAGAGGCTCTACTGACTTTACTAGAAAGGGTCAAAGAAAGTTAAGAAATGGTCACAACACTTTCTCTGAACTGATGTTAAGGACGTGTGGGTGTAGATGATTCCCAAAGCTTTTCAACCATCTTACAAGGGCTGAAGAAGGAGAAAACTGGCATCTAAATACTTTTAGCGACTGTCAAAAGGCTGCCTCCCTCCATGCCTTTACAGGGATGTCAAACTCATTTTAGTTCCAATTTGATCTCCAATGGGCCAGACCAGTTAAATCACAGCATAATAGCTGATAAATAACCACAACTCCAAATCTTGCCTTTGTTTTAGTGCAAAAAAGTACATTCTGAAAATTTTCACATTTAAGGAATTACCTTTTCACAAAACATTATGAACAACCTGATATTTTTGAAGAAAAATAAATTCAATTTCAACAACATTAGGCTTCAGTTCATCAGTTACACATTACAACTTTCAGATCACAGTTTATCTACAAAAAGGCACAGAACTTTTAGTCACACATATCTGGAACTGAATGATCTAGTATTTTACTTTTTGATCAAAACAAGGAAAAAACAAAAATTCTGAAAACGAGACACAAAATGACAAAAGCGAATAACAAAACGACAAAAAATGAGACAAAACAAAACAGGCAAAAAAATAGACAAAAAATTTAGAAAGCGACAAAAAATGGACAAACGACAAAAACAAGAAAAAATTTGCACATACAAGACAAAAAAACACAACGACAAAAACAGTACACAATTGTCAAAAGTCAGACAAAGGCAAAAAAAAAAAAATTCCAAAAATGAGACACAAAACAACAATGCGCAATCTAGTATTTTACTTTATGATCAAAACAATGTGTAATGATGTAGAAATAATTTAAATTTATGTTATACAAGTGTACAATTTGCAGTTAATGTCTTCTCTGTCATTTTTACACTTTACAGAGTTGTCCCACGGGCCAAATTTCACCCTCTGGTGGGCCGGTTTTGGCCCATGGGCCGCATGCTTGACACCCCAGCTCTAGAGTTTGAAGCCTACCACTGGTTAGCTCTGAATACCAGCAGCACGGTCATACATGTTGCTAAGTACACACCGAATCCCCACATTGTCACACAACAGGGAGCCTGCATTGTATGCCTCTTATAACCGTTGATCCTCTCATCTCTGTTGTATCATCTTAAGTGTGCAGAATGGGAGAGTCAGTTGTACGAGAGTGATTGAGGTTTAGGTGTTTCAGCTTTTGGCAGTGGTGTTTGTATTTATCACAGGTTTGGCGTTGGCAAAGGCTGCAGCACAAATATTAGTAAAAGCATGCATAATCAAGGTGTCAGTTTCCTTCTCCGCTGACAGGTTTCTTTATGTATAAATACAAATACAAAATCTGCTGTCCTGCCTCTTGTTTTCTGTTTGTAAACCCTTCTGGTCTTCTGTCTGTTTCAGGGTCTGCTCGACAAATATCTCATTCCCAATGCATCTCAGGCGGAGAGCAAGGTGTTCTACCTCAAAATGAAAGGAGACTACTTTAGATACCTGTCAGAGGTGGCCTGTGGGGACTCAAAGAAGAGTGAGTATCTGTGTTCGAGCCTCTAAACTTTTCTCATTCAGCTTTTTATCCTCATCTTGTTGTTATTCTGTTATCAATGCAGGAGAAACTACATTGTGTCTCATCATTTTTGATACTCTTGTCTTGCTCTGCTCAGTGATTTTGATGATCTAGAAATGACCCACGTAATCTGAGTGTTAACCTTTTCATTGCTCAAGCAAAAGTCAGTTGCTGTTTGAGGCAAATATTCCTCTTTAATTCACAGAACTTCAGTTAAGACTGTTTTTTATTACTCAAAGAAGTAGAAGCTTCCTTTGATTTAGTGTGTCAGTAATAATACAGATAACTAGTGGTTGAAACTGAGTCTGTAGTCAACCAAAGGAAATCTTGGTTGTCAGAAATCACACCTACTTTTCAACCAAACCATTGGTTGCGGTGGAAATATAATCACACCTGATCTCTAGATGATCTAAATCAGCCACAGTGCAGTCTAACTGCGAGCCTTATTAGCCTCAATGAATTCTAAGTCTCTGGAGTATCAATCATTACAATCTGTTTATTTTAAACTGAAATCAGAGCAGATCTGTCCATATTTCTGATTTGTGAAAATAAAATTATATCTGTTGGTGGTCCCAAGAACTATTTGGGAATAATATTTTTTTAGATCATGCCAAGCTGTTGACTCTTCTTTGGATGTCTTTTTGGCCATCAGTTTGAGAGAATCCAGCCACATCGACCACTTCTTTGACACAATGTCAGTTATTTTAAGCCCACTCAGAGTAAATGTTCAGTAACTAGCGCTCTCTATTACGTTGATTCAAATTTCTGAAGATGTGGGGTGCTTTTAGAACACCACATTTTTCACAGCTACACCTCAAAGGCTGCTGATGTAGAACTTTACTCCTTACAAAAGTAAGACTGGTGACAATTTGGTCAGATGACCAAGCACATCGACCAACCAATCAACGCCAACCCTAGTAGATACTTAAATTAAAAACATCCTTCGAAACCAGAGGTTCTTGTGGAGTTGTTTTTTAAACAGGCTACTTGACTGCAGATTTTACTTGTATAACCTATTTATTGAATGGCCAGTTGAAAATAGCATTTTAAAGGCTGAATGTAATAATTAAAAATAAATATTTGAACAAGCTCATCTGAAAATGCAGTCAGCAGTTACATCATGGCATAGATATTAGCTTAATGCTATCTATTAGTTTACTCATGTTAGCGACACTGAGTTGGCACTGGTCCCAATTAACTTAAGCTCCCGATATGCTACGTAACATTAGCTGGACATCAATATTTTGCGAATGTATGTTTAACTTGTAAAATCTATTATGAGTTATCTTAAGCTAAGAACTTTTCTCCGGTAAGTCGCTGCCCTATTTTCCAAGACGACACTCCTCTGACTCTCAGACCTGGTGTCTGGGTGCTTGATGTGACATCACTTTCAACTTTCTCGCAACTAATTAATGTCGTATTAACCTCCCAAAGAATAGATACTGAGACAGATAGTTATTTGTAGTTTACCTTAGTACTCACGAGTACCCGACCCAGTGCAGAACTCTGCTGTGAAGGTGGAGACATGCGGCGGTGGTGTATTTGCGACAATTAAAAAATTGTGTTGCTTTTGCTTTGTGTCAACGGGTTGGAATTGATGCTTAAAGAAAGAAACGGAGAAGTAGTTAAAGTTAAGACAAATATGGCAGAAAGGAGTTCGTGGGATCAGTCTCACATTTCCTATTACTAAGGCGTCACAAGTCGTTGACCTTATATTAAAAGTGTAGACTTTGAACACCTTTAAAGGTTCATGTAGAAACCATCCAGTGTCAGACGTCATTTAATTGTGCAGGTCTTTGATTCTTTATCTTTTGCTTAAGCTCCCGCTGTCAATGGTGCGACCGAGTTATTCGGACCGTTGCCAAGAGACAGTAGACCTTGTTGGCAACGCAATCAATCGTCTGACTGATCGTCATGGCGATAAGCCAGAGCAGTCATTGAATAGGAAATTGTGAAGAGATAATGAGAAACTTATGAAAGGACTAACTGTCCTCTATGGGGTTTACTGTTGGCAGGCTGACTCTGACTTGTACACCGAAGTCTATAATTACCAATGGATTTTTTAAAAAAGCCTCCTTAGTACCAGCGCTGTAGACCACGACTTTGATCCAGGCTATAAATAATTCAGAAAATAATTCCACTGATTGCAATGATGTTTAAAAACATTTCTTGACCTCTAGACAAAAGTTCTGACATTTACAGAGCACTAAATGTGGTTCTTGCATTCACATGTTCCTTACAGAGGAGTTGTTATTACCTTCAGGCCTAAAATTCAATTTGTTTAATGGTGTTTTCCGGGACTGCAGCTATATCGATTTTTTTTATTAATCGAGTATTCTATTGATTATTCTGGCAATTAATCAAGTAATCAGATTCCGTGCTTGGCGTTGCAGCATCAAAAGCGGAAGTGAGCATGCTGTGCAACAGAAATAACCGCCCTGGCGGAACACAGGCAGACATCTGTGGTGTACTGTACAAAAGTAGTATAGTACAGGGGTATAGTACATATAGTTTAGTACAGGGGTATTGTACATATATAGTATAGTACAGGGGTATTGTACATATAGTTTAGTACAGGGGTATTGTACATATATAGTATAGTACAGGGGTATAGTGCATATATAGTACAGGGGTATAGTACATATAGTTTAGTACAGGGGTATTGTACATATATAGTATAGTACAGGGGTATTGTACGTATAGTTTAGTACAGGGATATTGTAGTTATATAGTATAGTACAGGGGTATTCAAGTAAAACTAAAGTGATGGGAACCCATCATGCATTTAGTTGATGATACAGAAATCTGTTTTTATGTTAAGTCCGTTTAAACTGCTGGTACTGCAGCTGATAATTAAGAAAACCGATCAGTTCATTAGTATTGATTACAGAGAATATTCAGTCAATAACTTTAATTTCACAAATTAAAGTGATTTCCTTCATTATGAGACAGTGTCAGACCTCTGTGTACTTCTACTTCTACTTGTATATATTGTAAATAAAACTGCTGTAACAATGTAAATTTCCCCTGGAGTGGGGAGAAATAAAGAACTTTATCTTATCTTATCTTATCTTAATACAATATGTTTGAATATTTAATAGTTTTATTGTGCAGCTGTATGTTATCAATAATCAGCTGCATTGATCGGTAAAATAAATACATTAACGCACGTCTAACAGTTTCTCTAGCAGCATTTCTGTCTTACATCATTTCCAGTAGAAGCTTTAGGCCATCCTAACTTCTTATGTTCCTCATTGTTCTCCATTGAAACAACCTGTTCGTATTGGTTTGTTTTGTGCAGAAAACGAGTCAAATGATGATTAAATACTCCTGTTTATGTGACGAGTTTGAAGCAGAAAGTCTGAGTTAACAAAGAAAGTTGAACACCACCTTCATACCTGTTAACTCTGAGGTTTTAGTTGTTGTCGAACCGACTCGCTCAAATCAAATCAAATCAAATCAAATCAAATCAAATCAAATCAAATCAAATCAAATCAAACTTTATTTATATAGCACTTTTCATACAGTTAAAAATGCAACGCAAAGTGCTTTACAACATTAAAAACATTAAAAACAAGAAAACCCGTCCCTCCCTCCCTCCCTCCATATATACATATATGCACACAACTGCAGGAGCATGCACACGTACACATGTCCACACACACATACATACACACACACACCCATACATACACAGACACACACACGCCCACAGACACACACTCCCACCACTGCTAGTATGGAGACATGGCATGGCACCGACGATTGTGGAAAACGCCTCCAACTCCAATCAAAGAAAGTCTGACTGTCAAACTGCCTTTGTAGTTCAGCCTGTGATCTGTTAAACGCTAGAAAAGTTGCGCCGGTTAAAATAGAAGCGTCCCTGGTCTGTATAGGATGAAGCTTGGGTCCACCAGTTAGTGACCTGGGGTCTAAAATGCAGTGGATTAAACCGAGCGTCAATTCAGACAATTTTGCGTCAAGGAATTTTAGTAATCGAATTACTCGGAAAAACTCGAGAAATCCTTTCAGCCCTGGTGTTTTCTAACCAGATACCAGAAGCTGACGGCTATTGGAAACATGCTAACAAACTAGCATGCTGGGACTAGTGTGACTGTAAATGACTGGTGGTTGTTTGTGTGTTAAAGCCACGGTGGAGAACTCTCAGGAGGCCTACCAGCAAGCCTTCGACATCAGCAAGAAGGACATGCAGCCAACACACCCCATCCGGCTGGGCCTGGCCCTCAACTTCTCCGTCTTCTACTATGAAATCCTCAACTCGCCCGAGCAAGCCTGCACTCTGGCCAAGGCGGTGGGTGCACATGAACTTTGTTTACTCGTGTACGAAGACTGAATTTGAATGATCTTTGGTAATATGAGTTAGAGACGGGTGGCATCATCCTGAGCTCTCACTTCTGATGTCCTAATGCATCTAACAGCCATTTTCTGGACTTGACTGTTAAAAACATAAGATCCAGACATTGCCAGAAACTGGAGGCATTTTGGAGAAAAGCTGGTTTTTAAAAAGAGCCATTTATTTAGCAAGAATAAGCTTAAAAGACAAGTACATGTTGCTTTCTCTTATTTCTGAGTGTACAGAAGAGCAAACCTAGAAATGGATTTTAGCTGAGACCAACCTCGTGGTCGCGTGAATCCGCTTTGATAAGGATTTTTATTGGTGAATTTCTCCTTGCAGGCTTTCGACGAGGCAATTGCCGAGCTTGACACCTTGAACGAGGACTCCTACAAAGACAGCACGCTGATCATGCAGCTACTAAGGGACAACCTCACTGTGAGTATGCACTGTCAAACACTGTTTTGTATCATTAAAAAGTACCCAGAAACATCTGTATTTGCCGTCTTGTATCCTAAAGCGCAGCCAAAAATAGCTAGAAAATTTAGAGGATATTTCATAGCGGTTATAAGTAATGATTCCTTTGACTGCATGGAGCTACACAGAGGCACAAAGCCATGTTTATTTGAATTCCCATTGAGGATGGGTGCTAAAACGTAAGAATGCAAATTAGTTCATATCAGTAATAACTTCAGGCTGTCTCTGTCGTGCGCTCGACTTAAATCCCATTTCCTCTCAGAATATTTGTCGAACACTTGGCAAGGTTTTCCTCTTTCCTGTTTCCTCTGTGCAAATCTCATAAATTTTTAGTCACATTATCATAAGATAAACATGCAGCATAAATATAATAGTGTCATGACGCTGTTAAATATTAAACAAGAAAAGCACTCGGAGACCGTAGACCTCCACCAAGGCTGCTGAATCATATGATTTCCTGCAGATGAAATCTTTCAACAATTCATGGTCCACAGTGGGGGATTTGTAGTAGGATCGCAGCCATCTGATCCCCCGCAAGCAGCTGACGTAGTGTTCACTTGTCATAGTTACAGTGAGGCTGTCAATGATACAGAAATCTTTAACAAATCCGTGGATCCACACTATAAGTCGCATCACTGCCAAAATATAATCACTTGGTCTTTGTGTCATTTCTGACCTTCCCTGAAAAGTTCATCCAAATCCATTAGTCTGTTTATGAGTAATGTTACTAACAGACGGACAAACGTATCGCGAATGTCACATAACTCCTCCGCATTCCTTGACAGAGTAAATATGTGGACTGGGGTTATTTTCCATTTCATGAAGCAATTCGAGATCTATTATTACTCGAAGGAAGGCGGTGGAGTTACGTGACAATCGGCAGTGGTTTGTCTGTCTGTTGCCAACTTTACTCACAAACAGACCAACGGATTTGGACAAAATTTTCAGGGAAGGTCAGAAATGACACAAGGAAAAAGTGATTAGATTTTGACAGTGATGAGGCTTATAGTCTGGATCCATGGATTTGTTAAAAATTTCTGTTCAATTGCAAGATTGCAGCATGGTGTCACTGTAACTATGACAAGTGAACACCACATCAGCTGCCTGCTGACGATCATACCATTGCGATCCTACTACAAATCCACCACTGGACTTATCGGGACTTATCTGTCGGAAATCATACAAGGAGCAACTGATTAAATTGTGGGGGTGTTTCTGAGTCCCATCAATTCACGCCACCCGCTACACATTTAGGTCATGTGATTCGGTATCCATACATAATGCACACATACATAACACATGCCTGTGCTCAGCGCAAGGTCATTTTGTTTGTGGGTACATCTATATTAAATGGCCACATTCTATGGTGCCATGATTTCTGCCACAAATTTTTTCAAGATTTCAGCTGCCGGAAATGATACGACTGAGCAGTCTTGGTGGAGTACTGCACACTGAGTGCTTTTCTTTTTTTCTTTCTGTGTTTAACAGCTTACACGATCACATCACACAGAAATTGCTAGTAAATAACTTTGTTGTTAACTTGACAGGACTGAAACATTTAAAAGTTCCTTGTGGTTTCACACAGTGTCATTTATAGGCTCAGAGGTCAGAAATAGAAAAGTTTATCTTCATACTACAGATCCTAGGTCATGATTTATGTGTTTTCTGTCTTTTAGGTACTTAGATTTTAAAAGTGCTCTCTGACACAGTTTGGTTTCAGCCTCTTAGTCATCTGTAATTGTTATTATTGCTGAATTATTTGACAGAAACGCAAAATATGTTCAAGCTCAACTCCTGCTGTGCACCTGTTGCAGCACCTGCCCTTGTATTCCCCCTAAGCACAATTGGAAAAAAATAAATCCCCAGTTTCTAAACTAAAGCTGTATTTTTTGCCATGAAGGGCAAAAATTCCATTCTGAACATTTAACATGCTGTAATTCAAGTAGTCTAAGAGGAAACTACACTCGTGCACTTCCTCATGACTTCAGAAAATCTAACCAATGGAGCCGGTAGGCAATGGCTGATCAGATGAGATAGTCTGACTAGCAGCAGTGAAAGCAGGATGTGGTGGTGCAACGGCTTAGATGGAGGACTTTCACTCAGGGGTCAGAGTTTGAATCTTGGGTGAAACCACAAAGGAGTGTTTAGCTTTGGAGAGCATGTTGGTGTGTTTCTGTTTCCACATTTCTGCCAACCGCAGCTTTAATTCTTCACAAAACGTTCTTGAATGTAAAGTTAAATTAAAAAAAAAAAAAAAAAGACAGTCACTTCTTAACACTGCTGATGCTGCTGTTTAAAGTATTTTGAAAGTATTTTTGCATATTAGTAGACATTTATGGCTCTGGTGCAGTGTTTAAGTGATTGACTGGAAATCATAGACTGTATATGGAAACCAATGCCTTAAAACAGCCAGCAGGGGGCGAGTTCTTAGTTGCAAAAAGAATTCCAATGTATAGAAGTGTACATAAACTGACCTGACTTCTCACTTGATTTGTTACCTCAGTAAACACTTTATGGTCTCCATTGCTAGTTTCAAGTCTCCTTTAACAGAACACGGTGGTCGTTTTATAAATTCTGATTCAGTTTGAGGAAAATAAACGAGGAAGGAAGTTGTTTTAGGGCGTCATCATTTATGAGTGTACATAATATCCTTTATGTCTCAGATCCGCCTCGTACATACCATCTCCAACTAATTCCATTAATTAGTCGGCATAATCAGTGATGTAGATGCAGGAAAAACAATATTTTTCATAGACACCTAACTCATTTTAGTTCAGGGGCCACATTCAGCCCAATTTGATCTCCAGTGGGCCAGACCAGTAAAATCACAGCATAATAACCTATAATAACCACAACTCCAAATGTTCCCTTTGTTGTAGTGCAAAAATGTTCACATTTAAGGAATTATCTTTTACAAAACATTATGAACAACCTGTAATTTCTTAAGAAAACTAAGTTCATTTTCAACAACATTCAGCCTCAGTTGATCATTTACACATTACAATTTACAGATCAGTTTATCTACAACAGAACAAAACATTTAGTGACAGTGTCCTGGAACTGAATAATATAGTTTTACTTCATGAGCAAAACGACAAAAGTCAGACAAAACAACAAAAACAAGACAAAATATTAGAGAAAGGAGACACAAAATGACAAAAGCAAGAAACAAAATGAGCAAAAATGAGACAAACGACATGAAACGACACAAAAGAAACAAAAAATAGACAAAAAAGTTACAGACAACAAAATGGGCAAACGACAAAAATACATGCATGACGCAAATGAGACAAAAAAATGATAAAAACGAGCAACAACAAAAAAATGGACAACACAAGACAAAAAAACAAAACGACAAAAACAAGTAACAAAACAACGGACAAAGCAAAACACAAAATGACAAAAATAAGACAAGTGAGACAAAAAGGAAACAAAACGACAAAAGCATGAGACAAATGACAAAACAGACAAAAAACAACAAAAACAAGACAAAATATTATAAAAATGACACACAAAATGACAAAAGCAAGAAACAAAATGACCAAAAATGAGACGAACAACATGAAACAAAAGAAAAAAAGACAAAAAATTAGACAAAAAAGTTACAAACCAACAAAAAAAATGGACAAACGACAAAAATGAGACAAAAAATTGCATAAAAAACACAGGGACAAAAAAATGACAAACGCGAGAAACAAAACAACAAAAAATAGACAAACAACACAAGTGAGAAAAAACAAACAACAAAAACGATGCTCACAATGAACACAGCAAAACACAAAATGACAAAAATAAGACAAAAAACACAAGCGAGACAAAAAGGAAACACAAAATGACAAAAACATGACAAACGACAAGTCAGACAAAAAATAACAAAAACAAGACAAAATATTAGAGAAACGAGTCAAAACGACAAAAGAACAAAGAACAACATATTTTACTTTATGATCAAAACAACTTATCAGGGTCTAAAAATTATTTTAAATCTATAGTTTTACAAATTTACACTCTGCAGTTAATGTCTTCTCTGTAATTTTTACTCTTTACAAAGTCGTGCCACGGTCCAAATTGGACCCTCTGGCGGGCCAGTTTTGGCCCGCGTGCCGCATGTTTGACACCCCTGATGTAGATGCAGAATAACAGCAATATTTTTAAATGATGCGTGTTTTTGGTGAGTTTTTTCACCAAACTGCAGAGCTTTATAGACTAAGACAGACACATAGTGGGATTTTTCATGACATTTTTGAATAAAGCTCAATACGGCCCTCAAAGAAACATAAAGCAGGAGTGACTTGTATGAAGTGTTTTTCAAAATAAAAGCCAAATTTTGAGCTGAGGCGTTTTTCTCTTCTTTCTCTGCAGCTGTGGACATCAGAAAACCAGGGAGACGAGGGTGAAACCGGCGACGGAGAGAACTAGAGCGCACTTCACTGTTAACCCATCCCCACACTCTTCCTCCTCCTCTTCCTCCTCCTTTTATCTCTCTTCCTGTTTCTTCTCTTCCTCCTCTCTTCGTACACATAAAACGGCCCGTTCATTCCCTTGTCCCACTTTTTTCAAGCCAAGCCTCCCGACTTCCCTTCTGTATAACCAACAGCATGAATAGTACCTGAACCTTCACAGGCCGATATTTAAGAGAAAAATAAACGAGGGGGGAGAAAAAAGAATAAAGCGAAACTATTCCATCGCCCTGACCATTACTGCCTCCTTCCCTCCCGCCCTCCCTCCCTCGATCCTGGCACTCCAATGCAGGCCAGCAGACTAAAACCCACTGGCCAGTCTAGTCTTAGAGCACGCAGGGAGGGTTTGTAACCACAAATTCAACTTCTAGAGCCCACGTTCTCCTGTTATTTTTTTTGTTTTTGACCCTCTTTGTTTTAAATCTTTCTCTTCCATTCCTTCCATTCTTCCCCTCCTCCCTTCTTCCTAACATCTCAGTACGTTCTCTCACCCTCCTCCTTCCCCCTACCTCCCTCTCACCACCTCTCTCTAGTGAGTTTAATGCATTTATATAGTTGTCCATCCCTCCTTCTCTTTTTGGCTTTTCTTAGTGTAACTGGCAAAACATGGCTGGTTTTATTCCACTTTAAACAAAACGATGACGACGAAAAAAAAGATTATTAAACTGTCCGTTTATTTTCAACAAACACTGTGATGCTTAGTTTTTCCTCCACCATGGAAAAAAACCAAACAACCCAATATGGAGCTTGGGAGGGGGGGTGTTTGAACAGCAGTGCAAATTCTGCTGAGGTTTATACAGAAGGGTTATCCTACAAGGCTGTATTGTGACACTGACAAATCTAAAAACAAAAAGTGTTTCACCCGCTGTGTAATCAAACACTCACCGCTTTTGTTTTTCTCTAACCGGGACCCAAAGTTTTACGCAACACCATTCTACATATTTCAAATTCGGAGCTAAAAAAATAGATCAATTAAGATTGGAAATTTAATGCATACATTCCATCTCCACACAAACAAATGGGACCTTGAATGCCCACTTCCCCGAATCCACCTCCTGTCAGGTGCTGTTGACCATCAGTACTACTGTCCCTTAAACCACATGTTCATTTCCCTTTGCGGTTGCTTTTTTTTTTTTTTTGTTTAATTTTAAATATTTCTTTTGTGTGTGTGTGTTTGTATAACAAATCGAAATCGCTTCTTTCTGGTTTTTGAAAACTGTAAAATTGTAAAACATTTTTAGAGCTTAACTGTAAATGTGTCTTTTTGGAAAAAACAAAAACGGTTCGATGTTGTTCGTTAACACCTGCTTGCAGAGAAAAACCTTGAAGCCGTTACAGTCAGCTGCTGTTTCATCCTTTTGGCTTTTTTTTTTTGTGGTACTTTTTCCTCATTAACACCCCCTTAATGCTTATTTTTCTGGACGAGTTTGGACTAGTCCTAAAGTTTCCACTCACTGCTAAATGAGGAGATCTGCCAGCAAGAATGCATGCCTTCATTTACCGCCATGTTAATGTACCGCAGCATCGAGTGGGGAATTGTACAGTCTGTGGATCGACAGACGCACTGCTTCCTCTTTCCCAATATAATGAAAGTAGGCGTCGATCGGATCATGTTAGCAAATCAGGATTCAACTCAAAAATGAATGAGTTAACGACAGAAAGATGCTAAAATGTGATACTAATCTGCTTTTTTGGTACAATAACTGCAAGAAAAGTAGTTTTAAAGCTAAAATTAAACACAATTACAAGCTTTAAAGAAAGGAAGCGGTGGGTTTAAGTGTCACCTTTGGCGCAGTTGGGAGTCCACAACAGGTATGTGCATCATAAGAGCCGAATCGCAGCCAATCGTGGAAGTGAGAACCTGTAATTTACAATCACGCTTTTCGTGAAAAACAAATTACCTCTCAACTGCGTCAAAGAACAAAAGGAGGAGTGAACACTCGATTGGCAATTAACGGTACATTTTCCAGCTCGTTTTCAGATCTTTCCTAGCAGCAAAAAAACTGCCCTACCGAAACCGAGATACCGTGCACATTTTCAAACCCGATGCACATCCCAACCGGTGTCCGAAGCAGTTATTTTTTCTTCAAACTTATTTTCTTCTCCACTCAGTGTCACAATAACCTTGTCATTAACCATCTCGACATTCCACTCTGTAGGTGTAGAAGTCATGTGTCTCAGTGTTTTTTTTTTTTTTCTTCATTTGCTGGGGACAAATGTTTTCATGCACTGACATTTGAAAAAGGTTAAAAAAAATAATTTTTCTCCCCTGCCGCTCTTTTTCTCATTAGCCGAACAAAAAAAAGGCAGTTATTCTACGCTTTCTAAGGAAAAAAATGATCCCATGCAGTAGTGAATGTGGCACCGAGCCTGTCTGTATATCTGGTATCTGAAATCATTTTGTTTTTACTGACCAGTATTCTGCTTAAAATAAAAAGAAAAAAAAAATAACCCAAAAATAACAACAAAAAAAAACAAAAAAAGTTTGCTTCTGTGACGGTTTTATTGCTTAGCGCGCACGTGGTTGTGAAAATTTAGAGTTAGCTTAAGGACACCAACAAAAATGAGAAAATGACCAAAAAAAAGAAGACAACCCCTTGGATACCCCGCCCCCACCCCACCCTGGTTATTGACGTAATACTAGATTTGTGTATGTCTTTTAAAAAAAAAAAAAAGTAATTCCAACTCTAGTTTCACCTTACATGTTATAAACAGGACAAAATGTAAAAGACAATTTAAAGTGAAATAAAGGTTTTATCAGTTCCAAATCAGCCCTGCTCTGTTTATTACCACCACTAGTCCGCATGTTTTGTTTGTTTTTTTTAAATTTATATTTTCTGATTGAACATCTTGCATGGCATGTGGGAAGTTTAGACAACCAGAAATCTAAAAGCACTGGCGGAGCGGGAAACTTAGACAAAAATGCAAATACTTGACAGGATAACGGAACGCTGCTGGGTTCTCCTGGTATACAAATGCAGCCAGATGCAAATTCTTTTATTTGGTTTTCACAGAGGACAAAATGAAAATGTAATGTACATAAAAGGAGAAGAACCAACACGAGGAGAAATCAGATGTTTATCGACGGCTGTGGTCGGACACTTCCCGGCTTTGGTGTTTTGTTGCTCTTGTTTTTTTTAAAATTTCATTCTTCATTCTAACCATTTGTCACTTTTTATATGTGTCGGCTGTAATACCACGATTGTCTTTGAGGAAGACTGTGTGCGCCCCCTTTATCCCCGTTTAAATAACCCACCAACCCCCTGGAGATGCCTGTTTTTAAACTGTCTTTTAAATCTGCAGCTAAAAATTTGAGGCAAAAAGTCAAATATTGGAATATATTTTATGCTTTATTGGTCTAAAAAATATGACAACATGGCTTGCAAACAGAATAAATCATAATGTACACAAAGCGCATGACTGTGTCACTAAAAACTTCGAGATTTGTGTCGAATAAATTACCTGAAACGACCTTACCTTATCACGTCACTGACACTCTGAGTTTTGCATCTTTTTATATTTAGAATTTGCGCCACCAACTGTACGTCGATGTCCAGATGTAATTGGAAGTTTGACCCTTGCAGAAAGGCATTTTATCCCAAGAGTGTTAGATAAATGGGTCTAATCTGGTTTAGATAAAGGTAAATAAGGTTCTGCTGAGGCAGGGAGCAGCGGGCACATTGATCGATTGTAAACCTGTTTAAGAGGCGGCATTCAGACATTAATGTTTTTCACGGTTTTGTTCAGCTATTCTGGCCACAGTGGCATAGAAAGCCACAGTATACTTGACATGGGAGTCATAGGTTGGGCAATGGTTATAAATGCCAAACGAAGGATTATGATGCATATAATGCTTATTAAGTAAAGCCAACATTTAAATGTCCATGGAATGTGTCCAGTATCAGTGACTCACTTGTATAAAAGTTCCCAGCTTGGAGAAGGTAGTTTAGTGAAGTCAGAAGTGGAATCATCGGATTGTGATTGAGGGGATCTGGCCTTATTTAGTGCCTCGAGTATTAGCGTTACATTCAAGTTAGTGGTTTGTGAACACACAAGACTGGACAGAACATCAAGTGAAAGTACATAATACACTGAGAAAATGCAAAAGACCCAACTAAGCTCATCAAAACGTCCAAATAACTAACTAGAAAAGCAGTCGGAGAGTGCAGTACTCCGCCAAGGCTGCTCAATCGTCGTATCCATTTCCGACAGAAACAAATCGTGGTCCGCAGCAGTCAATTTGTAGTCAGATCGCAATCGTGATCGCCAGCAGGTGTAGTGTTCACACTTGTAGTCATAATTACAGTGACGCTGTGCCGCTATCTCATAATGATACAGAAACCTTTAACAAATCCGTGGATCCAGACTATAAGTCACATCACTGCCAAAATCTAATCACTTGGTCCTTTAGCATTTCTGACATTCTCTGAAAATTTCATCCAAATCCATTTTTGAGTAATGTTGCTAACAGACAAACCAACGCTGATCTTCACATAATAATCCTGACAGCTGTAATGGAGCTTAGGACTCAAAGTGAGGATGTACTAATGATGGTCTCTGTGTGACAACTCACCTGTCAGAGGTAAATATTGTGGAGATTAGGTCCTGACAGATAATTTTTAATTAATGAAATATGCGTAAAAATACGTAACTCTTGCTTTGAAAATGATCACATGGGTTTTTTAATCTCAAATCATCAGGGTCCTTCTGCTCCACCATCTCTGATTGGAATGAAACTTTAATAATTCATCACCTTCCTAAACTGATGGCTTAAGTCATTTTTTTGACAAAACGTTATTGTTTTGCCTAAATCGTCTCATGATGCCAGCCACCTCTGGTAAAATCACCTACATCCTCAGCTGAACAGATCATGCGATTCTACGCCTGTAGTATAATGGCCTAGATCAAGGTTCAATGTGGTGTGGTTCAGTTTTTTGTGTTTTTGGGATAAAATACCAGGCCAATGTTTTGAGGGTGTCAACTATAGAGATTTAAAATGTTATCTGTGAAATTATAGCTTAATCTAGTGAGGACTTTCCTTTCTGTATGTAGTTTCACACATTGAAATTTGAGGCCAATGATGGGAACTAGCTGGGAAAATGTTTTCCATCTTCAGTAGTTCCTCAGATACTGTAGTTGAAATAGCCTCAAATGTGTGATAAAATGAGCCGAAACTGGGCAACGACAGTCAAGTTTTTTAAAAATATACCCTGGAAAGTAATTCAGTCAAGCCAAAAAATTTCACAAATATCTTTCTAAACATTCATATTTTATGCTATAAAATTCAAATCAAAAGGTGGCATAGTGGAAACTTCTAAAAAAATTGATGGATCCCATTACTGCCTGTTTCCTCCGGCTGTTTGTAGGAGTCTTTCCTCTGAGTTCATTACAAACTAGCAACATCAAACTAAACATTTTGTCAAAACTGAAATTACATTCATTATTGATGACTTATTTGTCTGACCTGTTTTAGCCTCTGTTTTATTCCTATGGACATGTCTGTAATAGATGTGAAATTGTAGAGCAACGTGGATGAAAAAGTAATCATGAGTGTTTTCCAAAATGTGGAAGAAGACTCCCCCAGATTACTTCACACAACTCCAAGTACATCGCGTGTGCCGAGTTGGAAGTCATACAGAAATGTTTCTCAAGTAGCAAGACTGCAGTCGTGACTTGTTCTGAAACTTATTCAGACATGAAGCCGATGTGTTCTGTTACCGTCCAATTAACAGAAACTTGAGCGTGAATATAACTTTCAAACTCCTGAATCTGGTCTTCGTATATTTTAGCCGCTCGAACTCCTCACTGGACTCTTCTCAGATCAAGACTGACTGGTGAGTCAACTTTGATGTTTTGTCTTTTGTAAATTTATGGGATGCACAGAGATGTTGGAATTTCATAGGTTTTAATTTAAGATGTGGCCAGTCTATGCGGCATTTGTGTCTGAGTGTTGTACAGGAGAGATTAAAACTGTGGTTTTGTTTTTAGAGTGACATTGATTGGGTTGGGTGTGAGGACATGTTGGTTTAGGTAAAGGGTTGCACAGTGGCTCGGTGGTTAGCACTTTCGTCTTGCATCTAGACGATCCCTAGTTTGATTCCCCACCTTCCTGCGTGGGTTTTCTCTGGGTACTCCGGCTTCCTCCCACAGTCCAAAGACATGCTGAGGTTAATTAGTAACTCTAAACTGTCCATAGGTATGATTGTCTGTTTATGTAGTCCTGTGATAGACTGGTGACCTGTCTAGGGTGTCATGTAGCTTCACCCTATGTCAGCTGGGATAGACCCTAATGAGGAGTAAGAGGTGTACAGATAATGGATGAATGGTTTAGGTAAAGGTTATTTTAGCACCCATGCAGTCTGAATCTGGTGTGAAAACTAGGTTGGGCTCTATTTCATTTGCATTTAAATCTGTGTAACTACAAAATCTTTACTGTGCAACAACTGAGCTGTTGTCTAGAGGGAAGGTAAACTTCCGTAACTGTGCCCATGTTCTGAGTGATTTCTGCTTTTAAAATGAACTCGTTGACTTCCGCACTTGTTTGAATTGGCCCGAATCTGCAAAGAGTCATGTCTGAGTTTGCTGCCAACACAAGCATCCCTTATCTCAGTTTCTTAGTTGCACTTTCGCTTTGAGTCTGTGCAACTGAGGAGGGAAAGAAGTTCAAATATTTCAATGGATTGTCAATAGAGCAACAAACACTGGACGTTTTTATTGAGCGATTTTGGGGCCACAAATCATGAAACGTTTTCCAAAATAAGCCTGACAATCTATCAAGTTCAGCCGGAGGATTCAGGCATCTGTAAGGGTAGATGTGTCCTCGAGTACAACATCCTATTCAAATTTACACCATGCATTTCAGAACATTTGATACATTTCCTTTAAATATGTTATTTTGGGGCTGGATCCTTCTTTTTTTTTTTTTTTTTTTTAATTAAGCTAAATGTGTTAAGTGTCGGGTGCTGAAAGCTGCAAATAAATACATCTTTAAATATATTACATAAAATGATTAAATACCACCGAAATTTACCTTATATTTGCTAAATATGAAGCTATATCCAGCAGCTCGTTAGCTCAGAATGAAGTCTGGAGCCAAAGAGAAATCATGTTTCGTCTTGTTCATTTAATGAAGGCAAAACTAGTCCAGAAATGTGTTTTTATATCTCCCTGTTGGAACAGAGGGAAATGTTCTGCACCATTTCTTGGCCAGGAACACCAGCTTCCTGGAGCCTCCGTTGGTTGCCTGGCAACTGCTCAGAGCCACAAAACAGTCTGGTACATATTCGCTGAGTGTAACAGTTGTTTATACAGTTAAACATACAAGATAACAGGTTATTTAGTGAGCTTAACTGGGGTTGGTAGAGGTGTAGTTAGGAGACATGTTCCCTCCAGTTACAGTCTTTATGCTAAGCTAATTAGCTCTCCGCAATTTTCCAAACTTCAAGAAGACACGGTCACTGCGAGCGTGTTTGTTTCTTTCTTAATTTTATTTGGAGTTAAAACAGAAGCAGGTGACAAAACCAATATAACAAATTACAAATACAACAGACACAATGAAAGTGAAATAAATGGGAGGATCTCGGGGGTGCCAGTAGGGTCGGACTGTGCAAACATGAATAAGCATAGCTGCGTCTAACAAAACTTCCCTGAATGAATGACCTGATGCACACATCTGGAAGCGCTTCCTTTTCAAACCGGCGGTTTTAGCGAAACTAAGTCAGATGAAAAATGAAAACAGGCACTTTAGGGAAGATGGACATGCCAAGCTACAGCAGATTCAATAACTGGACATTCCACTTCATCTAAAACAGTAACAGGAAGTAAATGAGCTCACAGAATGAAGCGGTACTTTGTGTACGAGGACCCGTGTGGGGATAGTATTACTTGGTTTACTTATTTGTCTTTCAGAGAAGAAACACTCGTGCTTTGATCCTAAAAGTTGCAAATAAAAGTCAGAGTGACGCAAATGTCGAGGCTTGAAAGAAGGTACTTGGAGTTTGATCCAACAAGCTCTAGTTGGAGGACGGTGATAAAACATTCAAAAGACTCGAACAATGTTGCTTTGGTGTGAACAAAAAGAAAAATATTTTACCTCTAATAGGGTTCGAATCAAGACCAAGATGTCACTGTGACTCAAACTCCAAAATAAACCAAAAGTGCAAGAAGTGGACAGAAAATGTGGCTGTTTCATGTCAGTTAATTGGAGGTAATTAAACCCAAACTTGACGTCTATTTGTCAGAACCCAATGCCAGGATATTTAACCCTCACATGACCAGCTCTGTAATCAATCAGCGATTCTTAAAAGTGTGATTTATACTTCTATGTTGAATTTACAGCCTGTTTGGTAGCAATGTGCTGTGTTTGCACGGCTTTTTGACTGCCATAAAACAAAATGTAACTGCATCTGGTTAGCTCACAATGCAAACACAACCCCCATTAGTTTTCCATTTTCTCATTTTCATAGCTCTACAAATCGTCTTCAGACATCTTCGCTCTCTTCTGCAATGCCGTATTTTTAGTAAATGTGCATTATCTATTATATCTTCATCTACAACACGGTCTGCTTTGTTTCAATCGAAGAGCACGAAGAAACTCAACGCAGTGGCACAGAAACCGTACAGCTTTTGTGGTGTAAGTGCAGGTGAAATGCTCACATTAGTGAAGGCTCTGTGTCTGTTAAACCCAGGAGTATGAATCAAGCTTTACATTGAAGTTTCTATGCTGTATGCCATCATCTTAAAGAATAGAAATCCACTGAGAGACAAACTTTCACAAAACCAAACACAAGATAAATATGTAATGTACAACGTGAAAATGGCAGAATGATTAAAAAAAATAATAATTACGTTTTGAATTTCTGCTTGATTTAGCTCTGAAGTGGCTTTAAATGTGGACAGAAGTCGACATTACTTCACTTTATTTTGCAACAGTGAAGCTCCATTGATATTTGGACATATGTTTCTTAAGCGAGTACCTTGTTCTCTGGACTTCTGTCAGGCTCATAATGGCAGCGCCTCAGTTCCTACCAACCAATCAGAGCTACGTTTTCCAGAAGCATCCTGAGACTGAGCTCGGTGTTTGTTCGACGAGAGTAAACGGATCAAACGTGTTCAGGTCAAAGGAGCTTTTGGGAAACACAGGCCCGGTCTTTGATTTAAAGCGGGTTGAATCATGTCACTGCTTTGGCTGTTTTTTGTCACCTTTGTTTTTTTACAAAAACATCAGCGATTTCGTCTGGCTCTTTCCTTTATGTGCTCAGTGCAGTGACAGATCCTTACCGCTGCCTCCAGAGTCCCTGATGTGTTCCCACTACTTCTTCTGCACCTCCTGCAGCAGCTTCAGAGCAGCCGTGTTTTTTGGTTCCACTTTGAGCAGACTGTTGAGATCTTGCACGCAGGCCTCGACATCCTGTGGGGATCACGACAAGAATGTACAGTTAAAAACTAACTGAGGCTGAGCAGAAAGGAAGAAGTGAAGTAAAACAGCTGACTTTCAAGCTGTAAAACCTAAACAGTGAGCTGAAAATCTGTGCAGAAAAACATCTTTTCTCATTAGAGTTACTGAATCCATAGTTGATATAAATATACACTACCATTCAAAAGTTTGGGGTCATTTAGAAATGTCCTTATTTTTGAAAGAAAAGCAGTTTTTTTTCAGTGAACAACCGGCTGATTTTTAATGGAATATCTACATAGGAACATTTCCAGAAACCATCACTCCTGTGTTCTAATGCTACATCGTGTTAGCTAATGGTGTTGAAAGGCTAATTGATGATCAGAAAACCCTTTTGCAATTATGTTAACACGTGAATAAAAGTGAGAGTTTTCATGGAAAACATGAAATTGGGTGACCCCAAACTTTTGAACAGTAGTGCATATAAATCCGATACACTGTAAAAACTGCATTTGAGCTGCAGTTAAAGTAAAGTACTTCAGTTTACTTCTGTGGATTCTACCAACCAACCAAATTCTACTTTTAAACTGATATTCTAACTCCAGCCAAAGTGCTAAAATGAGGTTTACTGCTCCTTCAGCATTACAACATCCAAGTTTCTTCAAAATTTTAAGCTGCAACTCAAAGTTTTGTTCCAAGTAGCATTACAGAGCAAAGTGACAAAATCACACAAAAAAAACCCAAAAATTTTTGTTCAGTAAATAATTCAATTGGAAAAAACACAAAATTCTGGTTTCCTTAAAATGAAGTTACAGTGGTGCAAACTGTTCATTTAAAAGGAATCAAGAGTGCATCTAACTATAACCCAGTTGAATTGAATTCATATTACTGCCTAAGATCTGGATGAACTTGATTAGTTTAATTTTCTGTTATCAATTCAAGCACTACATTATACACTACCATTCAAAAGTTTGGGGTCATTTAGAAATGTCCTTATTTTTGAAAGAAAAGCATTTTTTTTTCAATGAAGATAACAATAAATGAATCAGAAATCCAGTCTAGATATTGTTAATCTGGTAAATGACTATTCTAGCTGGAAGTTTGCCTTCTTAAATTTCAGTTGATTCTTACTTGACTTCTGTCTTTTCCTGAAATAACTTGAAGTGACCACATGCTTCAGAATATAGCAGACAATTAGGATATCTGGACTTCTTTCCTCCTGTACAAAATCTGACACTAAAGGGATTACAGTCGTGCTCCAAGACCACTTCACTGGAAAAACTAAAATTTTATGAACAAAGGTGGCAAATTCCATTCTTGATCACACTGTAGGAACATTGTAAAATTCAGGGAAAATATCTAATTGTGATTTTCTGACAGATTCAGTATTTAAAGCTTGACAGAGCATCAGAACACAAGATACCATCAAAAGCATGACTGGCTAATCACCCATGAAAACTTCAAATTAAATATAATTTAATTCCAGCATTAGTCTCAGTATTTAATAACACCTTGTACATTCTGAATAGCTACTAGCTGCATTGTTTCAAACTGTGACACTGATTTAAAATTGATTAATTGTTCAGCCGTAAACACATCTGTTCTTAATTTCTCCATTTTCACTGTGTTTAACATCCCGGACACAAAACGTTCAAGAAGACAAAAAACCTGGGCGTTTTAATGTTAAAGAATGTTGATTTAAATCAAATTATTACTGTATTCATTTTAGATAATTAGAAGAAAAACAGTGCACCGTTCTCCTTCACTCAATTTTGGCTACAACAAAAAGACTCCCAACAGAAGACTGCAGTTACCAAGAACATATTAATAGTAGATTACTATTAACATTATATATATTACACACTGTCCGTCCAAAAAAAAAAAAAAAAAAAAAAAGTCACCACTTGGATTTAACTAAGCGAACAGGTACGAGCCTTCCATTGGATAATTCCTGCAGTGATGAATGTTTCAGCTGCAACAACTTATTTAACTCTCGCTGGTGCAGTGAGGAGCTTCTTATTTCTTAAACAACCATGTTGGAAAACATATCCTCTGGTCACAGAAAAGATGTTAATCTGTCTCAGCAGTGTCAAATTATTGGCCTGCATCAAGCAAAGAAAACAATTAAGGAGATTTCTGAAACTACTAAAATCAAGTTAAGAACCGTCCAACGCATTACAGTTTTTCTCAATTGATAAGACACTAAATTCCATTCACTGCACACAGCCATCAACTGACTGCACACATTTCTCAAAAAAAGGGGCTCTGCTGTCCAAATTTTGGACACTATTCATGGTTTGCACAGTTTCCAAAACTCTTGCACTCTTTTTGCAAAAGACTGAACACGTTTTTTGCTCATTTGAACACATTTTTTCACTCATATCACACATTTTTCAAAAAGTGAACACTTGGAAGCAGAATTGGGACACTGTTCCAACACTGCTGTCACAATTAAGACACAACAGGTCAAAAATGAAAACACTTTTGCCAATGAACTGCACACTATAAAACCTGCTGGGAAACAGCATTAGCTGTTCAGAATGCAATCTGTTGTTGAGGTCAGCAGATGGTAAGGATGGTGCATAAAGTCAATGCTTTCAGGTTTACTGTGGTTTACTTTACATGTATGTAAATGTTGTTTGTCACTTTGGAACAATACAAGCAGTCAGAAATGTTCTGGGGTCACGTGATGCAGTCACCCTGAGCAGACGTTTGGTCGCTGAGCTCCCGTGCCTCCCGAGCCAAATTTAGTTATCTTACCGTTACCAAAATTAAAACCGTAGATTTACCTTCTAACAACTCGACAACATGCCCAACGCCAAGACAGCTAAATCTGCCACCAATAAGCCAGCCGAGGAGCAAAACACGAGGATGAGTATGCTAACTAGCAAAGAAGCTAGCCAAGAAACGCAGCTGCATGTACCACCTGCTATCGACGCTGAAACCCTGGGTACAGATATCTCCCAAAATGTTATTGAGAAGATATCAGCGCTGATGGACAAGAAGATTGAGGAGTTATCCGCTACATTGAACAACATTGCTGCCAAAGTGGAAGCTAACATTGAGCGCATCACAGAAGCAGAGCATCGTATCTCAGCGGCGGAGGATAGCATGTCGGCTGTGACACCCAGGCTGGCCGAGCTGGAGGCAAAAGTGCGCATTCTGACAGAGAAGTGTTCTGATATGGAGGGACGGAGCTGCAGGGACAATATCTTAATCTACAATCTCAAAGAAGAAACGGAGGGCCGACAACCAGTTGCTTTTTTTGAGCGCTGGCTCCCAACTCTACTCAACTTGGAGACCAAGCGGGGCATTATCAAGATTGACCGAGCTCACCGGAGCCTCGGTCCGCCGAGACCGGACCGGCCACGCACTGTGATTATCAAGCTGCATAACTCTGGAGACAAGTCCAGGATCCTCACCACGGCCAGGAAATAGGCTCCGCTCACCTATGAGGGTCAAACGGTCTTCATCAGACAGGACATAACGGCTCCAGTCAAAGAGATGCACCGCGGGTTTAACGGGGTGTGTGAACGACTCATCAAGAGGGACGTGAGATTCTCCATGCACTATCCAGCTACCCTGACCTTCACACACGGAGGAAAAACCTGCTCATTTCGGTCACCCAAGGACGCGCTTGCTTTTCTGGACGAACTGGACTGAGCTGACCTTACGTACTAGAGGGATAAAGTCATTGTTACCCTGAGGACACAGTCTTATTTTTATTTTATTTTTTCTCTTTCTCTCCTGGGTAGACGCTTGACGCAAAGGTATGTGGAGATATTAACTGTGTCAATGCAATAGGTATTTGAACACTAATTTACATCTACCTCTTCATAGCAGTAAACTGGAAATGATAAATGCATGACGGTTGTTAGGATTTATAGCTTAAGGGTTGAAATTATTTTGGCTTGGGCTAAGCGGGAGTAAATAGGCTAGAGAGGATGTTAGATCTTCTCTTTTTGGCGGCGACTCTTCTCAGTTTCATGTGCCCCGCATTTTCCATTGCAGACCACATTTCAGGGTCGCTCAGGAAGGGGGGGTGGGGGGTGGGATGGGAGTTAGTTGGGGATCCATCGTTTGGGGATGGCTGTTTTCTCGTTCATGATGTTATGTCATTTGTTATTGTACATGCCATTTTCTATTGTAAGCCACTCATTTTCCATGTTGCACAATTGCCAATCCTTTTTTCTAGCTGCCATAAATACACTGGGGCCTGCTGCTGCCCCTTGAACCCCTCCCTACAGGCTGTCAAATCAGTATTAGTCGTACTATGAGTGATCTCAAGATAGTGTCCCTTAATGTTAAGGGAATAAACAATGTGATAAAAAGGCAAAAGATCCTAACATTTCTGAGAAAGGAGAATACAAAAATAGCTTTACTATCTGAAACCCATCTATCTGACTTAGAGCATCTGAAACTGAGGAGGGCCTGGGTGGGTCAGGTGTTCTACTCATCCCATAACTCAAAGAGTAGAGGGGTTGCCATACTGATCCACCGCAGTCTTCCTTTCACTCTGGAGAAAACCATAAGTGATAATGATGGCCGATATGTTCTTATCTCAGGTTATCTCTATGGGGAACAAATCTTAATAGGCTGCATATATGGCCCTAATAAATATGAGGCTACCTTTCTCCCAAAACTTCTGTCGGATATCACATCAATACATACCCCATACACCGTACTGGGAGGGGATTTTAATTGTGTACATGACCCGTGTGTTGACCAGTCTCCCCCTAGACTCAACTCAACTTCCAGAAAGAGTCTGAGGCTTAAGGAGTTTTGCCATGACTTAGAGCTGTTTGACACTTGGAGAATTACCAACCCTAGAGAGAGAGATTACACCTTCTTCTCCCAGCCTCATCAGACATTCTCTAGAATTGATTTCTTCTTATCATCGGGAACGGTGCTGGATCGGGTAAAGGAATGTTCAATTGGCATATGTACAATCTCTGACCACTCTCATGTAAGCTTGTGTATTAGTCCTCCTTATGCTGACCCTGCTTCTCGTCACTGGAGGCTGAACCCCTCTCTATTGAGTGACCCATCTTTTATCGACTATATTACAGATCAGTGGAATATCTTTATGGATGCTAATAAGACGCCAGACATCAATCCCTCTTTGCTCTGGGAGACAGCTAAAGCCTATGTTAGGGGAAGTATTATATCTTATACCACAGCTCAGAAAAAAGCTGCCATTAAAGAACAACAAAATTTAGAAAGGACAGTACAACAGTTACAGCTGCAATTTAGGAACACACCCACTAGAACTCTCTCTAAAAAACTGGAAGCAGCTCACTCAGCTTTAAATCAGTTGCTTACAAAAAAGGCAGAAGCAGCCATTTTCTTTGCTAAACATAGGTTATATGAATCAGGGAATAAACCAGGCCGACTATTAGCAAGATTAGCAAAAGGCAGAGTAGAACCGAACACAATATCATCACTCCTAGACGATAAACGAGACAAACACTACAAAACCAAAGACATTAACAGGATCATGAGGCAATTTTATCAGCAACTTTACTCATCCGAATGCGACCCCACTGATGCTAAAATATCCAAATTTTTAAGCGGAGTGACTCTCCTGTGTCTATCAGAGGAACAAGAAGAAACATTAAATGCACCTATAACTCAGAAGGAGGTCCAAGGAGCCATAGCCTCCCTTAAGGGTGGCAAAGCACCCGGACCTCACGGCTTCTGCCCAGAATTCTATAAGAAATTAAGCCATCTAGTAGCTGGACCACTTACAGACATGTTTGTACACTCATTTGGGTGTGGTCATTTCCCCCCAACACTAAACCTGGCAAATATCAACCTCATCCTTAAGAAAGATAAACCATCAGATATCTGTGGCTCATATAGACCTATTAGTCTTATTGGAGTAGACAGTAAATTACTCTCAAAATTACTTGCAACGAGACTGAAGAAGCTTTTGACATTCTTAATAAATCCAGATCAGACGGGATTCATACAAAACCGATTCTCCTTTGCTAATGTGAGAAGATTACTCAATGTAATCTAATTCTCATATCAAACAAATAGCAGAACCTTTGCCATATCCCTGGATGCGGAAAAGGCATTTGACAGGATTGAATGGAAGTATTTATTTAACATTCTGGAGAGGTTTGGGATTGGAGGGAATTTTCTGAAATGGATCAAGACACTCTATAACTCCCCAGTAGCTTGTGTTATGACTAATGGTGTTCAATCCTCGTCCTTCAAGGTGCAAAGGGGGACCCGACAGGGTTGTCCTCTGTCCCCACTACTATTTGCCCTTGCACTCGAGCCCCTAGCTGAGGTTATTAGGTCACAACAAGACATGCACGGGGTGATGATTGGAGGTAAAATCCACAAAATAGCTCTCTACGCAGATGATATTTTGTTGTTCTTAACGAGACCCGACATATCAATACCAGCTACCCTGTCCACTATGCGTGAATTTGGCTCCTTTTCGGGCTGTAAGATAAATTTTGAAAAATCAGAAGCGATGCCTCTGGGTAACTACTGTCCGAGATTTGCCCCCCAGCTGTCCCCTGAAATGTTCCCCAAGTGGCTTCACTTACCTTGGGATCAATGTTTCCCCAAACCTGGCAGAGCTATGGAAGCTTAACTTCTCTCCAATTCTTAGTGAAACAAAGAGGGACTTAGAGAGGTGGCACGATCTTCCTCTATCATTCATGGGACGTATAAGTCTAATTAAAATGAACATTTTTCCTTGGCTCTTATATCCTCTTCAAATGTTGCCTCTATGGTTACCCAAAAAAGTAATAGCTGATATAGATAGAGCATTCTCTAGATTCATCTGGCATGGCAAGAGGCCGCGACAGAAAATCAAAACCCTACAGTTACCTGCTGATAGAGGAGGCCTAGCTCTACCAAACATCTATTATTACAACTGGGCTTGCCATGCTCACTCTCTATGGGAGTGGTTACATGCTCATCTTAACTTGGAGCCCTGTTTGGACTCTTGGGCCTCCCAAACTTCCTCTCTGTGGAGCCTGGTCACAGGTGATGGGAAGAAGTTACCAAGGGACATAAAAAATAACCCAATTATATACAACACAATTAGGGTGTGGCAGGGAATCTGTAAGTACCTGGGAAGGGGGCCCTGCAACTCGCTCCTGACCCCTCTTATAAGAAACCAGCATTTTTGACCTATGGCATAGTAGGGGAGTGAGAGTGGTGGGAGATTTGTATACAGAAAATGTACTCATGACATTCCAACATCTACAATCAAAATTCTGTATCCCCAAAGAACACTTTTATGGTTTTCTTCAGATCCGCCACTTTGTTGGCTCTAGAAATTTCTCTCCCTCTGGTTCGGTCTTGTACAATGAGAGAGAAATTCCTTGTCAACCGTAAAAACATCATGCATTTTATCTCCGCCTTCTATACATTACTTTGCTCTCTTAGCCCAGGTGATATCAGAAACATTGCACAGAAATGGGAGGGGAACCTTGACACAGTCTATATCGAGGATGACTGGCAGGAAGCCATTAAGGTAATTAGATCAACATTCACATGTAGTAGACTCAGAGAGACAGTATAAAATACTACACCGCTTACATACTAAATAAGATGGATCGCCAGACCTCTTCCCTATGTAATAAATGTGGAAGAGAGGTTGGAACCTACTACCACTATTTCTGGCAGTGCAAACTGATAAGAAGATTCTGGGGTGCAATTTCTAAAGAGCTGAGGGTATTTTTCGGGCCAACATCAGGAGTGACCCAGGCCTGTTCATACTTGGCCTTCCATCAAAATCAGTTGCTTTGACGCGACCACATTTCAAACTATGTGACAAACTGTTGTTATTGGCTAGAAAATGCATTTTGATAAACTGGATTAAGGATAAACCACCAACTGTTACACAGTGGTACAGAGAGTTATTTAGGGTCCTCCCTCATGAAAGGATTAATGCAGTTCTGAGGGGTGATACTTGTATTGTACTGTGTACAATACAGTGCTGTATTTTTTTTTTTGTCTAACATTATTTTTATTTTATAATGTACAGTCAGGCACTGCAATGACCCCTCTGAGTTATTTATAGGATGCATTTGTGTTTAAGTTGTCATTTTTGAGGACTGTATCATTTTTTACACTTCATGTGAAAACACAGTGAGAGAAGAGTGTTTTGTATTTAGCAGTGCAGTGTCCTAGTTTTGCTTTGTGCATCTTAATTTTGAAAACGAAGTTCAAATTTTGACAATAAAGTGCGCTTTTGACACAAGTGTGCAGTGCTTTGTGAATTGTGTTCAAATAAAAAAGATAGTGTGCCATGTGTTAGGAAATGTGTGCTATTTTTCAGGAACAGTGTCTTATCAATTGAGAAAAACTGTATTAAAACCTGAAGGATAGTGGAGAACCATCATCTTAGAGGATCAAATGTGGTGGGAACAAACTCTTAGATGATCGGAGGAAACCAACAGTAGAACTCACAGCTATGTTTAATATTCAATTCAATTTTATTTATGTAGCGCCAATTACAGGTCAAATTGTCTCAAGATGCTTTACAGAACCCATATGCCTGAAGGCCCAGAGCAGTCCTAAGGCGAAAGTGGCAAGAAAAACACCCTTGTAACAGGGAAGAAACCTTGAGCAGAACCCGGCTCTTTAGGTGGGGGGACCCATCTGCTGCTGGCCAGCGGGTTGAGAGGGACAGAAGAGGCAGAGAGGTGGAGAGAAAATAAGTGAAAGTAAGAGCATTTCCACATGAAGGGAACTCCAGGGATTGGGACAAAACAGCTGTATCCCTAAAAACACCACTGATCAGTGAGGCCAATTGGAAAAATAGGCTTCAGTTTGCTATGTAGTATAAAGATTGGACTTTGGAGCAATGGAAGAAGGTCATGTGATCTGATGAGTCCAGATTTACCCTGTTCCAAAGTGATGGGCGCATCAGGGCAAGAAGAGAGGCGTATGAACTGATGCACTCATCATGGTTAGTACCTACCAGTCTGTGGGGGTTTGGGTTATGATCTGGGGTTGGTCAGGTTCAGCAACGTTATGTTCCCAAAGAATGAGATCAGCTGACTACCTGAATATACTGAATGACCAGGTCTTTCCATCAGTGAAGTTTTTCTTCTCTGATAGCATGGACATGTTCCAAGATGGCGATGCCAGGATTCATGGGGCTCATATTGTGAATGAGTGGATCAGGGAGCATGAGACATCATTTTCACACATGGATTGTCCTCCACAGAGTCCAGACCTCAGCCCCATTGAGAATCTTTGGGATGTTCTGGAGAAGACTTTGTCCGACTCTCCCATCATCAATATAAAATCGTGGTAGAAAATTAATGCAGCTCTGGACAGAAATAAATGCTGTGACATTGCAGAAGTTTACTGAAACGATGTCACAGTGAATATGTCGTTCTCAGAGCTAAAGGTGGTCCAATGAAAAATTAGAGTGCGACTTTTTTTTTGGACGGGCAGTCATAAGTACATTATTATGTGCTGTCTTTAACTTGTGATCTTTGTAAAGATAGAAAAAAAAAAGGATTTCACAGACTTTTTACATCCCAAATGATAAACCAACTCCTGACTATATAACCCACACTGAACTTCCTGGACTGAAGCACCTGTTCAAGTGATCTGTCGGATTTAATGATTAAAAACTAATTATGCTAATTTATTTAATCCTGGCTGAGATCTGGTCACAACCGCAGTGCATTCATCATCACGCTGTGTTCCTTATTTAAATTAGATGTCTAAACAAGAAACATACCTCTGTACAAGTGGAAATGATCTATAAAAAACAGCAGACTGGAGATCTGTGTCTGCTGTGCCAGCACAAACATTTCTCTTCTTGCCATTTTTTCACAACTCAAACCTCCAAGCACAGAGTTGAGAGTTGTGCTGCATGGAGCTGTGAGTGCCGAGCTCACCGTGTCCCATCTGTGTGTGGAATACTGATGAGGAGAGGCTGCCGGGGGGAAACGTCAACAATTATCGAGGCAGGAGATACTTTTTTGTCGCTCACCCTCAAATCCTCAAGACGCTTTTAAAAAAAACACCTGATTGCTCTGTGTGGGAATCAGAAACTGAAGCGCAGTGATGAAGATTGAGGGTCTTACCTTGAGCTCCTTGCGAGCCTGAGCCCTCCTGTAGAGAGCCTTGACGTTGCCGCCGTCAATCATCAGGGCCTCGTCACAATCCCTGACAGCGTCTTTGTACTGCTTCACTGACAGGTAGCACAGCGCCCTGATCGCACAAACACAGTAAAGCACAATTAAACACCTGAAAACAAATTCAAGCCAAACACAGGAAGGCCTGTTTTGACCTTGAACTCATAGTCACTTAATACATAAAATGTTTGTGAATACATGTGAGCGTTACAGTTAATAACGTTTCTCAGACAGGGAGTGCTCTTTTTTTTCGCTGTTTGCTGGTTTCCAAGAAGGCTGTAAAATTACTGCAGCCTACACTTCACTCTGGACAGTTTAGGATTTGCTTGCATTTTTTCTTAAAACCCCGTAAAGCCTGACCCATGAAGAAATAGCCAGAAAATTCTTTTTTTTTTGGGCAACTTCTTGCTCACAACAATCTAAACTTGGGGTGTCAAACTCATTCTAGCTCAGGGGCCACATTCAGCCCATTTTGATTTCGAGTGGGCTGGGCCAGTAAAATCAGAGCATAAAACCTATAAATAACGACAATTCCAAATGTTTCCTTTGTTTTAGTGCAAAAAAAGTATGTTCTGAAAATACTCACATTTAATGAATTATCTTTTTACAAAACATTATGAACAATCTGAAATTTTCAGCAATATTATACCTCAGTTTATCATTACAACTTACAGATCACAGTTTATTTACAAAAAGACACAAAACATTTAATTACAAGTATCTGGAACTGAACGATACAGTGTTTTACTTTATGATCAAAACAACAAAAGTCAGACAAAAAACAGCAAGACAAAATATTACAAAAAGAGACACAAACGACAAAAACAAGAAACAAAACATCAAGAAAATGAGAAACGACACAAAACAAAACAGAGACAAGAAATTTGACAAAAAAAATTACACAAATGAGAAAAAACGACAGAAGCAAGAAACAAAACAACAAAAAATAGACAACACAAGCAAGACAAAAAAAGACGCAAAACAAAGAAATGAGCAAAAGACAAAATGAGAAAAATAAGACCATAAACACAGCGTTAACACTTAAAAAAAAAACAAAAACAAACAGTGGTAATGGAGTGAAAATACTTGTATTTAAGACATCAGTGGCTACCATGTGCTACACCGGATGCATCTGGTAGGTTTTAATCTGACTGACTCATAAAATACTCAGACGTAGATGAATTTTGTGTAATGCAACAATAAGAAGTCTCCACTCTGAAAACAAACACTAAAAACACCTTAACACTCCTGAAATTCCTGTTTCAAAAGCTGATATTGTAATTGCAGTCACAGCATTATTATCACAGTTTACTAAATCTTGATTAATATTCAGCATGCCACAGAAAATAGTTTTTGGATTGTAGGTAAAAATATTTTTAAAAACAGATTCTGTCCACAATAAACCTGCAGATGTACAGAAGAACATGTGGCTCACCGGTTGGTGTAGGTTGTGACCTCAGTGGGGTTGAGTTTGAGGCTCTGGGTGTACTTCTCTATGGCCTTCTTATGCTCTCCTTTCTTCACCAGGGCGTTGCCTTCGTCTTTCAGGGCCTGGCCTTTCTTTTTGTCTTTGTCACTGGGAGCTGATGAGGATTTAATAAAGTATGATGGAAAAAATAAATCAAAGAATGCGTTCACATGCTGCAGGACTCAGATGTTTTGCTGGTTTTACTGCAATTTTCAAAGAATGTTTTCACACGTCTGTTTCATATATATAGAGCTAAAGTTGCATTATATACACGACCATTCAAAAGTTTGGGGTCACTTAGAAATGTCCTGATTTTTTAAAGAAAAGCAGTTTTTTTCCAATGAAGATGAGGGGTACAGAGGAACATTTCCAGCAACCATCACTCCTGTGTTCTAATGCTACATTGTGTTAGCTAATAGTGTTGAAAGGCTAATTGATGATTAGAAAACCCTTGTGCAGGTATGTTAGCACATGAATAAAAGTGAGTTTTCATGGAAAATCGTCTGGGTGACCACAAACTTTTGAACGGTAGTATACGTATTTGAGCTAATTCCATACTTAGTAGCCACAGCTTGCACAGCTTTTCATTTCCAGTAAGAGTCCTTCTGATGTCATTTAGGAATTGTCAGCAGATTTTTTCCCTGCAGATTTGTTTCAGACATCTTGCAGGTTCATCATGTTTGAAATCCGCCCGACCAGCAGGCAGATGAGTCCCCCCACATAAAGAGCCGGGTTCTGCTCGAGGTTTTTTTCCCTGTTAAAAGGGTGTTTTCCTTGCCACTGTCACCTTTTGGCTTGCTCTGGGGGTCAAGCATATGGGTTCTCTAAAGCGTCTCGAGACAATTTGACTGTAATTGGCGCTATATAAATAAAATTGAATTGAAATTGAAATCTAATCACATATTTTAATGATGTTTCAATCAGCGGACTGCGAGGGAAACTTCTGAAGCTTCAGTCTGTGTTTCTTCAAGTGTTTCATGGTAGATGTTGAGGTTTGTTTCAGATTGTTGTTCTGTTGGCAAGATTCTTCAAATGCTGCTCTTTTTATTCTTCAAACATACACTACTGTTCAAAAATTTGGGATCACTTAAAAATGTCCTCATTTTTTGAAAGAAAAGCATTTTTTTTTCCAATGAAGATAACATTAAATCATAAATCCAGTCTAGACATTGTTAATGTGGTAAATGACTATTCTAGCTGGAAACGGCTGATTTTTAATGGAATATCTCCATAGAGGTACAGAGGAACATTTCCAGCAACCATCACTCCTGTGTTCTAATGCTACATTGTGTTAGCTAATGGTGTTGAAAGGCTAATTGATGATTAGAAAACCCTTGTGCAGTTATGTTAGCACATGAATGAAAGTGTGAGTTTTCATGAAAAACATGAAATTGACTGGGAGATGCCATTTTTGAACTGTAAATAAAAATAACAAATCCAGTTTGTGACAACTAAATTTAAAGGGTTTCTCTGTAGAAAACATAAATTTACATACCAGATTTGTTTGTTTGCTTGGTGCCATTCTGTTGTGGTGTGGGGTTCTGCTGTGGTTTGGGGTTCTGCTGTGGTTTGGGGTTCTGCTGTGGTGTGGGGTTCTGCTGTGGTGTGGGGTTCTGCTGTGGTTTGGGGTTCTGCTGTGGTGTGGGGTTCTGCTGTGGTGTGGGGTTCTGCTGTGTGGTCTTGGCTGCATTTTGTTGGGCAAGTTTCTCCTTCACAGACAGAGGAACTGTGGGGATGGGAGGAAGCTTTTCTCTCCATGATGGACCGTCTGCCTCTGTGAGCGCCTTTGTCATCCTGAAAAATAGGCAAAACAGGACAAAAACAAAACAAATACCTTGTTTAGTGCTTTATAAAAAAAACAGATGCAGCTTGTATGCTGCGCAGAAAATGATAAAGGATGAAAGCTTCTGGTACTGAAGGCAATTTTTAAATAATGCTAGTCAGCTGTGTTAAAGCTCAGAATAGCTGGACAATGGGTTATTACCAAAAATATCAGGAATATCTGGATAGCTTTCACACTGAATAATTCATTGTGTTTGTCAACCTTTAACTGTAAACCAAATGGACAAAATTAGATCAGTATAACTCAGATGCAGAGAATATCACAGCCACGTGACATCTGAAATAAAAGTTTCAGTTGTCTTTTACACAGAAATGCAACTGAAAGTTAATGTTTTTTCTGTCACTATAAATCTCAACTGAGTATTCCAGCTTTCATTTCACGCTTCTGGCCTAAAGGAGAGAATATTTCTGACACAAACACACCTGACACTGATGTAAGCAATCCTTTATGATAAATAAAACATCTCCAGTCTACCTGTTGGTGCCGTCATGAGCTGCTGCTATGTTGCAGTCGATCTGTAGAGCGGTTTTGTAGTCTATGTAAGCCTGTCTGTAACGCTCCAGAGCTTCGTAGGCAGCAGCGCGACGAAGCAGAGACTTCACATTGAAGGGGAACAAATCTAGAGACCTGCGAAAAAACATGTACATGTTACAAGGCTGGTATTTTCTTCAAGCTGAGTAAGAAGAATGGAATTATATTGTTGTACTGTTGTTTGACTGAAGGCCAAAACCTGCAACAGACGATAAACACCTGACATGTGTCTTTTAAAAAGGTCCTTTTAAAACATTTAAGGGAAATTAAGCTGTATTGTAACATAAGGCCTCTGGATATTCTTGAACATCGGAAACATTTGTAAAGAAAACCCACGTTGGAGAAGCCAGAAATACTAAAACCCTCAATGGGGAGAAAGTGAACTCCAAATAGCAAAAGAAAAATGACAAAAATTAAGAAAGCTGTACAAAATGAAATACTCAGAATAACAAAATTGGGTTTAGAATGATAGAAAAGTAAGATACATCCAATAAAAACAACACTTACATGTTGCAGTCTTTGACACATTCTGCACAGTTACCATCCTTCAGGTAGCTGGCTGCACGGTTTGAGTACAAAATGCCCAAATCCTCTGGGTTCTTTTTACCTTAAAAAGGAGGGAAATTTTCTCTTTAGGAGCAGCGTTTCAAACTAAAATCAATCTGCTCTGTCCGTCAGAAGACCCAAACACAGCAGACCATCTGAACTGTCAGTATGAACGAAATATGGAGACCTTTTACTGGTTGAAAAAATACTGAAGGATCAGAACAGACTGCTGAAGATCCAATTTGAGTCAAATCGCAGTATATTTTAATTTTTTGAGAGATTAAATCAATGTACAGGCATTACTTTATCACTGATGCCATTTCTGCGGTAAACAAAATGCACCGACAGGCATCTTCTGCAAACTAGAATATTGTTCGGAAAAATATACTATACAAGGTTCAGGTGCCATAATGATCAAACACACTCTACATTTATCATTTCTCCAGGTGGATTACATATATCTTCAGGCTATAGTTAAGTTATACTTACTGGACTTCTCCAGCTCCTTGATTGCCTGGCTGTAAAGAGTTGTGGCCTCTCCATACTGGCCCGTCTTGAAGCGTTCATTACCAGCCTGTTTCAGGTCAGACCACGACTTCAACTTCTGTTTCTGAGGCATGTCTTCTTTTTAACTGTTACCTGAAAACAGAAAATACGTCTCAACATCTGTGCATGAAAATAGCAGCTGATCAGAGTTAAATGGTGTCAGATTTTTAAACAGAAGAAACTTTATATGCCTTTTTGTAAACTAAAGACACACACACACACACACACACACACACACACACACACACACACACACAAGTGTTTCCTCCACTAACGGTTTGGATTATCAACCTCTTCTGTTAGTAGATTGATTTTGAATGTTCCTTCATTGCCCCCATGTCTGAAGAAATTTTTGCACCACTGCTGCTATGGTAACGTAGTAACAGTGCACTATGCTGACTCTTTTATTTGGCCATTTCATGTTTCATGTTTACTGTAATGACCACCTTTGACAGAGAAAATGGTACAAATTAATATTACAGACTGCGTAGAGAGTTTCCGCTATTTTTCTTGACGCATACTACTTCAAAAATATACTTGCCAGTGATTACCTTAACTGTATACAGTCCTCTACTGTTAAGATGAGTCCAAGTCATAACCAATTACGTCAGTAAAAATACTGTTTGCCCAGTTCAGAAAAAGATGATTTTTTTTCTGATCAGCATTTCACAGTTAGGATCTATTAATTATTTAAAAAATAACACAGCACTGAGGTGGAATTTAGGTGATGATGGCTGAATAAAACATTGATTTTAGATATTGCCATATGGATTGAGCAATAAAAATTATCTTGACAGCTGATACTGGGAAAGCTGCAATACCAGAGGCCAAGCAATCAGTTCATTTTGAACAGGCACGGCACTAGTCCTCACTATCCTACATTTTTGGAACCACAGGCCCAAGCTAGCCGTGCTTGAAAGGTTGTCAGCGGCATCCCAAGAGTTGTTAAATCATTAGGAAACCACAAATTTAGCCTTTTCTCTCCTGACACAGATTCAGACACCTGAACTCCGACAATCCCCATGCAGTTATAACACTGATGTCCTTTTAACATATTTAAAATGTGTATACAGCTGCTTGAATATATGAAATTCACTGGGACTGTACTTAGATTAGGTTAAAAAAACAGGTGTAACTACAACCAAAGGTGGAAACATTCCATCATTGTTTAAAGGTTCAATCTGGAGCAATTAGTTGATTAATCTGACATAATCGGCAACAATTCTGATAACTGACATTTTTTTTCCAGCATTTGAACCAGAACTAGAAAACATGCACATTAAAATACATTTTTAGTTCCAGCTTCTAAACCCTTAGATGCATAGGTGGGTCAAAAATGACCAGGAGTGGTAGTTTTCTAGCAAAATCTTGGTAATGAAAAGTTATCATGCCATATTCCAGCTATTCCTCAAAAAACATGTTTTTGATATCATTCTATTTAAATTTTTAAGTTACCTTTTATACTTTTAAAGAAATTGTAATATTTGTGTTACTAAACCAAGCTCTTTATCACGGATAATATCATACAAGAGGTGATGCACAAACTTGGAGGGACGGAGAGCAGCAACAGCTGGAGGAAAAGAGTGGGAAAATATCAACAAAAATGGACGCTGACATTCTTCTATTGCTATTCTATGTAATAATTTTATTTTTCAATTTTCAAAATGTTGAAAATCTGCTACAAAGAGAAAAACAAACATAATTTAAACATGAAATCATTCTTGTGTGGACAAAAATATAATACAAACAATAATACAAAATTATTATCCTTACCCAAAATGACAAAAATGGCATTAAAACACATTGATTCTTATACGGGTCATTTTTGACCCACTTATGGAAGAGTGGATCCAATCACTCGTGGATCTAAGGGTTAAAGGCAATATGCTGCTTTTCTCTATCGTGGTGAAACTGAATACCATTAAGTTTTGAATTGTTACCAAAATAAAGAAATTTTCAGATGTCATCTTTGGCTCTGCAAAATTATGAAAAGCATTTTCAAAATCAACATGACTGATGCATTCATCAGAAACAATCACTAGTTCCAGCCCTAAATGAACCTGATTTGGCAAAATAGTTTCCCAGCAAAGCATAAAAGCATCGGGACAATAACATTTACTTTATAAATCTGCATCACCATGCTAATGTTCTCAGTGGAAGTACTGTCCTGGTCTTTCTGCAGCAGTGAGGTACATTAGCTGTCATGTCATTCAAAGGCCACAGGCTTTGCACCCACATGAGCTGTGCCAAATGTTGTGTCCATCAAATACACTATGTACTTTAGGGCTATATACTGAACCCATACCTGCTCCGTCATCACATATCGACTATATTTATTAGCAATTCTGACTTTCTAAGTTAACACAGATGGCAAGAACGACAACATGGAGTCCTCATTAAATGTGCAGTTATCATGGTGTGGCAGGTTATTAGATAAAAATATCTAAAGGTTATGATCACTTGTTATTGAAACTGTTTCTGCCTTCGCCACTTATTTAAAACCTGCATTTTGTACTGTTGTTGACATGTGTTGTGTCAGAGGAGTGTCTAATATTCCACATTGTATACAGCATACTGTAAATGTGCTGGATAAATCATAATTAGAATTATAATTATTTTCAATTATTTAAGATGCCTTAGTTTCAGCTACCTGGAGCTGTTAAACCTAAAACCACCAGTAAATGTTAGCTAACGGTGACATTGTTTAGCAGAAGCTCGGGTTACAAACTGTGCCCATATATCAGTTTACCCAAATTATACGTTAGCCTAACTAGTTGTGTGCTAGTCTCACTGCTAATGGTGACTCAGGTAGATTCTATTTTGTGACAGTTTGAAACTAACTCGAAAAGTTGTATTTTTTAAAAAGAGGCACTTCTGGACTCCAAAGTTGTGTTTAGTTTATACCTGCCTTTTCTCCACTCTTTTTTTTTTTTTTTGGTCGCTTACTAGCTAAGTTAGCTCGCTAGCTAAGTTGCGCTAACTCGAATGGTGTTTGCCGTTAGCAGGCGCCGCTAAGCTAGCTAGCCAGCTAGCTAGGCTACAGTTAGCAATGTTAGCATCTCCTTACCGGCTGCTCGGCGTGAGGGATTAGCAACGCGGAGAAGGAAGTCCCCGCTCTCCGCGACACGAAAGCGACTAAACGGCTACCGGCACCTGAGACTGCGTGTTCAGCTGGTGAGCGCCGGTAACACTGACATTCCTCTGCGCTCCGGTGTCGTCCACGAGGTCCTGCTCTGCCTCGGTGCGGAGGTTTGAGTGGCGGGTGGGGGGGGTGAAAGAACTTGCTGGCTGGATCTAGCAACTTCTCAGTTTGCTAGTTTGGGGGGAGGAGGGGGGAGGGGGGAGCCGCTGGACTGTATCGGTTTCGCTTCAGTGTAAACGCTGCGTTCAGGTGCTCAGAACAGTGTGGGAATTCCAAGCGAATAGCGCGGATAGCTAATCTGTTGGAAGGTCAATCCCAAAAGTGGAAGAAGCACTAGCAATTTTAGTAATAACCTTGTACAATTAGCCTGTTAAGACCCGAGCTTTGGTTGGGCTTGCATTTTAGATTTCTTCTAGTTATATGGGATAAGGAGTAACCAATAAATATAATAATCTTAATCTTACTTATCTATTAGATTTTATTATATTTATATTATATTAATATTCTATGTATATTATTACTGTCGTTGTTATTTTTTATTATTATAATTATTAATGTTATTTTTTATTATTATCATTATCATTATTATAGGCTCATATATGTGTGTGTGTGTGTGTGTGTGTGTATGTGTGTGTATGTGTGTGTTAAAATGTTTAATCAGATTAATCACAGGGTTGCTGTGGAGTAATTTCGATTGATCACGATTAAATATCATTCATTTTTAATCTATACTAATCGCGTTTAATTTTGCATGAGGAAACAGATTCAAGAAAGAAGGGAATATATGCACTTAACATGTTTATTAAACACCTGTGCTTCGGTGAAAAAAACTCTTTCCTGCAGAGTGTGCCTATTACTGTAAGTTGGTGGACTGTTCCATCTTTGGAGTTTTTTTTGTTTTCAAAAAGCAGGCCAACGTGCTGTTTAGCACAGGGGTATTCAACTAAAATTCAAAGAGATCCAGTGTCAGAGAAAATGTATTAAAGCAAAGGTCCAGAAAATCTTAACGTCTAACTTGAATTAGTGTGATATATGTTGATGTAACTCAGTACTTTTATTAGTGTCTCCATGTAATCAATGACTGACCGTCAAATCAAATAAATTCAATACGGTTCAGAAACATTTTGACAACATTTATTAATAAATAACTTGTAATATAACTGTACATCTGAAAATAAAGTGAAAAACAATGACTGAACAACATGAACCAACTTATATACATATTTAACAATACCTAAATCTCAGACAATTTAAACAGGAACACTTTTACGTTTTTTTCTGTCTTCTATCACTCCCCTTATACCCCTGCTGCTTAACAGGAGAACTGAGCTGCCAATATTCTGAATCGTGGTCTGAATGGTGTCAGGGTTGTTCTCAAACACATTTGGAGATCATTGGTGAGTCTGGAACCATATTTAGTTTGGGTTATATTCATAGTTGAGAAGCTGGCTTACAGCTGTATGTTGAGCCAAACATAGTCAACATGTGCAGGGCGACTTTCCTGTTGGTGTTGATTTGTTTATTACTCCGCCAAGGAACAGAGTTATGTGACAATCAGCGTACGTTTGTCTGTGAATCTGTCTGTCCGTCTGCAACATTACTAAAAAACAGACCAGTGGATTTGGATGAAATTTTCAGGGAAGGTCAGAAATGACACAAGGACCACCTCATTAGATTTTGGCAGTGATGCAGCTTATAGTCTGGATCCACGGATTTGTTTTGTAGCAAGTCTTCATTTTTTCATTGACTCTTATATGCTGTTCCATACTTACTGTTCCATACTAGTAAATCCAGTAATATGCAAAGTAATTAGAAACCAACTGCAAAATGAAATAAGCTGGAGCAGAAATATAAAGTAGAAAGAAATGGAAAAAAAATGCACTCAAGGAAAGTAAGTAATAACTATGAATCAATTTAATAAAAAGGGTCACATTTATAAATGGAGCAAATTTTCAGTTTGGAGCAAACTACAAAGAAACTTTAACATAATTCACCCTCAGTTTTAACACAACAGTCACTGTACAACACATGAAATGTAGTTTTTTTTTCCAAACTGTTCTGACTGTAAAATCAGACAAGTGATTTAAAAAAAACAAAAAACATTTTTAATCAATCAATCACTGGGTGCTTTTGCATCTGTCTGCTGAGCTGTGTTAATCTGCTTTACTGTGGAGGTGGAAGCTGGTTTCTACCATCTTTATCCGAGCATTGAACGCATCACGAGGCAGAGAGCAGCAGTTTGGTTTCAATTTTAGATTTTAGAAAGCAAAAGCTACTTAGAGGCAAATCCCGCGTCGTTACAGTCTGTCCCTTTGAGAGCTGAATGAAAAACTCTTTTCTTCTCCAATTTCCACTGAGCTTTGGTTTCTGTCATTAGATCAGAAAAGTTACTGAAAGTGGATTATATTCAGTGTTTTTTTTTAATCGTTCATGCTCTAATGCTTAAACACTGCCTACTTACAGTCCTTCATTACAGTTATAGCCCTACATGAGCAACTCAGTTTTTCCTTTTTCAGTTGTTAAATTCAAAGGATTTATAAAGGTCAAGTTATACAAAAATTACATAATTTTCTGTAACTAGAGTATTGTTTTAATTTCCTGTTTAGTTTTTTATATGGTGGCCCCTAGATAAAGATAGAAATGGCACATGGCTCCCAATAAATATTTCTAATTTGTGATTTACATGTCGATTCAGGAAAATTCAGTGCAAACCCAAGTGATGAGATAAAGCCCAGCTTTCTTTTTAACCACAAGGGGGCGCTCTGATACTGATCCGGTCACAGTTACAGAAGCTGGATTTATGTAAAAGCAAAGAATTCTATTTGTGTCTGTGATCATGAGAAATATGTAGCTACATATGACTTTAAAGGTTATTATCGGCTGTTTCTCTGGATCGATATCTTTTGTGCAGGTAAAGCTGAAGGTTTAGATAGATTCATAAACGCTCTGACAGAACAGGTGTGTCTGTTGTCTGTCTGCAGGTCAGGCTGAGCTGCTTTCTTCTGTTGTGTAGCTTTCACTTTGGCATGGAAAGAGTTAGTCAGTGCATGTACTGTAGGCAAGCTGGTAGCAGCTGATCACATGTTTTTATATCAGGACACATGAGGGAAAAAATAACTTGTGATAGGAAATTAAATGTAGTCATCTGGAAATTGTTTTCTGTTTGTTTTATTACAAATTGATTCTTAAGACACTTGGACATTTGTATTTTTGATTAATTTGATCTGGACGGAGAGGAAAAAATATGCATGCTGTCTTTTAATGCTTCATTGTAAAAAAAAAATCTTAAATTAAAATGAAATTTATAAAAAATAATATCTGGCAGTGTTGTGGAAAAATGTCTTCACAACTTGAGGCTTCTTCAGGTCTGGCTCTAAGTTCCAATTGTCAAAAGAGTGTACAAGTCCAAAAATAATAACTGCCTAAGTCTCTCCAATAAAGGCAGGAAAGAGTCTAAGAGTCAATCTTCAGATTTAAAGAAGATGTGTTTTATTCCTCCACGTACAGGTCAAACACACTGAGAGATACCCCGGGGTATGTCTGAAGACCCTACCTGATGCACTGGCTTTTATACTATTTGGCCCTGGGGCTTTCCACGCCCCAGGCTCATCCTTCTTTTTGTGACAGGCCTCCTACGTTTGACACCATTATATCATTGGTTTCGATTCTAATGGTGTCTGGGCTGTTTGGTACTTTCCAAAAAATAATGAGGGATGGACAGTTTCGCCAGGTGGAGGTAGCCCCCCCCCCCAGGTCACATTGACCCAGGAGCGCATCATCAGAGTGCATCAGACCTTCATCAGGGCATCTCTTGGTCACAGTCTCATCATCATACCATTTTAATGACAAAAAGTAGAAACGTGTATACTGGAGCAGGTAGCGCCAGGCACCGTAATGAGCACAGCACCTGCTAAGCACTTAGGTGATGAAAACAACACATACCAAACTGGCACAGGTCACAGTGACCTGTACATCTGTGTACACAGGTGTTCGTGTGCTTAATGCTCAAAAGCTACCTACTATTATTATAACTGATTGGTGATTAAATATTATAGATCAATGACATTGATGATACTTGTTCAGATCACACATAATGATTATTGGGATTTTACCACTACAGCAGCAAGGGTACCAATATGTTTAAAAAATGTTTATAAAACTGCAAAAATGTTTAAAATATCTGTAAACTAAAAATATTTTTGAAAACTGTTTAACTTTATGAGCACACATTGAAAATGAACAAATTGCTATTAGTAAAAAAATACAAATAGATTTTTTATCTTGACATTACGTATAGTTTTGGCATTTTTGTTTTTACAGTCGACATGTGAAATAATATGTTTTTCTGTGATTCTACTAGAATTATCTGCAGTTTAAGAAAACAGGGAAAATATGTTTAAAAATTCTTTAAATGATTCATAATTTTTCAGTCCTTTATATACATAATTGTTTGTTAAGTGATGGCAATTATTTGTTATTAAAAAAAGATTTATTTTTTCAGACTTAAATACAGTAAAAAAAAAGTGTAATTTTATGTGGAAGCAATGTAAAAAAAACACATTCCCATTTGTAAAAAAAAAAGACAAATTTTTGATGTGGACATTATTTACAGTTTTGGGCATTTTTTAAAACAGTCAATATGTAAATTAATATGTTTCTCTTTGATTTTACTAGATATTATTTGCAGTTTAACAAAACAAGAAAAATGTTTTTAAAAATACTGTTATAATGATTCATCATTTTTCTGTCCTTTATCTACATAATTTTTCTTTCAAATGATGGCAGTTATTTGTAAAATAAATTTTTTTCTGATTTAAATACAGTAAAAAAAAAGTGTATACTTTTAACTGATTTTTGATATGGACATTATTTACAGTTTTGGCTAAACCATTCTGGGATTTGTAAGCGATCAGTAGGGTTTTAAAATCTATTCTGTGACTGACTGGAAGCCAGTGTAGAGATTTTAGAAGTGGTGTGATGTGTTAGATGTCTTAGTCCTGGTTAAAACTCTAGCTGAAGCTGTTTAATGCTCTTTTTGGGAAGTTCTGTTAAAATACCATTACAGTAATCCAGTCTACTAGAGATGAACGCATGGATGAGTTTCTCTTGGTCTTTCTGGGAGACAAAACTTTTAATCCTGTTGATGTTTTTCAGTTGGTAAAAAGCTGCTTTGGTGACAGCTTTGATATGGTTAAAAGTCAAATCTGAGTCTATTAACACTCCAAGGTTACGAACTTGGTCGATGGTTTTTAGAGCCCAAGACTCAAGATGTTTACAAATGCTGACCCTCTTCTCTTTGCTACCAAACAGAATAATCTCAGTTTTATCTTCATTTAATTGTATAAAATTCTCTCTGATCCAGGTGTTTATTTGCTCCAGACACTGGCACACTAAGCCTGTTGGGCTGCAGTCGTCTGGTGACAGAGACACATAAAGTTGTGTATCGTCTGCATAACTGTGATAATTAATGTTAAATTTCTGTATTATTTGACCCAAAGGGAGCATATACAAGTTGAACATAAGAGGTCCAAGTACTGACCCCTGCGGTCCACAACAACTCCGGCCTTCTAAATAGGACCCGAACCAGTTTAGGACCGTTCCAGAAAGTCCTGCCCAGTTTTCCAGCCTGTGCAACAGGATGTTCTGATTTACAGTATCAAATGCAGCACTCAGATCCAGCAGAACCAGGTGTGATACTTGACCAGAATCAATATTCAACCTAATGCCATTTAACACTTTGACCAGTGCTGTCTCTAAAATCTACCTTCAGACTGATTGTTATGTGAGCTGCATGATTCTGATTTGCTCGTTCTTAAACACCTTCTAACCACAGTTCTTGAGTTTGACAATTCCAACATGAATTTGTCAGTAATGGCAATTATTCTTTGTTGTCATTACCACAGCAGAGTTGCTATAGCTGCAGTGAGTCAACACAAGATATAAACATCCAAATCCTGTCATGCTGCCAAACACATTGACAAGTCAGTTTTTATGTTTTCAGTAGAAGAAATCCACAGCAGACTGATATTGGCACAATTTAAATTACATTTCATAAGTAGTCCATTGTTCATTCTCAGACTGTGTCCAAAATCATCATCTGTCGTCTTGTGTTAAGCTGGCCTTGAGAGATTCGGATTATTGTTAAATAAATGATAATTAGAAAAACAGTGGTACCAAAGCAGCTGTATGAGCATTTATTACTGTTCATAGTGCACCTTGAAGACCTGAATTTATGATTATTTGCAATACACGGCAATCAAAAACATCCCAGGTACTAATCCTATCAATCTGTAATCTCTTTATTGTGGCTCTTTGCTCTTACATTGAGCAGCTATTATCTTTCTCTGTCTAGAGCCCCACTGGGTCACAGTGCATTCTGAGTCATGCTTTAGCTCCTCCCTTCTGGAACGTATAAATACAGACTGGTCTTCCGTACTGGTGCTGTACCAAGCAGTTTTCTATTTCCGTGATTCTTCCTGTGTGGAGAAACAATACAGACAACAGTAAGTAGACACTTTTCCACACACACATTGTGAAAATACATTCTAATGAATGCAAAAGAAATGTACAAGGTAATTTTGCAGCGTGGTCAGCAGAGAAGAGATTGTCAAAATGCAGCGGGCAGTTTGTAAATCACTTTTAAACTTGCTGTAGTACATTTAAAAAAGTAATAATTCGGTACAAATTGGCTTTCTTTTTCTTTGTTTATTCCATTCATTCACCAAAAACAAATACAACATAAATACATATACAAAAAAATATATTTGATTGAAAGGGTGGCAGAATGAAGTAAAAAACTTATAAAGTCTGCCCCCTATCAACATAAAATCATTGACAAGTCATTGTCAAATTACACTGTTGAACACAGCCATCTTTCAATAAATTCAGCAAGACCATAAAGCGAGTTTGCTGCTACACAGCAGTGTCATATTTTTTCAGTAATGAAGGTTTTGATGCTTTGTTGACTTACAGAGTGTGTAGAGCAGCATAAACAATGCAAATTGCCTTGTTATACTAAAAGTGGTGCTGTGCAGTTTAAAAGATTAAAGCATTTTAAGTCAAAAGAACTGACTTTAAAGAAAAGCAGCATAACTGTCTATTATGGGAAAGAGGAAAAGACAGTTATGGATAATGAGGAAGGTATCATTGTTACCATTTTGCGTTAACTAAGTTTTAAAAAGAGCATTTAATATGATCACAGTACAGTTACAGTAGAGATCAACTGATGTGTTTTTTTCAAGGCTGACACTGAGATGGTGATCATTCATAATCAACAAACACTGCTGACCAATATTTGGAGCAGATACACCTTAAATGCTATTTATTAAAAGCATGTGATAGAAGGGAATCTGTCATTCATAACTCGGTTACTTCATTAGTAGTGATTGCTGTGACTGAATATGTGCAATAGAGACAGCAGTGATGATGACAGAGCATCACGTGATGTTAAGACGCTCTCTATTTACTGTGATACTGACTGAGACAGAACAGTTTCTCGCTTGCAGCTATGTCTCCTGCTCATCTCTGTTTTGTTAATCTTTCACTTTTCTATCACTTTCATTGCCCACTTAAATCCAAATCTTAATGTATTGCTTGTTGCTGTTCTCTAGATACTGTTTCAGGGTCATCTGTGGCTGCGTCCAACTTAGCCGCTAGGATTAGCCAGTGTGAAAGTAACCCGTTTCTTGACTTGTGGTGATGGTTGTGGTTCTTTTCCAGTTTTTGTGGCTTGTGTCTTTGAGATGTGTCTGTCGGTTAGAAAGACTGCGAAAGTTATTCTTGCTTCAGACGGATTTACAGGTGCACCTGATAGCGTTAGCCACAGGCTAAGAGGCACAGCAATCATCATAGTAGTAGCCTTAGCACAGCACTGTTTGCAAAATAAGGAAACTGGTCAAGTGTGTAGAAGATGTGAGTGTTTCAGCAACACCCACTACCTCAGTCTGGAAACACGGCTCCACCACCTCACCAGAGCTGCTCTGCTCTTCCAAAGAACTAATCTGTCCCTTTCTGTAAACAGTAGCTTTTAGTGTTGATAGTCATGACATGTAATTAATAACACAGTGCTGTGGGCAGATCATTGCTTCAGGCCTCAGGGTGACTACAGACAGAGAGAGGCAGCTGCATCAGAGTCAAAGTAACACTTTTAATTTATTTCATCAGTATTTGGTTAATAACAACTACAATACTGATAGTGAGAAAAATGACAAATATCAGAATCAATAGTTAGCCAGGTCAATCTGTTGATCCCTGAGTTACAATGTAATAACATTTTACAGTTTAGTCAACTGATTGCTAATTGTTGTTCTTCCAGATGAGGCTGATCTGTTGCTGCAGTGCTTTGCTGCTGCTCGTCCTTCTGCCTAGAACCTGTCAAGGCGGCAACATCTTGGTCATTCCTACTGAAGGCAGCCACTGGATAAACATGGATATCCTACTTCAAGCTCTGCACTCCAGAGGACACAATCTAACTATTATTCGTTCCAGCAAAAGCTGGTACATCAAGGACAATTCCACTTATTACAGTACCTACACAGTTCCAGTAGAGAGGAGCATAGATAAGGAGATCATCACAAGAATAATGTCGAGCATTATAGATTTTGAACGGGGAGCTCTTCCCTTGATGAGTTTTCTCCATTCTTCTGTTGGCTTGCTTGACACAGTTATTGAAGCTCACACAGCTGTGGGTGAATATGTATCAGCGATTATAGATGACAGAGAGTTGATTAGAACGTTGAAGGACACCAAGTTTGACGTGGTCCTCACTGACCCCTGCTGGGGAAGTGGACCCATTTTGGCCAAATATTTGAACCTTCCGTTGGTTTATAATGTTCGCTGGCTCATACCTGAAGAAGCTCATTTTGCCATTGCCCCTTCACCCATATCTTATATTCCTGTAGCTGGTTCTGGTTTAACTGATAAGATGTCCTTTTTTCAGAGAGTTAAAAACATGATTTTCTATGTAGTATCACAAATACAAGCGCATGTAGCGGCAAAGCAAGTATATCAGAAAATATGTGAAAAGTATCTGGGGCCTGATGAGGACTTCTACCAGTTAATGATTGATGCAGACATTTGGCTGATGAGAGTGGACTTTGTGTTTGATTATCCACGCCCTACAATGCCTAATGTTGTGTACATGGGAGGGTTCCAGTGTAAACCTGCAAAACCTCTGCCTCAACATCTGGAGGAGTTTGTGCAGAGTTCTGGAGAGCATGGAATCATCATCATGTCTCTGGGGACTTTTGTGAGTGAACTACCTGCTGACATGGCAAATGAGATCGCTGCAGCTTTTGCTAAACTTCCTCAGAAAGTCATCTGGCGTTATAAAGGCAGCAGACCAGACACTGTGGGCAACAACACTTTAATAGTGGACTGGATGCCTCAGAACGACCTTTTAGGACATCCGAAAATAAAACTGTTTGTGGCTCATGGAGGAACAAACGGAGTCCAAGAAGCTCTTTATCATGGAGTCCCAGTTGTGGGTCTCCCAGTGTTTTTTGACCAATATGACAACCTGCTCCGACTAGAATACAGAGGAGCTGCTAAGATTCTTACATTATCTACAGTGGATAAAGACAACAACTTCCTAAAAGCTATCCAGGAAGTCCTGAATGAACCCTCCTACAGGATGAACATGCAGAGACTCTCCAGGCTGCACAGAGATCAGCCAATAAGACCGATGGATAACGCCCTCTTCTGGATCGAGTTTGTCATGAGACACAAAGGTGCAGCTCACCTGAAACCAGCGTCCCTCAGTATGTCCTGGTATTCCTACCACTCTGTAGACGTAGTTCTGTTCCTGGGAGGAGCTGTGCTGCTCGTGTTTCTATCTACTTTCTTCTTGATTAGGTGTTTGTGTAATGCAATGTGTAAATCTAAAGTGAAACATGAGTAATGACTGAAAAGATATGCAGAACAATATTTACATGAAATTGATTGAAAAATTAAACACCAACGTGGAGATGGATTAATCTATTCTTGAGATTAAGATTTAAGAATTAATACAACAAATCTACACTTAAAAAGCAATGTCATGATTTTATGGAGAAAATGGTTTCCATGTTTTGATTTGCTCCATATTAAATATTGTATTCTCCCATTTGAATGAAGTAAATGGATGTTGTGAGCATCTGCATAACTAACACTGTAGAAATAATACAGCTGGATATTTATAATCATTGAGGTGTTGAAATCATTTTAATTACTGCGTGTACGTGTGTTTTTGTGTTGCTACCTGCATCCACCAGGTGCAGCATCCTCTTTCTGAGATGTCGATGTATTAAAAGTGATCAAAATAATTAGTTCTGCAGAAGTGTGAGAAGTGTACAGACTTTGAATCTGCTCCAGCCTTTCTTTGTGTCCCTGTTGAATATTTGAAAAGAAAGCTTTTCACAAATACTGGAACAAGAATAGGCAAGCTGTAAACTGTGCAATAAATCTTTACTGCTTGTTTATGTACTAACTTGATATTTACTGGAAGGACGTATCACCTAAACCCAACAGCCGTGGCCTCTCCGTTCAGAATTGCTGATATCAAACCAGCCACCAAACATGCATAAGTCTTCTTTCAATTTCTTTGTAAAAAGAAAAACAAAGATTTTTTTGTGATTTAAATACAGTAAAAAGTGTGTACTTTTAGGCTGAAGTAATTATAAAAAAAAGATTATTCATGTGGACATTATTTACAGTTTATTAAACAGACTATATATACATGTAAATGAATAATTTTCTCTCACCTCTATGGACCCAAGCATATGTGCTTTATCTGTTTTTTATTCATTTATTTGATCATGGACCATGCAATTAACATAGAACACATCTAATGTATTACATATAGAGTTTATGTCATTGAGCTAATTTTCAACTCCCATCCCTGGTTGGGCTTTTCAGTGGTCTACACTGTCTTGACTGTAAGAATCAAACTAATAAATGATTTGAAGGTTTTAGTCTTTTTGGTAGCTTAAGGTCACTTTGGGAACAGTTCAAAATTGAGTGGTGGCTTTAGTAGTAGTTTATCTTTTACAATCAGACTTACACACATATCAAAAGCTACTGTGGTTGATTCCACACCAAAACACCACACCGGAGTTCATTTTAAATAAACCAAGCAGATTAACCATGAAAGCACCATAACTTTTATTGAGATTTGAGTGAGTTTTTGAATTTCCTTCATTAAAAATAAATGCAAGCTCAAATCCTAAACCGTCAGGAGTGAAGTGTAGGCAGCAGTAGTTTTACAGCCTTCTCGGAAACCAGAAAACAGTAAAAAAAAAAAAAAAAAAGAAAAAAAAAGAAAAAAAGCCTCATAAATGAAGTACATAGACAGTAGCAGTAAATACTGATGCACTGCTGTAAGTTTATAGTTGGTGGGCGTTTGGTTAGCTGTTTTCTTTGTGTTTTTTCAAGTATACCACCAGCACTAATGTATGTCAGGAACCTATTCAAACCCTAAATGATATCTCAAATCTTGCAACAGCCTCTAAAACCAACAGATCTCTAAAGCCAACAAAAATATCATTGCATGTAAATAACTGTGAAGAAACACAATAATTGCATCTAGCTTTTCATTTCTGAGCACATAACTGCAATTCTGAGAATTTATTAGAAGACGTTGACAGTGCAGATGGCCTTGATGTCCCTGAAGGTGTCGCAGTCAAAGTCGGCAGTGAGAGTCTTCTCTCCTTTCTTGTAGGGAACAAAGTAGAATTTGACACGCAGCCTGTTTTTCGGCTTCAGATCTGGAATCCTGCAGGTGAGACAAACAGTTATAATAAGCTGTTTAGTTAAGGTTTAGTTTGGGGGTAAATTCTACATTTTCATTGCAGAGTGTCTTATTACTCCGCCAAGGAATGGCGGAGTTATGTGACGATCGGCGTATGTTTGTCTGTGAATCTGTGAATCTGTCTGTCTATCTGTCTGTCTGTGTGAAACATTATTCAAAAACGGACTAACGGATTTGGATGAAATTTTCAGGGAAAGTCAGAAATGACCAACTGATTAGATTTTGGCAGTGATGGATCCAGGGCTTTGTTAAGGATTTCCCATTGCCAAATATAGCTCATGGCACGTTGTCGCTGTAACCATGACGTGAACACTGTGTCAGTTACCTGCTGACGATCACATGATTGCGATCCTACTACAAAATGACCATGAGTTATCAGATGGAAATCATACAAGGAACAAATGATTAAACTGTGAAGGTGTTTCTGAGTCCCATCATTTCCTGCCTCCTGCTACATATTTAGGTCGCGCAATGTAGCAAACCCCAGCCAGACAATGGTAAAGTTCCTGATGTTTCACAAAGCCTTTATTTACGTTCAGCCATCAGCCTTATTTTGAACACAAATTCACCTTTCTGTCTTCACTCCTTTCTTCAGGAAACACCGTAAGAGCTTGTCCCCATTCCAGCTAAGTGCTTCTAAGTTTAGACACATCCTTTTCTAGACAGCAACAGCGTGGAACCGTTTTATTTCATCTTTACGTGAATTTTCGGACTTTTCGGCAGCGTCTTCGTCATGTCAAGAAACTGCTTCTTAGATAAACACTTCCTGTGTCGCTGGAATGGTGACAAAATAAAAGCCCGTAACATTTAAAAATATGCCTTCAAAATAAAAGCACGGAGGGAACGGTTATATTTTAACACTAGCAAAACAAAGGCTTGCCAAAAGTGATGAACTGATCAAAAGACCTTTATAAGAGTAATTTACATGAAATTCGGTATCCATACATAACATGCACATGCATAACACATGCCTGTGTTCAGCACAAGGTCATTTCTTATTAAAGATTCCATCCGTCGGAAATGATACGTCAACTGAGCAGCCTTGGCGGAGTACTGCACTCTCTGAGTGCTTTTCTAGTTCGTTATTTATATTACGGACAGTTAAAAAAAGTTCTCAGTATTGCAGCCAGTTGTTTGTCAAAGCTTAGTACTTTTTTTGGTATCTATTGAAGTGTCTCCGAAGCAGAAGATGTCCCAATGTGAAGTATCGAAAGTTAAAATCAAGCCTGCAAAGTTATAATTGTGTTGGCTTTGATCAGTAATTTGTGGTTTAAACAAACATTTTAGACAATTTTATTCAGGCAATGTCATGTATCTGCTTTGTAAATGAAATCACATTAATATTTCTTACTGGACATCAACCTCCTCTTTGATCAGGCCGCCACCGGAGAGTGTCAGAGTGCAGCTTGTCAGAATTTCATTGACGGGGTTCATGAAAACCACTTCCCCACTGTTCAGTGTATTCAGGCTGGCCTGAGCAGGAGCCTGGAACACACACATTTAAACAGTTTATTCCAGTACAACCATATAGAAAACTTCTGCATGTGCAGTTTTGCTGAGAGCCTTCAGAAAAACAAGAAACCACCAAGTCCTTCTAACAGTACGAAGACCCACAGAGTAGACATTTCATGAACTGTAATAACTTTGGTGATTCTCTGACTTTTCATTTAGTGTCAGCATCAGGTCAAATACACAGAAATTACTAGGCTTTCTTTACTGTATTTTGTGTTTGGTGTCAATTAACTGATTTTGCAGGATGACACACTATAAGATGGTAAAGTTATCCATGTCTTTTATCAGTATGTCATTGTGAGCAAGTATGCATGCTAATTTTAGCTTTTAGCTCAATGTACAGCTTCATAGACTCATGTAAAACGTACTTTAGAGTTTTATTCAGAAAGCAGAAATCACTCAACTAATGTGGCAGATTTTCTGTCAACAAAGCTGTTTGACAAGTGATTTTAGAGACAGATGGAAAGAAAGCTGGAGGTTTTTACTGACAGTGACGGAGAGTTGAGGGTTCAGCAGCACAACGTCATGCGTAGCCAGGTATTTGTGGTCTCCGTTATTTTTGTCTGTGATCACGACTGAAATCTTCATGCTCTCACTCTCCACCATGGGTTTATGGTAGGTCAAGAACGGGACCAGGATGGGGACAGACAGAGCTGGAGGAGACAGGGAAGTGATGAAGATTCACTGAATCTAGACATGCAGATAGTTTAGGCCACACTCTGAGATGTTTGCTTCTAAAAGCCAACATTTCTCCAGAAGATGAGTCACCTTTCCCAGGCAGCAGCGTCTCCTCCTTGTCCTCGGCAAGGATTTTCCCAGTTGGTCTGCCATTGTAGTTCATGGCCTGGACGGAGATGTGGATGGACAATGGCCTGGCGTCGCTGTCCTTACTCTTCAGCACCAGGTTCAGGTTCACATCCTTACCATTGATCAGCCTGGACACCTGCAGCAACACACAACGAGGACAATGACACACGAATCTGACATGTAGGGATATCAGTCAGTCAGATCCAGCCTCTGCAGAAGAACAGCTGAGGCAACTGAAGTGACGATTACTTGAATAGGCAGAATATAGTCACAAAAAACATATAAAATTAACAAACACTATGATTCATGACATCCCAATATATAACTCTAAAAAGAACGGGAAAGTGTAGTGGCTACAATGTACCTCTTTAAATCGAATAGTCACTGGTGATGGAGGTTGTGAGATGGTTTCCCCTTCCATCCCTCCATTTCCATCTCCCCCATCAGTTCCTCCACTTCCAGTTCCCCCATCAGTTCCTCCACTTCCAGCTCCCCAATCAGTTCCTCCACTTCCAGCTCCCCAATCAGTTCCTCCACTTCCAGCTCCCCCATCAGTTCCTCCACTTGCAGTTCCCCCATCAGTTACTCCACTTCCAGCTCCCCCATCAGTTACTCCACTTCCAGCTCCCCCATCAGTTCCTCCACTTGCAGTTCCCCCATCAGTTCCTCCACTTCCAGCTCCCCCATGGCTTCCTTCATCCTCATCGTCCTCGTCTAGGTCTTCATCAAATTCGTCATCAAGTTTGGAATAGTCTCTGGTGGTGGCATAGAAAAAGAACAGCCTCTCCATGTATGTTCCTGTAAGGTGGATGATTTAGATTAATGTTATTACCTTAAGTGTGTATCAATGTGACTTAATGGTTCTGAATCACAAGAAAGTTCAGAGTCCTGTTGTCTGCTGTGATTTCCTACCTGTTACTTCCATCGTGGTACAGCATGAACAACAGAGTGTGACATACCTTCGGCATGCTTGTAGGTGTTGGTGATGTCCTCCCTCTCCCTGGAACCAACAGCCTTGGTGGAGATGTACTTCCCGACTCTCTTGGTGTCAGAGTCGACTTTCAACATTTCACCACTCTCTGTGATCTGATAGAAATACACACAACACAAAGCAAGAATTCATGAAACAAAACTAGAGATAAAATTGGATCAAGGTTCCATTTCTCCACAGCTGGCATTCTGTTATCATTAATGGCCCCTGTATTTATGAAGTTGGAGCTTGATGGAGATATATGCTTTGCTCCTACTTACCATATAGTAAACGCAGTCAGCATTGACCTCAGCAAAGATAAATGGAGCATCATATTTAAACCCTGTTTGTCCATTTAGGATGCCTTTGACTGAGGCTGGGCCACAGCAGAACACACCTGTAGGAGGAGAAACAATGAAAACCATCACACAGGTACCACCAATAAGCCATTATAGTGTTTTTCCTCGCAGAAAATCTTTTGCTCTAATGCAACTTAAAGGCATGACAGTGCTGATAAAAACAGAATGTAATACGATATATCAGACCCTCAAGATAACATGATAAACCTCTAAATGTGCATAACATAGGCTCTTTAAAGTGCATGGGAGCAAGAGACAGGGCGGTCTGTACCATCGCTCAACTCCTGTGGCGTCGGATCCACAACTTGCCAGCCGTCGTATTCCCCATCGCTTCCCAGGTCTGGTCGCTTCATCCACCCCTCCGTCCAGACATGGAAGTTCCTTCAACACAACACAACATTCAAAGTCTGCAAGTATGCAAACGGAACACTGGAGAACCAATTTAAAGGGACCAGTATGTTCTGAAGCACTTTAGCACCTTCATGGTCTCACTGTAGACTACTGTTACTACTCGTCAAGCTCCTGGACAATTCTGGTTTATAAACAGCCCACATTTAACCCACAGTACAATTCTACTGAATGATAGTATTCTTGAATACACATTAAAAATCCCACCAGATCAGTTTTTAGCCAAATAGAAACATTCTTCATGAGTCAAAATCTGCACATCGAAACCCAAATCAAACAATAAAGTAAAAGAGCAATAAGAAGAACACATTTAACATTCAGTGTAGCCCCCAAAATGCTTTGAAATTACAAATTCCCTTCATCCTAAAACATTTGTGAAGAAATGGCATTGTTTGGTGCTTGGCAGAAATGTGCTTCATTTCACCAGGCCTCAGAAAGAGCACCTAAACGCCCCACACCAGTACACCATAATGGCATTCTTCATTGGTGGATCAAAAGCTCCACACCGAAACAGTGCCAGACAGTAACTTACAAATCAAATACTTTGAAAAACCACAGTTAACAATAAACCTTAGGGCTTTTCAGGCTCTTTATTAAGCTGCACTTAGCAAGATCAGACATGGTGGTGTACTTTTTGGCTTTATGTTGTGTCTCATCACACGTCTTTGTTCTGATCTGACATATAAAGGTCAGGGTGGTGGTAGAGTAGGAGAAACATTTGACTGGAAACAACCATTTCCCTTGCAGTTTAACTCTGGATAATTTATTTTTTTCTGTTGATCTGTGGACATCACTAACTCATTAACTAATAAATTATATGAAATTTACACCAGATTAAAAGACAAATACTCAGATGTCATGTCTTTTGATTGTTTGATCTGTGCTTGGTTCGTTTTTTGGGATTAGGTTGCGTTTTGCAATGGAAAGTGTGGAAAAGAACCAAAAAAAATGCCTACAAAATGGTAAATGGTCAATGGTCTGTTTTTATAAATAATAAAACACATTTAAATCAGGGAGTTTTAGATCCTCAGTGCATCATATGGAACCTGTGTCTCCTGAAGTTAGTTAGGACTATCATAATACTAAAACAGTTGAACTTGACACAGTAGGTGATATGCAGTAGGTGAAAACATCATCAGATGCCACCCTGATGACAGTTTTGCAACCATTAAAACAAAGAAACAGCAGGTTGTTCTACTCCTGCTCTGGACCTGGGATTAAGACAACAAGGACCTCAAACTGGCACCAGTGTCCACTTTGATCAACAGTCATTCCACAGGGAAAAGACCCGAAACAGACCAGATGCGGTTCAAATTTGACATCCCAGTTGTCAGAATGATGTAAAGTTTATGCTCTCGAGAGGATGAAAGATCTTCAGAGACCACAGCTCACAGCCCATCTCTCATTGCCAGTTTTGTTTATGATTTTATTGTTGTTAACCCTCGGCACTCAACAAATCAAGTCACTGCTCATGTATGATCGCCAAACACTGCTGGATCTTCGTTTCCCTACCAAAGTTCTAGTTACGTCTGATTATCTTAGACAGAATTTCCTGCCTCCGCTTCTGTCAGGGATCCCCGCTCACCTGTGCCGGGTTTCGGCTCCACTCTCCCCGCAAAAACGTCGCCGTCACCGGTAGACGCGGCGGTCGTCTGGTGAAGTTGAGGATTTTCCTGATGCACTCTTCCGCTGTTTCCCGGACGCTGCGTGGGCTGTCTCCTCCTGTCTTCATTTCCCGGCATTTCCTGGATCCTGTGAGTGCCTGCCTGGTACCTGTGGTTGACTCGGATGAAGTGTTCCAGCCTCGCCAACCCCGGATCAGCTTGCGCGGGGAGATTCCTGGGAACCTGAGGCCGCTGTGTCGGGCTCCACGATCTGCCGGGGCCCAGGCCTCAGCTCCAGCTAGGATCGGCTTGGTAATGTCGTTGTTTCTCTGATGTCCGTGATGTGCAGGTGGAGAAGAAACGCCCGTTGACACTGACTTTCTTAATAAGAACTTTATTAAAAGAAAGAACAGTATCATACAGACAGAAGTTGTCTGGAAGGATGTCGCCCAATGATCCTCCTCGAACAAAGACCAACGGTCAGTTTTTATACCTTCTGAAAACGTATAGAATTACAGCATCTGGTTTACATCCCCACTAAAGAATGATAACTCCTCAGACAAGACTCCCCTTCTGTGCATTCCTAAGGATTACAAATCAGCAATAGGTTAACAGTGGACTCCAAGGTCAACATAACATAGGATTTCTGGAGCCGAAAAGACATTCCTCAATACTCACTACCTCCTGTTAGTTAAAGGTTCACTTTATGGTCAACAACTATCAGAACTCATATCAGATCAGATACTTCATATTTCCCCCCTTCGGCGCTGAAAAAGCGTCGAAAACATCACTATAGTATCGATTACATAGTATACATGACAATTCCTATTTAGCCGTGCTAATCACAGCATAAACTCAACAGTATAACAATTTAACGGAGTGTGAGAGCGAAAAACCTGCCCGGCAGCCATCTTTCCAAACCATCCATCGAACAAACAAGACAGGAAAATTCTCTCACGGTCCCTCTGCCCTAGGCGACCACATATAGTACTCCAAGCCAATTAGACAAGAGGTCCAAACAAGTATGTAAACAAGTAGAAGCGAATACACATGGGAATCCCAGAAATAAAATCAAAAATATCCAATGTCAGGCTGGTCGACCCATCGTACCCTTCAATGGACCTGACCCTGCCTAGCATCACTGCCCCTAAACAATCGAAAAAAAGAAAACACCTGAGATCCCAACATACTCACCTCCTAAGAGAAAACATCCAAGTAATGAACCCCCTGTCATAAACACCTCATATCAGTCATATAGGCATAAAATTCAAAAACTAACATATTAATAGTATCACTAACTCATAATATAATAGTGTAAACAAGAATAAGCATCCAATAATAAAACAGATTATATATGAAAACAGAATCCATACAATAGGCATACATGAAAACATGAATATATCAAACTGTCGTCCATCAACAGTTCCAGTCGTAGTATGCCATCACTGTAATGTCCTCACTCCGGATTCTTCCTCCATTGCATTGTCCATATTCAAGCATATGAGTCCATTTGGCTGTAGAGATCTCTGAACGACAGCCGCTCTTTACTCGATTTCCCAGATAGTCTCCTGGGAAGAAGACAAAACACACCAACCAGTATCTTGCAACAACAAACACATCAAACACAGTATAATATATTGCAATATACTAAAGGATAAAAAGTAAAAAATAAAAAATTCAAAATTCGAAAATCAACCATAAGTACCCATTACCCCCTGTAAGGAACTACAAAAAGAAAAAGTAGAACCACACCAAAAGAGACAGTCAAAAGGGATATATATCCACCATCCGACTCTCCATGACATCCGCCACATCTTCACTCAAGGAAGCCCCATTCAATAATGGCATCTGAACGTTGTCACCCGGCATCACAACACCAACCCATCTCAATATCATAGCCTTCGCAAAGGTCAACAACAACGTACAGAAACAAAACATCACACACAATGACAAAAGAACCGCTATCAAAATTTGGATTAAAACAGCACCCACTGGACCCAATTGGTCCTCCAGCCAAGCATTAGCAGACCATCCAGCACCTTCCGAAGGACCAAACGCATCCCTAATGGCTTGCAACGCATCTATCACACTAGTGATATTATCAGAAGTATCAGGAACCAACGTGTAACAAGCATCCCCAGTTAAATTCAAAGCCACACATAAACCACCCTGTCTGGCCAAAATATAGTCCAGAGCCATATCATGTTTCAACAATGTCAGTCTATGACTCCTCTGAGCATTCGACAAATAACCAAACCCTCTTATAGTCTCATTCGCAAAACCCTGCAGGGTATAAGTGATATTATCAATATGACCAGCCAAAAACGTAACGCCATACCACGGAAGGAGTCCTATACCCCATTTTTCACCCAAACTTATCCTCCAATGGTAGGACTCCAAACTATGAAACTGCGCCAACTCTCTTCTCTTCCTATTCGTAGGAGCAACATTAGACTGAACTTTGTCAGTTGCATTAGTGTCCTTGACAGCCAAAACCTCATACGGGAGTTTCAATGTTGCCATATAACAACACCCTGTCCATCCATTTGGCAAAAACAAATACGCCTTGTCACCACAAACCCACCAAATATCCTTAAAATTTCCTACAGTAACGTTCGCAGGCAAAGGACGATCCAGCACCCACACAGTCTTATTTTGGTTATAGGGCAAACGGAAAGTTACAGGAAACAATTCATGAGGATTTATAAGTTTACCCTTACCCAAATGCATCCTATATTCATTACAGCGAGATATTCCCATAAACATTCCAGATCCCATATATGTCGTATTGGAACAGAAACAACCAAAAGCTCTCACAGGTTTCACATCTAATGCATCAGGGAGTACCGTCAGTACATTCTCATGTTGGTCCATCAAATTCACATATGGCAATGTCCTCAGCCAAGAACAAATAGAACCTGGCTGAAATAAAGTCCCCCACAAAGCCTTCAGGGCAGCTGCCGGTGACCCCTGTTGATAAGACAACCATATTAATGCATTCGATTGACATGGAGCCGCCAACGGATTCGGCACCGTCTCCAAAATCGAAGGCCATGTGCCTGGAGATGGAATTTTCACCAGACATGGACAATTTAGCCTACTAATAGATCTCACAGAGTGGGTCACCTGCTGAAACCACAAATTCCTACTTGCCCATGGGTCTGCAATTTTCATCACTGAGGAGTCAAAACCATACGCCTTCCAGTTAGTGTCTCTCTTCCGTAATGTACGCAAAGCCTCAGTCCCATCTACCGATGTCCAACCATCATTATGTACCTCTGATACGTTCATCTGAACTGTCTGCAATAAATCTACATCAGCGTTCTCAACAATTGGCTCTCGACTGTCCACTTGCTTACTAGTATGAGACAATTCATCCTTCAACTCTATCTGGGACTTTTGCTTCACATCCACTACATCCTTCAATGTCGTGGGCGTCATAGATATAGCAACAGGTATCGGTGTCATCTTTGCGGGCTCTAAACGCAATGTAGATGTTGTTACCTTCAGTTTTGTCACACTCTCCCCTACCATAGTAGTAACCAAAGTAGTAACTGGAGTAGACACAACTGTGGTTAAATGTAATGCATCAGCAACCTTCGGAACCAAAGAAGTAGATGTCTGCTTTACTTTGTTAACTTTTGGCAAAAGAGTTGGTACCATTTGTGGTTCTTTAACAACTTGGGATTCTTTATTCCTACTCTCATTTATCTCCACTAAAGTCACCACACTAGCCCCCAACTTTAACTGCACACCATGTTCCTGTGATTCATGGTGAGAACATCTATAATCACCTTGATCCTCTAACTGAAATCTACGTAGATAAATACTACAGTCTCCTCCCATCTTCAACCTCTTGGGGTCATTATTGAACACAAACTTTCCTGAGGGTGATGTATCTGACAAATCAAGAATTTTACCATGATTATCTTCCCACTGAACTTGATATCCCTCAATACACTGACATGGAAGCCGAACAGACTTCCTCAGGGTCGCTTCAATCCTAGTCCTCATAACGTCTTGGTCTAACCTTTCTCCGGACTGGCCTTGGGCTCCTCGATCCAAGTGGTTCCGCTGACCCTCCTGGAGAGGCGACACAGCCCTCTGGAGTCTTTGACTCACATTCTTGAGAAACAGATTCTGCTGTTTCTGGGACGTGTTGTAAGTCAACGTCCTCAAATCTCCTTTCCTGTCCATTGACTGAAAAGTCATCTCCGGCATCATCAAAAGTATGCTCAAAATCATCAAAAACATCCACTTCTCCTTCTGGAGTGTGACCTTGGAGGTCCTCATGTACCACTGCTTCTTCAGCAGATTCTCCTGGTACTCCTGAGTCCTCATCTTCTCTGCTCTGTAATCGTGGTTCCTCTCCCTTTGGTGCTTTAACACAATGCGACAAGTGATACCACGTCGGGGACCCTTTAACCTGTACCGCAGTTCCAGTGCTGCGAACAACTTCAAATGGTCCCTCACGGCGTTCGTTAAACCACTTCCTCCTAAACACCTTCACGAATACCTTGTCTCCAGGCTGCACCACGTCCTTCTTTTGCTCATCGAGCTTCTCTTGCGCCTCCTCCTGTTTTTGCCTGTCAGAAACATACGTGGATATTCGCTTATGCAAAGCAGCCATGTACTTAACGTACGCTCGCATTTCATCTTCCAAAAGTTCCAAACTTGGACCCTTTCCGCTTGTGCGCAAACAAGGTGTTGGCATCCGTCTTCCCGTAGCCAACTCATGAGGTGTCATACGCAAATCACGGAGCTCGCTTGAACGACACACCATTAATGCTAATGGAAGCGCTGCTACCCAGTTCAAACCTGTGTGTTGACAGATTTTAACAATGCGATTTTTCAACACACCATTCATTTTCTCACAAATACCTTGGCTTTGCGGATGATAAACAGCACCCAGACGTTGTTTAATTCCCAATTTTTGTAGGATTAGTCTCACCGTTTTATCCACAAACTCCTTCCCATTGTCTGAAGATATTCGATCTGGAAGTCCCCACCTACTTATGACCTCACGGCACAAGAACTTAGCAACAGACTGAGCATCCTTTCGCTTGGTTGGACACGCCTCAGGCCAACGTGAAAACCTGTCAACCACGACTAGCATGTATCTCTTTCCTCCCACCGGTCTTATCATGTCAACAAAGTCCACAACTAGCTCACGCATTGGGCCCTTTGGAGTTGGAATGTGCCCAGGAGGAACCATCACTCCCCTCCTAACATTATGTTTCAGACAAATAATACATCTGCCTATGACATAATCAATCTGCTCAAGCAAGTATGGTGCCCAAAACCCATACTCTTTCGTGATCTTTCTCCTAACTTCCCCCCTTGCAACATGAGCTGGCCCATGCGCTTCATGAATCATCAGACCCAACAGATCTGGCGGCGCCACCATCAACCCCTCATGATTTCTCCATAGACCGGTGGGATCCTGGGTGGCACCTCGGTCCAACCAAAGTTGTTTGTCCATGGCAGATGCAGCTTCTTGCATCAAAATCACATCTCTGAGCGTAACATTATCCTCCAAGTCCACTTCATGGGAAACTAAAAGAACTCTACCCATCTTATCTGCTCCTACAACTGTCCTGGCTGCTTCATCAGCCGCTTTATTACCTTGTGTGACCCTTGAAATGTCACTTTTATGTGCCGCACATTTAGCTATTGCTATTTCCTTAGGCCTCATCATTGCATGCAGCAACTTCATAATCTGAGCGTGATGTTGTATAGGAGAACCGTCTGTCTTCTTGAATCCTCGATTCTTCCACACTGCTCCAAACAAGTGACACACATTATGAGCATAGGCTGAATCTGTGTATATCGTCACCCGCTTGTCTTCTGCCAACAAACATGCTTCAGTCAGCCCCACAAGTTCAGCCAGCTGTGCAGAGGCAGGTTGTGGTATTACCTCCGCTACCTCAACAACAAATCCATTCCCCTGAAATTTCACTACTGCATAACCAGCACACAATTTGTCCCCCATTCGATAGCAGGATCCATCAGTCCAGTACTCCAAGTCTGGCTCATGCAACGGAAAAGCTTGCAAATCTGACCTGAGCCTTGAGTATTTCTCTGCTTCCTGAACACAATCATGTGGTTCTCCATCCTCTTCCCCAACTCACATTCATCACAATCAAATAAAAGAAAGGAAAGAGAAACAGAACAAAAGTTTAATGTCTTATATTCACTTTAAATCATCATATAATAAACAATTCAACAGAATTCGTTCACATTATTCACCAACATTGATATTATTTCATTCTATCACAATAGGAATGTTCCCTACAAAGTCTCTCTATAAACAATTAATAGGCACAAACCTATCGTATCTATCATATTATTCTACAAAGAAATCCCTTACTTTCATTTTATATTCATTCTAAACATACATCATAATCATATTTATATTATGTATTATTGATTTAAAATCAAACGAGGGAGTATTGAAGTGCGCTCAAATCCAATTGTAGGTTCTCAACCACAGTTCTCTTTTTCTCTCATCCAGAAGGAGAGGAGGGAGGGAGAACCCCTCCCCTCAGGATGAGTGAGCTTAAAACAGAACAGCACTCCTAACTCCACCTCTCAAAATCAACAAACACTTCCAGTCTATCCTGACCACTAGAGAGTGAACATCAAGCTTCAGCTCCCCGTTAAATCACCTCGGCCCCATATCACAGGCACAGAGTCAAAAAGGTGCACACTAAGACCAAAGCAACATCCACATCAACAGCCAAAATACAGATTATTATTATTATAAATTATTATTATTATTATAAACTCGAGTTCAAATTCAAATATATTGTGGCGAACTACGCAGAACAACCAACACTAAAGAAGGAATATTCACCTTTTCCACAATTTGCAACTAGCAGATACTTTTATTTTTTAACACAAATAAATTACCAATATAATGAATTCAGCCAGGAAACATTAAACACACTACAGGTCACACCCATGGTCTTTACAACATAACACCACGCTAAACAACTTACAGAAAAACAAATATGTTCTACCAGATGGTTTGCAACAGATATCCATGAAAGGAAAGATTACACACCACACAATCAACCAATCAATCCACCAGTACCATCCACAAAATCAAAATATACCATCTGACCCTGAGGAACTTTATTGGTTTTCTTTCCCTATGTGTGTTTTCCCCCCTTAAATATTTAGTTATGCTTATGCAAACAGAATGTCCTCACTGGTCTCTCGGACTCAGCAAGGCTCATATATCTCATCAAATATATAAACGTCCACCATGAGGCTCATACACTTTATTAGTCCACAATAGTCCTTTATAAGGCTCATTTGTTTTATTATATTAGCAATGTTACAGAAAGTCCTCAATGTGGCTCATATATGTGTTAGCAGACAAAAAGACTAATAAATTTAACACTAAAGAAACGACAATGTCTTTCCTTCTAAATTGTTAAATCCCAACCTATATGTATATATTCATTAACAAGAAATCTCTTATATATTCCATTCACATATTACAGCACATACCAGTCTTTCACACATTACAGCAGCACACGCACACACGCAAGGCGGGGGCAGCTAAGACAGAGCGCTGACAAGACACAGACGCAGCTACTGGCGCAAGCACAAACCAGAAGCAACCAATCAACCCACAAGCCAACAAATCAGATCCACAAAATAAAACACATAGGCCTATTTAACATCATCCAAAAACACAGTCAACCTTCGATCCCGGAACCAAGTCATTCACACATATCCTAAAAGCATGCTTGAGCCGCTTCTTTGACTTTTACTCTTTCTCTCATCATCTAAATTTATAAGGCCTCTGGGGTGTAAAATACTCAATTGAAAAGCTGCTTCGTTTACAGTACGTCTACTTATAAATCGAGTGGGAACTTATCCACAATTGAATTAAAATCTACACCCCCAGTTCTATGAACTGACCCATACAAAAACAGGTTTCCTTTTTTTTTTTTTATGGCCAACTGCCTCCCTGAGGACTTTATCCGAATCTGCGGCTTGTCCTTCCTTAACTGCTTACCATTTCAACTCCGTAAAAAACACATCTAATCATAGGCTCCTCGAGCCCTCTATTTTTTCTCTACTCTTTTTTCCTATTCTCTATTATGCCAATCACTAACCCTGGCCAGGGATAAAATCTACTGCTTTGGTTTCTATACTGTTTTCCTACAGTCTCACTTCAACATTTATATATCTCACTTCAACTTCTATTTCTCTTATCCCAACATTTATCTGTCTACTCTATTCTATCCCCACTTTACCTACTTATGCGCAATTAACCCCAATTTAGACGGAACATCGCTCCAAACACCAACACATCACAGGACATCAGCGCACACACTTCTAACAGTGCAGCACATCAGCAAAAGCCCACAGCCCCCATGAGCAAATCAGCGTCCCAATAAAGTGAGAAACCAGCTCACCTGACGCGTCGAATCAGGACGGTGAAGAGCGACCAAGGGAGCTGCCAGCTGCCGAAGAATCCTGCATCTGATCCTGTTCGTGACGCCACAAATTTGTCGTTGTTTCTCTGATGTCCGTGATGTGCAGGTGGAGAAGAAACGCCCGTTGACACTGACTTTCTTAATAAGAACTTTATTAAAAGAAAGAACAGTATCATACAGACAGAAGTTGTCTGGAAGGATGTCGCCCAATGATCCTCCTCGAACAAAGACCAACGGTCAGTTTTTATACCTTCTGAAAACGTATAGAATTACAGCATCTGGTTTACATCCCCACTAAAGAATGATAACTCCTCAGACAAGACTCCCCTTCTGTGCATTCCTAAGGATTACAAATCAGCAATAGGTTAACAGTGGACTCCAAGGTCAACATAACATAGGATTTCTGGAGCCGAAAAGACATTCCTCAATACTCACTACCTCCTGTTAGTTAAAGGTTCACTTTATGGTCAACAACTATCAGAACTCATATCAGATCAGATACTTCAGTAAACACCAGATCACTGGCGAACAAACCTTTTATCCTGAGAGATTTCTTCAACTCCCGTGATCTGGATTTCCTTTTTGTGACGGAGACATGGCTGAATGTGGGTGAGTCCAGCACCCTGTCTGGACTTTTAGCTGCTGGTTGCTGTTATTTTAACTCCCCGCGGACATGGGGCAAGGGGGAGGAACGGCGACTGTCTATAAAAACAACTACAAATGTAAGCAGCGCTTCCTACCGTCTTCCTTCTCCAGCTTTGAGCTGATTTTCTTTGAGGTGGGTCACTCTAAACCCAGTGCTGTGCGTTGTCATCTACCGACCCCCCAAATACAATAAGGACTTTGTGAATGACTTTTCTGATTTTTTAACTGGAATTATGCCTAATTACGATCATGTTCTTATTGTTCGAGATTTTAGCTTGCATGTGTGTTGTCCGGATAAGCCACTGGTGAAGGACTTACTCAGCATAATTGACTCTTTTAATCTGGTGCAGTCTGTGTCTGGTCCTACACATGAGCATGGACACACATTAGATTTTCTTTCCTACGGTTTGTCTGTGATCAATCTGGAGGTCTGTGACACTGAGTTTTCTGATCATCTGCCAGTGTTGTTTGAAGCTCTCTTTCCCTGTACTGCTGTTAAAACCTGCATTCCTGCTCGGTGCTGTAGGATTTTTAATCCATTCACTGCTGGTCAGTTTTCTGCTGCTTTTGGACGGTCCTGTGTCCCTCCTGACTCAATTTCTTGTGATACAGAGAAACTCAGTTCCTGGTTTCAGTCCTCCTGCCAAACCATCCTGGACTTTGTGGCTCCATTAAAAACAACACAGCCTAAAGCCAAACCTGAGCCCTGGTTCAATGATAAGACCCGCACTGTCAGATGGGAGTGCCGCAGAGCTGAACACAGATGGAAATAGGATAAGTTACAGTTGTCTTCTCAAATCTTAAGAGACTGCTGGCGTCATTACCAGAACACTGTCAAAGAGGCTAAAAGTGAACACTTTTCAAATATTATTATGTTGAACCGTCATAACCCACGTGTGTTATTTAAGACCATCAATTCTAAGTGCTCCTAAGGCTGCCTGTTTTGAAGCCTCTCCTGAAATGTGTCACAACTTCTTAGACTTTTTTATTGATAAGGTGGCCACTGTAAGGGCTCTCATTTTAGCTCCTGTCCTTGACCACTCTGCTTCTATCCTCTGTTCTGCTGTTCCCTGTTCTGCTGTTTTCAATCAGTTTGAGCCGGTGACTCTGTCGCTTTTAGAGGATGTGGTTCGCCATGTTAAGCCTTCAGGTTCCCCCATGATGTTTTCCCTCCTCGATTTTTCAAAGAGGTTTTCTCTTGTATAGGGCAGTGGGCTCTTGCCATTATTAACAACAGTCTATCTTCCGTGTGGTTCCTGCAAATCTTAAGCATGCTGCAGTAGTGCAACCTTTGATTAAGAAACCTGGTCTTGATCCTACTGTGTTGTCAAACTTTAGGCCTATTTCTAAACTGCCTTTTATGTCAAAAATTCTGGAGAAAATTGATTATGGTCAGGTGCAATCTTTCCTGGACAATCATGACATCCTGGAAGTTTTTCAGTCTGGTTTCAAAACTCTTCACAGCACAGAATCGGCATTGCTCAAGGTTTTTAATCCTCTTGGCATGTGATTCTGGTGACTGTGATTCTTGTCCTGCTTGATCTTACTGCTGCCTTCGACACAGTGGACCACCACATTTTAATATCTCGGTTGCAGCATCAAGTGGGCATTTGTGGCACTGCCTGGAAATGGTTTAGATCCTATCTGGCAGATAAAAGCTTTAGTGTAAGCCTTGAGGATTTTGAATCCTCCCCTGCTTCCCTGTCATGTGGGGTCCCACAGGGCTCAATTTTAGGACACTTGCTTTTTTAATTATACTTACTTCCTCTGGGACCCATTCTTAGAAAGCATGGTATCTCCTTTCATTGCTATGCTGATGACAGTCAGATATATGTTCCTCTAAAGCAGAGGGTTGCCTTCTCTGTTAAACCCCTCCTGGTCTGTCTTGATGACATTAAAGCTTGGATGGCTTCAAATTTCTTACATTTTAATGAAAAGAAAACAGAAGTGATGGTGTTTGGGCCCATTGGATCCTGTGAGTCCTTCTGTGGTGACTTGGGCCCTTTGGCAACGTATGTGAAGCCCACAGTTACAACTCTTGGTTTTATATTGGACAGGGATTTTAAACTGGACAGTCAAATTCGGTCAGTCGTGAAGTCTAGTTTTTTCATTTAAGGCGGTTGGCAAAGGTGAAATCTTTCCTCTCTGGGCAGCACCTTGAGACAGTAGCCCATGCTTTTATTTCGTCTCGCCTGGACTATTGTAATGCACTTTATGTTGGAGTCAGCCAGTCATACCTCTCACGTCTCCAGCTAGTTCAGAATGCTGCTGCACGCCTTCTAACTGGAGCACGGAGAAGAGAACACATCACACCTCTTCTGGCCTCTCTCCACTGGCTGCCTGTACACTTCAGAGTCCATTTTAAAATTCTTTTATTTGTTCTTAAATCGTTAAATGGTCTTGCCCTGCCGTACCTCTCTGAGCTGCTTCACCGTTGCACTCCTGCCCGGTCGCTTAGATCAGCTGATCAGCTGCTCCTATGCACACCCAAATCTAAGCGGAAGCTAAGAGGGGACAGAGCCTTCTCTATGGTTGCCCCAATTTTATTGAACAAATTGCCCTTGCACCTTAGACAGGCCCCTCCCCTGTCCATTTTTGAGACCCATCTTAAAACACACTTTTATTCCCTGGCTTTCCATCTGGCATGAACCACTGATTTTATTTGTTTTTAGTGCGTTTATTGTGTATTTCGGATTTTATTCATGTTTTAGTGCCTTTTATTTTGTGATTCTATTTGTTTTTAGTGCTTTTATTATGTGTCTCAGATTCTATTTGTTTTCAGTGCTTTTATTATGTATCTCTGATGTTATTAGTTTTTAGTGCTCTGATTGTGTATTTTTAGATTTTATCTGTTTTTATTTTATTTGCCTTGTTCTGTGTACATCACTGGTTCAATCGGTGGTTGTTAAAAGTGCTACACAAATAAAGCTGGATTTGATTGGATTGGACATCTTTAGACAAGAGACACCAACAAGTGTGATGTTGGGGTTGTTGTCTTGTTATTTAAGTTCAGTTGCCTCAACTGTTTATTGTTCACATTTACCGTAATTTCCGGACTATTGAAGGCACCTGAATATAAGCCGCACCCACTAAATTTAAAAAGAAAATAGATATTGTACATATATAAGCTGCACCTGTCTATAAGCCGCAGGTGTCCACGTTGTAACATGAGAAATTTACCCAGAAAGATTTTTTTAACTTTTAATTAAAGAAACTCTTTTTCCGTACAGTGCCTGTAACACGGCAGTAACACAGCAGTAAAACGAACTGAGTCAGTTCACGCTGTCGACCCCAACGTCTCACCATCAATTCATTGATGCCAAACTTAGGTGCAGCAGCAATATTTCCTTCTTCAACAGCCAGATCGATTGCCTTTAACTTAAGCGGCATCATATGCATATCTTCGTTTTCCATGATGAGGGTGCGTGCATGAAGCGCAAAATGACCGACCTGAAGAATTTAGTGTGTTTGATTTAATTCGAATAGTTTCATTTGTTTACTGTGACCTGTTCGGTAATTTTATTGGTCTGATGTGACGAGACTAAATGTATTAACGGCATGAAGCTTGCCCGTAAAAAATCTATACATTAACCGCATAATTGTATAAGCCGCAGGGTTCAAAGTGTGTGAAAAAAGTAGCGGCTTATAGTCCGGAAAGTATGGCAAGTCTCCAGGTTGTATAGATATTAGCTACTTAGCCTGTCATTGTTATCTTTCCTCTTAAAATCTGCTCTGAAAGTATTTTTGATGGTGCATCAAAAAGCACTGCATGTGCAGTGTTTCTGTAGTAATCGTAACCAATCATCTTGATCATCGAATGCAAAGTTAGATTATGTAATAATTTTGTTTCAGCATGTACAGTGCCTATTTAAAGTATTCACCCTCCTTGGAAGTTTTTGCCTTTTATAATGCCAAAGTTGAACTTTTTGGCCATCAGACTAGACCAGACCTGGGCATTGTACGGCCCCGGGCCACATAAAGCCCTTTGGTTGACTCTGACCGGCCGTGTAGGATTAATTGGAAATTACAAAATAAACATATTTTCTAATTTCACCTTATAAATGGACTAAAGCTGCACTGCTTTTATTCTGAAGTTGTTTTTTTATTCACGTACATAATGACGTAATACGTATATAAAGACATGCGCATGATTGAATTGTTATCACAAGACAACCTTAGCCCTCAAAAATGTCCACTCATGCTTAAAAAAGAAAGGTAGATGCCGAATGTAGGGTTTTCAACAAAAATTGGACTGCTAAGTATTTATTTACTGAAGTTGGAGGTAAAACCGTGTGTTTAGTTTGCGGGGACCAGATCGCCATGTTTAAAGATTACAATTTGAGTCGGCATTACCAGACGAAACATGCAGAGAAATATAAAAACTTGACTGATGCTGAAAGAGCATGAACATCGGAAGCTTTGCTAGCTAAGCTGCAAAAGCAGCAAGGCTTTTTTACCAAGCTTCATACATCCAGGGATGCAGCAACAAATACCAGCTTTGTGATATCCCACAAAATTCTCGGAGGGGGAGTTTGTCAGAGTGCTCGGTAGACTCTGCAGCACTAATATGCCCTGAAAAAAAGAAGCATTTGAGCAAGTCCCGCTGTCCAGGCGAACCGTGACGAGAAGGATCGAGGACATTCCGGGGAATCTGGAGCTACAGCTGCAATGTGAAGTGCCAAGTTTTGAGTTTTTCTCCTTGGCTTTGGATGAGAGCTGTGATGTCCGCGACACAGCCCAGCTACTCGTATTTGTCCGTGGGATAACACCGGACTTCAAGATTACAGAGGAGCTGACAGCAATACGGTCGTTAAAAGGGACAACGATAGGGAGCAATCTCTTCACGGAGGTAAATGCGTGTATGGACATGTTGGGACTGTAATGGGAGAAACTGGCAGCTGTCACCACGGATGGTTGTCCAGATCTTACAGGAAAAAATGTCGGACTTTTAAAACGGATGCAAGATAAAATGACTGAAATTGACCCAAATCAGAAATTGGTATTTTTGCATTGTATTATACACCAACATGTGTTGTGCAAATCAGTGCTAAAAATTAATCACGTTATTGATGTTGTTACTGTCATATATGCAGATATATGTTTGGTTTTGCATTCATTAATGTTCATACTTGGCGCAGTTTTAAAAAAGTGTATGCGCATCTCCTATATCTATTACGGTAGCACGAGTAAGCCCAGAGCTACGGGAGCCGCAATGTTAATGTTATTGACTGTCAATGCTAATGCACGTACCTGATGCCTGCTCGTGAGAATAAACATCCTCACGCCACCAAACGCCTCTCAACTTCTTACAAAACATATTACAGTTACTAAAATAGTAAACTTCATCAGGGCACGGGCACTGACTCACAGACAGTTTGTCACACTTCTGGAGGAGCGTGAGACTGAGCATTGTGACATTTGCTACCACACTTCTGTCAGATGGCTCAGCCTGGGCAAAGTGCTAAAAAGAGTTTGGGACCTGAAAGTACAGATTCGAGAGTTTTGTGAGAAGAAAGGCAAAGACATCCCAGAGCTTTCAGATGAGGACTGGATGGCAGATTTTGCATTTGCTATTAATGTGACTGCACTGATGAATGAACTGAACACCAAACTGCAAGGCAAGGGCCTTTTTGTTCATGAAATGCACAGTCTGGTGAAGACTTTCATGAGAAAGATACAGTTTCTTTCAAGCCAACTGGAGAGCAACACTCTCACTCACATGCAAACCCTGAAAGAAGTCACACCATCAGCTGATCACCTCTGCAGGTACTCATCCATGTTAGGAGCATTGCATGGTGAGTTTTCAAGGCGATTTGAGGATCTCAGAACAATGGAGGATGAAATGCACATGATTTTCTCTCCCTTTACCTGCAGTGTGGATAGTGCACCCAGTGATGTTCAGCTGGAACTCACTGACCTGCAGGCTAATGTAGTACTGGCAGAGCACTTTAAATCAGGATCTCTGCTGGATTTCTACTCTTCTCTCAAGGAGAACTTTCCAAACATTAGGAGACATACTCAGAAGATGTTGGTTCTCTTTGGCTCTACCTGAATTTGTGAACAAACGTTTTCACTGATGAAGTTTACAAAATCCAGGTGTGGATCCTCTCTCACTGGTGATCATCTGACTTTGATGCACTCATTAACTCGTTAATGCCCAGCAGAGATTAGATTTCTCTCACTAAACAAGAAAAAAGAACTTAAAAACACCAAATGAGGTAGTTAGACCACAAATGCAGGCATGTTAAGCCAGACAGCAGGGAACTGGGACACTTTATTTGGAAGCCTTTTTCTCAAAGTCACAGTTCAGTGACAATTAAGTATGATGCATCTTTCTTAATGTTTGGAGCACAAAAACAATATTGTGATGTCTTTAAAATGCTCAGAACCTTTACACAACTTTTCAACAGTATATGAAACTCAAAATGTGTTTTGGAGTGAATGTGACTGAAAATGTTCACTAATATGAGTCATAAATAGTAAAAAATGTTAACATTTTGTTTACCATTGTTTTGGGAAATTTGAGCGAATAAAGCACATTTTTTTGTAAGGCAACCTCACTTTTTTATTGCTTAACATTAACATATACTCTTTCCAGCTTGTCAAAACAATGCTATTTACTGCTTTTTTATAAAGAAATACCATTAATATTATGTAGAATTGAGTTCAGCCTTTTGGCCCGGCCCTCCACAGTATTTTCTGTTTCTTAAGTGGCCCCATGGAAAAAACAATTGCCCACCCCTGGACTAGACTATATTTGGCGGACACCAAACACTGGCAATCATCACAAATGCGCTAAACCCACTGTGAAGCATGGTGGTGGCAGCATCATGGTGTGAGGATGCAACAAAGCAGGGAAATTGTTAGACAACCTGAGGAAGTCTGCAAGTCAATTGCAACTTGGAAGAAGGTTTGTGGTCCAGGAAGACAGTAAGTCAAAGCAAACAGCCAGAGCGAGACAGAAATGGGTTAAAGACAACAAGGTGAGGTGTGCCTGGACGTGAAAAGGACTGTTGACTCATGATCCCAGGGTAACCTGACAGAGCTTGAACAGTTTTTCAAAGAAGGATGTAATAATTGCAGACTCCAGATGTACAAAGCTGATTGAGACCTATTCACGTTGGTTCAATGCTGTAATTGCAGGCAAAGGTGCATCTACTAAATACCGACTTGAAGGTGAAGAATGCATACGCAATCATTTATTTTCCCTTTTATATTTTTCATTGAATGGCATTACTTTGTAGAAATCTGTTTTCACTTTGATATGAAAGTCTTTGTGAATTCTCAAAAAAGCCAAACTATATTGACCGCGATTCAGTGTTAAAAAGCAATACAAGGGTAAAACTTCCACAACAAGCAAATAGCCTGCTTTTTATGGGCCCTGAATTTTTCCTAGAAAGATGGTCAAAAAGCATGTAGTGGAGAAGCACTGCGTGTTCAGTTGAAGCTCAAACTGATCTGGATCTTGATGTGTGGGTGTTGTCAAAGTAAGAAACTAAAGCCTTTGTGTCTCACCAAATACTGTCCTCGGTATAGTCCTCATTGACTCCGTAGTAGTCTATGTAAGTGTCGATGATCAGATTCATGTCGACATCATGAGCTGAGTCGAAGTTACTGACCACGCGGCAGGGGATGCCCAGCAGACGCATCACTGGAACCAAACATGAAGATGACAATGACAAATAAATATATTCTGTTCTATTCTATATGCTTTAATTACATGTGAAAATGTTTTGGCATTATAGTGCTCCATGTTCAGTCAAACTGTGACTATTTTAATGTGGTGTTTACAGTTAAAGAGAATGAATCTGGCAAATTAGCACCATTTTCTAATGTTGGTTTCATGGACAGTAAATGTTTATTTTTTATTACATCTGTAACTATTATTATAAGTGTAATCTATGGAGGTGTGAGGAGATGAGCTGCAGTCAGAAGGTACCTGAGCACATGACTCCGGCGAACACCCAGCACTGTCCATACTTGACTGGTTTGCAGCCACTTTGGTACCACTGTTTAAGGATTGGATAGCTGCCACTCCAGTGAGTGGGTCTTCTCCCACCTGTATACGGAGATTCCCAGCGTCCCTCCAAGACGCCAGAGTCATCCTCAGAGTTGACCTGGAATACAAAAAAACAAAGTTCACATTCTGATCATGTGGTTCCTATATGTCGGATTCCTCTAAAGAATGAACCATTCTACTGGGTCGCCACAATTTTGACCCTACGATTCATTTATAAGTGTAATAGAATGAGTGCTGCATCCTCGCTTTGGGTTGGCTGGTATTTTGCTCCCGTGACATAATGACCATGACTTGTTTTAATCAATCACAGCAGGAGGACGCACTATAAAGCTGGGCAATGGTTGCTCACCATTCTCTTGCTTTGACATCAGGGGCATGCCCCGCTCCCCGTTCGCCTCACTTCCTGTTTATGTTTTGCCGACAGGTAGAGTTGCAGTTGCTGCATTGTTTGCCCTTTGTTTAAGGCTGTTTTCATGCGTTGTGGTTATAGTATCCATTAGTGATGGCGAAATGAAGCTTCATGAAGCATTGAGGCTTTCCATCCAATTGGTTCACTCATGGGTTGAAGCTTCATGGTGCTTCATTTGCTCTACTGCGCCATCAAGTGGACAAATAAAAGTAAAACAGGCAGAATGCCTATAATGACACACTGGTTTTGCTATGTGAAGCTTTGAATTATGCTTAAATGATAATGCCAGGAAACAAGTAATATACTTAATATAGTGTCTGTTTTTCCTGATAGCAGAGACAGAGGGGGAAGTGGAAACAAATTGGGGAGAGATTTGAGATTTGTAGCTTGACTGCTTGATCAGGGTCAAGTTCTGGTTTTCTGTAAAGTGCTTAGATACTTTTAATTGTAATAAGGGCTATATAAATAAAATTTATTGTGCTTGTGCTACTTGTTGTTTTGTGACTGTGCTTGTGGTACCAGCAAAAAATAAAAGTAGGGACAGCATTTTATTTGTTTTTATTCAAAAATATAAATTTTTCCACAGTGCTGGGATTCAGGCGGTTTCTTTTTTTTTTTTGGACAATATTTCTCTAGCTCCTTGGAGCACAACAGACACCTTTTAAAATATCAGGAAAAAAAGAAATTAGAACAGGCAATGTGCGGTGTTGTCACAGTTACTCACATTACACTTCACTTGTTATGTGCCTACTTTATTAGGAGAAATCAGGTCAAAGTGTTCCCAGACAGGGGAGAATCTTCTCTTTCTGGCTGGTTCTATAAAAAAAAGAGTCTCAAACCAATTGAATGCAAAGATACAGCAGGTAAAAATCCAACAAATGTGAACGGGGAATCCATTGCGTTTCGCTGCCCCTTATATTTTGAATCGCACGTTCAAACCCGCGAACCAGTTCCTGAACCAGTCACGTGGTATGACCGGCTCGCAAGGCTTCGAACGTCATCATTTTTTGCTCCTCCCCTAAATGAAGCAAGCCTCGATACGCGCTTCGTGGAAACGCCCCCTCCATTACTTGACACACGCTTCGAAGCCTCGGCACATCTCGTAACAACACTAGAAGCCATTTATTACCCTTGTAGAGTCACTGTGGTGCGTCCGTAGCCTGAGAGGTGAGCCACTCGCAGGCTGTGGTGTCCAGTCTGAGCCATGAGCCGCTTGTGGGCCGTTACTGGTAGGTCCTCTCTTCTTGCTATCACGTAATGTGTTTATGTTGCATGCATATAACAGCTTGTCATTATAGGCCCTAACTGTGGCCGCTGGTTGCTCCCCGTTCCGTCATTCTGGACCGAGTCACCGCTTGGTGTGGCCAACGCTTATCTGGAGCTGTGCTGGCTACGCTGGGTCACAGACGCAGGAGACACTGCTGCTTTGCAGAGAGAGCATTTCAAACTCCCCACGAGAGAAGAAATAATGTCACAGTTTGCAAATGCGAAATGCTTTAGCAAACTGGATGCATCATCAGGATTTTGGCAGTTAAAGCTGGACGATGCAAATTCAAAACTATGCACATTCAACAGTCCATTTGGCAGACATAGACTCCGGTGACTCCGTTTCGGCATTGCTTCAGCACCCGCGGTGTATCACAAGACAATACACATGATCTATGAGCACCTGGAACGAGTGGACACATAAATGGATGACATCATTGTGTGGGGAAGCACAAAAACAGAACATGATCTGAGACTGAGAAATGTTCTTGAGGCAACCAGAAAAGCAAATCTGAAGCTGAATAAAGACAAATGCCAGCTTGGATTAAAGGAACTGACATTTGTGGGGGACATCCTGAGCAACGAAGGCATCAGACCGGATCCCAGAAAAGTGTCAGCAATTGAAAATATGCCAAGGCCACAATGCAAGAAGGATGTACAGAGGTTTAATGGCATGATCAACTACATGGGAAAATTCATAACCAATCTCTCTGAAAAGATGGTGCCACTGAGACAACTTACTGAAAAGAAAATTGAATGGGAGTGGAATCATGAACATGAGAAATCGTGGTGCGACTTGAAGAAGTTGCTCACAGAAGAGCCAGTTCTGAAGTTTTATGACCCGGTGAGACCTCTTAAGATCTCATCAGATGCATCACAGAGTGGGCTTGGAGCTGTTCTTATGCAGAAGTGTGGTGACTGGCAGCCTGTTGCATATGCTTCGCGATCCATGACGGATGCAGAGACAAGATATGCACAAATCGAAAAAGAACTGCTCAGCATAACATATGCCTGTGAAAGATTCCATCAGTTTGTGTCAGGGCAAGCAATCAGTGTTGAAACTGACCATAAACCACTGATTGCATTGTTCCAGAAGCCACTCAATGACTGTCCACTGAGAATCCAAAGAATGATGATCCGGCTGCAACGCTACACACTCAACGTGATGTACACCCCTGGCAAGCTGATGTACACAGCCGACACTTTATCCAGAGCTGTTGACCCAAAAGAGCCACCAAACACCAAAATGGACAATGATGTAAAAGCATATGTGAACATGATCATGAGCGCACTGCCTGTCGCAGAAAGAAAAATGGAGCTCATAAGAACAGAGACAAGCAAAGATGACATGTTAGAAACACTGTGCAAAACTATTATAGATGGATGGCCCAACTGTAAGCAAGACAGCCCACCTGTTATTCAAGAGTACTGGAATTGCAGAGCAGAACTGTCGGTGGTGGAAGGCATCATCTACAAGGGAAGCAAAATAGTCATTCCAAAGAGTCTACAAGGAGACATGCTCAAGAAGATACATAAGATACATGCAGGACATCTTGGCATTGAAAAATGCAAAAAGAGAGCACGCGAGGTGATGTATTGGCCACGGATTAATCAGGATGTGACAAATGAGGTGTCAAACTGCTCAACATGTTTGAAATACCAAGCAAGCAATCCTGCAGAGCCACTTAAGCCACACCCTGTGCCAGACCAACCTTATCAGAAGGTGGGTGCTGACCTGTTTGTTTCTGGAGAAAAGGAGTACATTGTGGTCACAGACTATTATTCCCTGTATCCAGAAGTCTGTAGATTGCACACTACGACTGCAGAGACTGTGATTACATCCATGAAAGCCATATTCGCAAGACACGGTGGGCCGAGTGAAGTTGTTACAGACAATGGACCGCAATTTGCCAACATGAAGTTCAGACAGTTTGCCATGGCATGGGACTTTGTTCACACAACATCAAGTCCTCACTACCCGCAGTCTGACAGGCTAGTTGAAAAGTCGGTCCAAACTGTGAAAAGACTGATGGGCAAGGCACGAGACAGTGAAACTGACTTCTACCAGAGCCTGCTGGTATACTGCACAACGGCATTTGAGTGTGGTGTGTCGCCAGATCAGCTCCTTATGGGACGACACCTGAGATCAAACCTGCTCATCCAGTGACCTACTTAAGACGAAGGAGGAAAACAGTGTGAAGAAGTTCAAGGAGCAGCAAAAAGCAAAGCAGAAGTTCTATTATGACAAAGGAACAAAGAACCTAACCTGAACTGCATGCTGGGGACCAAGTGAGGTTTAAAGACAAAACAAACACATGGACACAGAAAGCAAATGTTCTGAGTGAAGTCCAACCAAGGTCATATACCATTCAGACAGAAGATGGAGCTCTCCTGAGACGAAATCGCAGAGATCTTCTCAAGGAACCTGCAACTGGAGAACAGAGGTTTGAGGCTGCTGAACAACCTCAACACACACTCAAGACTCCATCACTTGAGTCACTTACCCATATGCAAGAACAAAAACTCAGAAAGTCTTCAAGAAATGTGTTTATATGTTGGTTGTAAGGTTATGATGTCATAATATCTCTTTAAGTTTTCAGTACAGTTGTGTACTTGTGTGGTACAGGCTGAGGTTAGTACAAGCTGATTTTGTTGTTAACTTTAAGTTGACTGAGTTTAGCTTAACAAGTAAAAAGAGAATTATCATTATTCTTTAAGTATATACGTAAGGGAAGACAACGTTATTTTTGTCAAGACAGCAAGGTTTTATGTTTATAACTGAAAAATCTTTTTATGAAAAAAAAAGGAAGATGTAATGAAAACAGCAAATGCATATTTGCCTATTATCAGTGGTTCATGTGAATGCTGCTTATACCTCCAGACAGTAGGGGGCGTTCGGTGTCTGTGAGTAGATTAACCGCAGAGCTTAGACATGTTTAACCCTTTGATGCATAGACCACATCAGGAGATACCCATTTTCCATTGGATTTGGGTCACTTTTGACGCAGGTTATGCATCAAAGGGTTAAGTGTTCCTGTCTGTACATGTGATGAAGCCAAACTCTATATAAAGTACCTTCTTCTTCAAGTAACGACTTTGTTATTGAGAACCCACAACAAAAACAGTACAAGGACTGGTGTCTTTGGGTGGTGGGAAGTCCTTCCTGTGTGGCGTGCTGCTCATCCCCTGGTTGTTTTTTTTTTAAAAATTTCTTCACTCTGGTGTGTGTGTGTGTGTGTGCGCGCGCGCGTGCGTGTGTGTATATGTATATGTATGTGTGCGCATGTTCACGCGTGAGTGGGGTGATTTCTCCTGGGCTCCCTTGTGACCCCCATTGGCCCAAACCTCCACCAGAGAGCCCCCAGCTCTGATTAGTCCCCAAAACTCTTCATTTAACCATCCTGTGTGAATGGTTGTTTTTTAAAATTGGTTTTAAAGTGAGTATTTTTTCTACTGTTAAATAAACTTTGTATATATTTTTTTGCCTTCACTGGAATCACGTCTCCTGCCTCATCAGTAGAATGAACCTGAGTTGCCTTCTCATTCTTAGTGGTTATAATTCCCTGGGTGAAAGTCCCAGGGTGGCGTTGTTTGGCTGGTGTCTACATCCAGTAGTTGTAGCACCCTAGTTTATCTCAACCCCTCCGCTTTCCACATAAGGACCCAGCTCACATTCTAGAAACCTTTTCAGTAATTCATTAATTTATAACTTACCAGAGAGTCAAAAATGAAACAAGACTGTCCCCAATCCAAAGCCATGCTATGTGCTGTGTCGTGTTGTATTTAGGTACAACACAAGAAACAAAGAGCTTTATCTAAATGCCAACTTCAGCATGCCGTCGTACCCCTAATTGTCTCTTGTATGTACAAAAGTGTAAAAAGTCACTCTGGCCTGTTAGTATTTCTTTAAACCGGTCACAATCCTATTGGGTGAAGCTAAGCTATCCTTGGAGTACGTGAAAGATGTTTATATATTCGGATTTATGATGACAGGCCTGCTGATAATTGGCTTGTTCACTGGCCTGAGCTTCTGGAAAATCAGGAAGACTGCAGACAGAAACGACGTCCAAACTCTGCTGGTCTATGCAAACGATCGGATCACGGCTGCCGATGCTCGGTATGACGAACTCAGTCGTAACATGAACAATTTGCTTGGTGTGACTGTTGATGTGAGTCGCAGAGTGGAAGCCATCAGGATGAGAATCGCTACAGCTGAGGTCTAAAATTGTTGAGAGCAGTAGGGGGAAGGTGAAATTGCTCCTCTCCTCGCCTAAACATGAAGGAAACTGATTACATTCTGGCGCCCCTGGAACAATAACAAACTCCTCTGGAAGTTTCATGGCCAAGAGATAGCTCTCCTAAACCCCCCCCACTTTCCCAAGGACACCTGTTGACTTTTGGACCGGGCCAACCGAGGATGTCTCCATAGCAACCTGCTGTGTTGTCGCGCTCCCACCCTCGCGAACCGAGACACTGGAGGTCTGAGACGGAAGAAGATGGGCTACACGCATACACACACATTGGACTCATTGAACTGAGGACTGAGCTAAACATTCGCACAGACATGTCCATACCCCCCTCCCCCCCACCTCCACAAGCTTCCCTCGCTATGCACAGGGGTCAGGTATCTGTGCGCAGAAATTGCTGCACAGCAACTGACTGTGCTCCCCCCTACACCATCCCACATCCTTATCCCAACTATCCTTGTCTTATGTCATGCTTTGCCTGTTGCGGGTTTTTTTTTTTTTTTTTTTAGGTTCCTTCTCAAATTGAATTTCCCAACATTGGAGGTTTCATTTGGTACAACAAGCCTTTTTTTTTCATTTACCCTCTGCTATCCCTACCCAGATCCCAACATGTCTTTTTCTTTTTTCCTCAAGAAAAGTGTGCGCAGCACTGCGCGGCAGCCGAAGCTGTCATTGGCAGGGCAGCTCAAATGAAATTTCGTTGTATATGAAAGTGTGCAGTGACTAATAAAGATTGATTGATTGATAAGCAAAGGGTGCAGCAACAGTGTCCCCTTAATATAGTGATGGGTGGGTCAGACTGTGACCATAATAACCAAGTTAATATGTTGCTCTAATGTGGCAATGTTTACCACCTTCTTGGTTTAGTGTGTTAGCAGCATTTGCAAATAAGATTAAACTTTCAGATTCTGACAGAAATATAAGTATTTTTGACAGTATTTGGTCACAAACTGAATTAGTCAAACTCGGTGTGATTATATTTAAAGGTCCCATACTATCCCTCTGTCCCTCTGCAGCAAATGAATTTACAATAACATTTAGTGTTTCAAAGTTTTCCATTCACAACCCCAACATGTGACCACTCTGGATCACATTATTCCTAGATTTTGGCACATAGCAATCAAAATATGTCAGCCCATGCTGTACAAGGTTAAATAATCTCTACAAAACAGAGAAATCATGTCCTACCATGGCGCTGATCACACGACTGACGTAGATGGGGTCAGAGCGAGAAGCGACATCATCAGCTGGGTCCTCATCATGTTTGTGATTGCGGTCCAAAATCTTTAAACAAATGTCCACCATGTTCTCCTCAAACTGGACAGGAAGACACAAGAAGAGAAACCATGCAGATGTTGTGGTAAGAAAGTTAAAAGTGGTAAGATACCGTATCTGAGCAGCAGGTGATTGCTACTAATTATTCAATTTTGGAATTTGATTGTGTCTATGCACATAGAAAAACATCTATCAGAACAGACTGAGTTTCTTGAACATTGCATGTTTTTGGCATAAAGGTTTTTCAGGATTCATAAATTCAGATTTTTTTGCTGGCAAAACACCGTTGAAGGGAGGTTTCCATCTGATGACTCCTAGAGATGTGTTAAGAATCACTGCTCACTTTTGTGTATAGTGATGGGTCAGGGATCCTAGGTCCTTCATTGAGTGCACATCCTTTTTGTTTGGAGAGCACTTGGCAAAAAATTTGTAATGTGTTTGTATACCTGCCCATAGTCCCATTCTCCAGGAAAAATGTAGTTTGCGCTTCCTCTGAAAATGATTCCATGTTCATTCAGGACGTACTCCTGTCTCGTCCGGTCATCAAACAGATACACAGAATCCTCTATGGAGAAGATGGATTGAAATATAGAATTAGAATATGGATATACACACACTACCGTTCAAAAGTTTGGGGTCACTTAGAAATGTCCTTATTTTTGAAAGACAAGGTTTTTTCAATGAAGACAACATTAAATGAATCAGAAATACAGTCTAGACATTGTTAATGTGGTAAATGACTATTCTAGCTGGAAACAGCTGATTTTTAATAGAATATCTACATAGAGGTACAGAGGAACATTTCCAGTAACCTTCACTCCTATGTTCTAATGCTACATTGTGTTAGCTAATGGTGTTGAAAGGCTCATTGATGATTAGAAAATCCTTGTTCAATTTTGTTAGCACATGAATGAAAGTGTGAGTTTTCATGGAAAACATGAAATTTTCTGGGTGAATGGTAGTGTATGTGCAGATGATAATCTTGCCTTATCAGCAAAATGCACCTGAAGTGTCAAAACATAAAAAACTGCCGATGGATGAACAGAAACCTACCGGAGCACCAGGGGTTGAAGAGCACCACCAGCTTTCCCAGTGACTTTTCCTCCTCCTGAAGTTTCCCAAACAGTTCGTACTCCCCCACAGGGGCATCGGCTGGGGGAGTTACGGACAGAGCGACTGTGTTGCTTGGAAGACTGAAGCCTGTCAGAGGCTCTACCTTCCACATCGCCTTAGCTGATGATGAACGTCTGATGCTGTCTGGATAGCCGAAGCGAGACAACGTCCCCCTGTCCTCTGAGGCATGTTGGTCTCCTGAGAGAAGACACACAGGGAGTTAAGCATTTTATCTATCTATCTATCTATCTATCTATCTATCTATCTATCTATCTATCTATCTATCTATCTATCTATCTATCTATCTATCTATCTATCTATCTGGTGGACAAAACCCCACAGGAAAGCCAGAGACATGTTGGAAAACACAATTAAAAAATAGATAACACAACAACACAACAGAAATTAGAGCAACATTCTAGGAAACATAGAAATATGCACAAAAAAATGTTATTTTTGTGGTTTTGGAAAGATATGTAATTGCATGTATACAGCTGTTTTGATTGTCAGGGCAGCACAGATCTTGTGTGAAAACTATTCAAGATAAAAAACTGAAATTGAAAGCGACTGACCGGTCTTTGCAGTGAGGACGAGCTGCTGAAGTTCCGGGTTAAAAGATTGCATCAGAGTCAGGGTCATTTTGAAGTTTTGGCCACGCCTCACAACCAGCCGCTCCTGCGAGACTTCATCGGTGTGGTGTTCCTTGTTGTTGTCGACGCTGTGGAAATCCACACCACCAAAAACTGATTTAAAAAAGTGAAAAAGGAAAAAGAACTTACAAACATGAACTGGACGGTGAATATTTGTACATCAGGTCACTGAGTTGAGCTTACCAACTCAGCATTACTCTCACACACAAGAAAGAGAAAGTTCCTGTTGATTGCCAACAGTAAAAGAAAATAGTGGCCATCATTTTGGTAATTTGCACTAGACAAATAAGATTTTTACTGTAAAATATGGAATCTACAGCACTTGTAGAAGATTTTTCTTATAGCTGAATGTTTTGGAGCCTCATAGGTACACTATATTGCCAAAAGTATTCGCTCACCCATCCAAATAATCAGAATCAGGTGTTCCAATCACTTCCATGGCCACAAGTGTATAAAATCAAGCACCTAGGCATGCAGACTGCTTTTACAAACATTTGTGAAAGAATGGGTCGCTCTCAGGAGCTCAGTGAATTCCAGCGTGGAACTGTGATAGGATGCCACCTGTGCAACAAATCCAGTCGTGACATTTCCTCGCTCCTAAATATTCCACAGTCAACTGTCAGCTGTATTATAAGAAAGTGGAAGTGTGTGGGAACGACAGCAACTCAGCCACGAAGTGGTAGACCACGTAAACTGACGGAGCGGGGTCAGTGGATGCTGAGGCACATAGTGCCAAGAGGTGGCCAACTTTCTGCAGAGTCAATCGCTACAGACCTTCAAACTTCATGTGGCCTTCAGATTAGCTCAAGAACAGTGCTTCAGCAGAGAGCTTCATGGAATGGGTTTCCAAGGACGAGCAGCTGCATCCAAGCCGTACGTCACCAAGTGCAATGCAAAGCGTCAGATGCAGTGGTGTAAAGCAGCCGCCACTGGACTCTAGAGCAGTGGAGATGTGTTCTCTGGAGTGACCAATCACGCTTCTCTATCTGGCAATCTGATGGACGAGTCTGGGTTTGGCGGTTGCCAGGAGAACGATACTTGTTGGGCTGCATTGTGCCAAGTGTAAAGTTTGGTGGAGGGGGGATTATGGTGTGGGGTTGTTTTTCAAGAGCTGGGCTTGGCCCCTTAGTTCCAGTGAAAGGAACTCTGAATGCTTCAGCATACCAAGACATTTTGGACAATTCCATGCTCCCAACTTTGTGGGAACAGTTTGGAGCTGGCCCCTTCCTCTTCCAACATGACTGTGCACCAGTGCACAAAGCAAGGTCCATAAAGACATGGATGACAGAGTCTGGTGTGGATGAACTTGACTGGCCTGCACAGAGTCCTGACCTCAACCCCACAGAACACCTTTGGGATGAATTAGAGTAGAGACTGAGAGCCAGGCCTTCTGGTCCAGCATCAGTGTGTGACCTCACAAATGCGCTTCTGGAAGAATGGTCAAAAATTCCCATAAACACACTCCTAAACCTTGTGGACAGCCTTCCCAGAAGAGTTGAAGCTGTTATAGCTGCAAAGGGTGGACCGACGTCATATTGAACCCTATGGATTAGGAATGGGATGTCACTTATGTTCATATGCGAGTCAAGACAGGTGAGCGAATACTTTTGGCAATATAGTGTAGATATAACTTTATTTTCCTGAAGGGTCTCGGACACTCTTTAGATCTTGGCATGAAGACACCAAACCTCTCAGTTTCAAAGAGAAATATGATATTAAGTTCCCCATTGAAGTACAAATGACCAAAGGACATTAAACCAAATATTAGCATTGCTGTATGTATATTTTTGATATATTTCCAGAAGACAAAAATTAAATCTATGAAAAAACCACAGATGCACATGTTCCAATCATTCCATCACAGAAAACTCTAAGTTACAGGAGTCACTAGAAACCCAAGACTGGACTTTCCTTACAGCCGTCTGACAAAGGAGAAAAATGTGGGACTACATTTACTTATTCCATGTAACTGATCTGCTTTTTCTTGAAAAAAATTATAGAAATTACTAAAATTGGTTTAGTAATCTTTATTTATAGGCATCAACTGTTTGCTTGTTTCCACTCTTTACTTTCCTAGGACTAACATGGATGAACAGATTTTGCAGGTCACATAAACCCTGCACCATAATATCTTACCACTGGATGACATCCTTTTCATCAGGTTTCCTCTCATTTCACAGCACTAAAGCTGTTCTCACAAAGTTTTTAAGTGACATTCAGCTGAATAATGACTCTGGGAATCGAACAGTTGTGGTAATTTTAGACCTTAGTGCTGCATTTAACACTACAGATCATGAATTGCAAGAATGATGTTACGGTTTTGTAGGGAAAACAAACCCAAATGTGAGAGGCGCACAGAGCAGACACGAGGCAGACTGGAAGACAACAGGGTTTATTTCACAAACTCTCAAACAATACAACAAAAAAAAATGCCAACTATGGCAGGACTCACAACACGTGAGGAAGAGGGAGGCAGTTGAGGAGGGAGGCGTGCGCCGGCGCTCTACTCCTGGGGGAGTGCAGCTGCGGTGGCCAAGAATGGCAAGGGTCCGCGTCCACTGTCTGGGACGCGAGCTGTCGGCTCTGTTTCTGTCTCCAGCATGGAGACGGGAAATGGAGGAGAATGTTCCGGCGTGGCGTGCAGTGCAGTGCCGGACTATATAGTGGAGGATGATGAGAGATTAGCTGCAGCTGCCCAAGTCCTGCAGCTGCAGCTCATTCTCTTATCAGCACTGTGACAAATGATGCATGGAGTCCCACAAGAATCGATTCTTGGATCCCTTTTCTTCGACCTGGACACATTTCCATTTTTTAAAGTCACCAGAACTATTGGGTTGCTTATTATAGTTATGCAGATGACACTGAGTTCTGTCTTGCATTATCACTAAATAATTGCAGTCATGATACTGTAAATTGTGGAAGATAAAACTGAATTTTTTTTTTAACAATGAACAAAACTACATTCTCATCAAGAATCTTGGCGTATTTATTTGTAAGGTTGCCCATTTTCACATTAAAAGTCTAACTAAATCTTCATTTAACCTTCTTCAAAAAATTAAATACGTGAAGAAGTACCACCTTGCAGTTGTGTGATTCTGCCAGCTGCTGTCATGGCCAAGTAAAAATGAAAAACTGCAGTTTCATGCTTATATTTTTGACAGTTAGACTCCCATAATGCACTTCGAATTGGTTTCCCAAATAAGACCAGTAGACATTTGCAGAGAGAACATGTCACTCCAATTCTGACATCCGTTCATTGGCTTCCAGTCAATAACAGAATGAAACTTACGGCCCTACTTATCCACTGTAAGTCTTTAAATTATTTGGACCATAAATATATCAGAGATCTGCTTGCTGGTCAGCTAAAGGTGGCCAAATTTCAACTCATATATGATGGAATTTCAATGCAGTCATTTCCCCTGGAACTTAGATATACCTCAGCTGTTTTTAAAATTAAACTAAAGAGTGTTCTATGTCCCATTGCCTTTAATTAATTTGTCTATAAATCCTGTTTAAAACTGTTGGATAAATACTTCATCTTTTGTATCTTTCATATGTTGTATCTTTTGCATGTAGATGTTTTATGTGAGACACTTTCAGTTGAGCTTGAAAAGTGATAAATACATATAAGCTTGCTTACCTTTACAAGAACCCTATGACTTAATGACTAAACAGTCTGAAAAAAGAGTTAAGCATCCTGGATTTACCTCAGCAGTTGACTCAGATATGCTAAAAGCCACTGTGATGTCTAATGTATAGCAGCGGAAAGCAGGGCTGGGCAGGGCCAAGTGGAGATTAAAAAACGCTGTTGTATAGATTTATGACGAATAAACGTGTCTAAACCCCACGGCTTGATAATGGAGTGATGTTATATAGACATACAGAAGAAGGTGGAGCATGATGAAATTACCAAACAAACTGCCTCAGATATGTCACTGTGATGTTGTGTAGCACGGTGGCAGAAACTAGGGCAGGGCAGGGCAGGGTGGGGGAAAAAATATATAAAACTTCACAGCAGGGTATAATATGTCACTGTTGTGGAGTCAAATGGTGAAGAAATGTGTTTGTGAATGTTACATGCCACGATAGAATGGGAGAAAAAGGAAACATGATGGTCTAAAATCTCCAAACGGCTGCATGGAAAATTCTGCCAATCCTCGACTGTGTGCGTTAACGTCGCAGTGACACACAAACTGGCAAAACTGGTTCAAGTGGCAAGAAGCCAGCTTATCTGATGATCCACCCGTGTTTGTGCAACAGGGGAGGGCGACGTTACCATGACAAAAGGACATCACTCAGTTAGAAACTTGTACAAAAATTTTTGTTCCAAGGAAAAGTTACAGGTTTAAGCCTTAAGTTGCACATGTATCTCCATTGTTGCCTTTAAAGCCACCTAGATTAAATCATAAGGGTGTGGAAAGTGAAAGAATTTTGCTCGTTGTGATGAACTGAAAAAGAATTATCATATGACCTCTCAGTTCCATTTCAGAGCATTTTACCGTGTTTCAGCTAATTTTGGGTTTCTGCACTGCATATTTGTTGATTTCCTTCAGTCGCACAGTTATCATCAGGCTTAGTTCAGTGCTCTGAAAGCTCTAAAAGCCCAGATTACACAAATTAGACAGCAACAAACATTAGACCGTCAACAACAACGACTAAATGTAGAAGGCAGCTACACAATGTGTGTAAATTTGAGTAGTTTTTGCCAAAATAATGACCTTCATAGAAAGATTAAGCCAAAACGTAATACTGGCAAGACATTGTCAGTCAGACAATCCCAGTGTAATCCTGCAGCATCAAAATAGAAATCAAACTCAGTGACCTTTAGCTATGACAGGGGAAATCACTTGGATCTTGTCTTCATTGCTGGGGTGTTCAGTTTTTTTGTTTTTTGTGTGCGGGAGGGGCACATATTTGCATTTTCCAGTGATACGCCAAAACATGTTTATGTTGTAGTTATTATTATATATATTATATATTGTATATCTCTTGATTTAAAAATCAATAGATACCAAACAAGACGCCAAAAGTAATAATAAATAATAAAGTGTACATTTTATTTTAAATCTACGGCATTTGTCTGCATTTAGCTTTAAACTTTTCCTCTTATTGCCTGAAGACTGAAGGTGGATGTAACAACAAGTTGATTGTAACAGTATCAGCTGTAAGTTTCATGCATGACCACTTTCTTACACACTCTGCATGTGAAATTTCATAGCTGCATGACAAAGTATGCAGATTTTACAGCCAAAACAAGAAATTTCAGAGGAAATTTTTGGACCAGTCATATATTTTGATGAGTAATGATACTGTAACTCAGGGCTATTCAATTGAAAATTCACTGGGGCCAGATTTTCAGACTAAGAGCACGAGCTGGGCCGGACGTTTTTAGCAGACACTGAGCAAAGTTAACCATTTAAAATAAACATAAACAGATAAGATAACAAAGACACTGGATGTTTATTAACATATTGCCACATCCAACAGGACATAAACACAATAGAAGAGCAGTACTTAAACTAAACCTGTGTTGAAATACTGCTTCTTTAAATTTTACATTTCAAACACACAACTTCAACACATTTTGATAGGTAAATATAAGCACATGTTAAGGTGCATATGAACATAAAAACTAAGTGCAGATTAGAAACACCATCTTTTGTTTTGGTTACATCTGAAAGTGCATTAAAAAGTAACTTGCTTAACAGTAACTTTTCAGAACTTGAGACATTTTTCTTCTTTTGAAATAACAAAAAACAGAGTTTGTCCCTGTACATATTTGGTCTCATCTGAGACAGTCGCATCTTCAGTGCATATAATCAAAAAAATAAACAGTAGGCACAGTGATAGTTACTATCCCTTTGAAACGAAATAAAGCTGACATCAAAGTGCATAATAAAGTGCAACTAAGTGAAATAACTGTCAAAACAAAATGTCTTTCTTAAATATTAAACTTCTAATAAGTGACCAGAAAATAGTCACATAAATACATAAAACTACCTTTAGTGTCTGCTACAGCACGCTGCTTTGTTGCACTTACCATGTCTCGAAGACATCTGTGGCGAGAATGTTTGACGTGTCAGACCTGTTTGATAGCAGATGTCACACTCGTCTTAACTTTATCGTCCGTTAAAACTTCATCCACGACAGCCAACATGCAGTCCTTCAGTTTCTGAGTCTGTGAACGGCCTCTTTTTCTTTGCCATGAAGCTGCTGTGGCCCTTTCCTGAGCTGTGCAGGTCCGTTCATTGTAGTACAGCTCCGGTTGTAGGATGCAGTCAAACTTTGAATTACAGTCGCTCTCTTATGACATCCCTCGGGAAAGTTTGTCCGAAACGCGGCATGTTTTTCCAATGTGGTGTCTTCGGACATTATAATCTTTCAGCGCTGCAACGCACTCGTTGCAGAGTAAACGCATTGGTTTGGCGTTCGGACTTGGTGGTAAATAAATAAATACTTGTCAGTCCACGCAGGATTAAACCGACGGTTTTCCTCGCCGATTTGTCGTTTCAGGATAGAAAAAGACATGCTACTATTTTCGCCTGTATAGAACTGCTAATGTTAACTTTTCAAACGCGTCTCCTCAACGCAAGGCATTGTGGGTTAGTTGCTAGGTTACGGCAAGTGTTGCATTCAATGTTGGCAATAATGTTGGAATTTTTGCAAGAACTTGTCAGTGTTACCAAAAGATGTTTTTCTGTTTTTCTCGGACCCAAGTCCCAGTCACTCGGCAGTTGCTTTCGGCCATCTCGAGGGTTGCTTTCGGGCCGCATGTGGCCCGCGGGCCGCTAGTTGAATAGGGCTGCTTTAGATGATTGGAAAGGGGTCATTGGGGGGTGGGCCAGTTGTGAGGGGCCCGCGGGCCGGATGTGGCCCGCGGGCCGCCAATTGAATAGGCCCGCTGTAACTTGTGCAACATTAGAAAGTTGTGTGTTATGTAAAATCTGAAGCATCTGATCTCTGCTAATTTCAAACTGTCATGCTGCTATATGCTGAACCCTGTCTGACAGGTGGGAAAGATTCCAGCACTATAAAAAAAAATGTGTTACAGCTAATCCCATAATAACAGGGAAATTCATTATCTGTGTCCTACTTTATTCTACTACCTTTTCTTGTCAACATAGTGAGGAAGCCTGACTGGAATGTGCTATCGGTGTCAGATTAGGTGAGGTAAGGACACTATGGTCTGTTGCCAAAGAACACACTGAACAGGCACTGCAAGAAATTCTGAAACTTCAGAGAACAAGGATCAGGACAGCCGTGGGCGATCAAGAGAATGTGTTCACTGGTTACTCGACTCAGGCTGCAGACTTTGGACCATCTTAATGTGAGGCAGATCTACTGATTGGCGTGGTATGCTTAAGGCAATATCTTCATTTTCTTCAAGGTCTGGAATTTTGTATGAACTTTTAATGGAGTGCAAAATCCTGAAGCTAAAGTCATGGGACGAGACCCTGATTTGGTCTTCATGAAAAGGCATCCTATTTGTCTATTTTGGCCAAACAAACTGAGGCCAGTGCAAACAAACTTCAATTGCCAGTATACGGACAACTGAAGGAGATGGTGAACTGGATGCCTAGTTAGAGATGAATGCCGCAAAGAAAATGACCATTTATAAGCATAAACAGCCAGATGCAGATCCACTGGTGTTTGACCATTTCACCAAGATGGTATCTAGGGCATGTCTTTGCACTTTTTTTTTTTTTTTAAGTTATTTTTTTTTGGCCTTTTTTTTATTAGATAGGCACAGTGAGAGAGAGAGAGACAGGAAACAGGGGAGAAGAGTCGGGGGAAGACATGCAGCAAAGGGCCGCGAGCGGGAATCGAACCCGGGCCAGCTGCGTCAGGGACCAGCCCCTGTACATGGGTCACCCACTCAACGCGTTGAGCTATACGGGTACCCTGCACTTTTGAGCATCACTAACTGGTCACACCCAGCTTCAGTGGCTTCTGCAGGTTTCCAGTGAGACTCTTGTACAGCCACCACAACCACCTCCTGATTCAGAGATCCTCTGCAGTCACTACAGCCTCTACCCTAATTAAATCATCCTCTGCAGACCTTGAAGTCTCCACCCTGCTAGACATCTACTGAGTCCTCATCCTGAGGAGCTGAGGTAGGCAGGATATTATTTTTTTGGCATCACTGGCTAAAAAAAAAAAATCCATACCAGCCTTTCAGCAAACTGTAATTTAAAGGAAAATTAGACTCCTGCACCTCCTCCTGGTTCCATTTTCAGGTTATATCTGCCTATTATGGCAGATTTTAACCAATTGGAAGGCCTTTTACTGGATCAAATTACACAGAATAAATAGCAACAATGTTTGCAGTGAGGACACAATATGATGGTGCAATGATTTAAATGCCTTAAGCACTGAGTCAGTCGACTGTAAGACCATTTCTCAAAGCAGCACCATAAAAAAAACCACAAACTACCACAAGGAAAGGGTAACAGAGAGCCAGAACAGAGTCTATACAGATGTACCAGTTAAGCAAACCTTGAAGTAGTAACAAAAGCAGGAGAAGAACAGTAAAAACAATGACGGAAAGGCCATTTTATGGAAAGAAACTCCACCAAAATGGAGATTCAAGAAGAACAAGGATGAGGATTCAAAACTGTCTGATGAAGAATATTGTGTGCACAGAGCCCTTTGTAAATTCTAAACTCCAAATAAAGTGCATCAGATGGGCAAATTGCACCAACAGAGACTGCAACCCTGGCAGGCCTATAAACATCTGTCAGCACTGCAACTCTGACTAAATAAACACACATTTTTGTTCTCTGCCAGTGATCCCAAAGAAAGCTCTTGAGAAGTTTAAAGGATTAGCACCATTCCAAGGGCAAAGACAAACACAGTGACACCGTTATTCATCTGCATATTGGATGTTTAGAGGAAAGTTTCTTAAATGTTTGAAAAACAACTCATGGATTAAAGTCAGATTACAAGTCAGTTTCGAGTTCTTCTTGTTTTGCATGAAGCACAGGAACATGTTAAAGATTATTAGGTGCATATGTTATGGAGTTCCGCCAATTGTTTTAAGCTCCACTTCGCTCTGCTACAACTCAGCCTTGTAGTGGGGCAGGTTGGAACAAGCCACTTGACGTCCATTAATGACTTCTATGATTCAGTTGAATGAGTTGAAAACACTGTTATTCTTAGTAAACAAATGAGGTATTTTGTTTCATAATTGGAGAGTTTTAACACAGAAATTTGATGCAGAGACAAAACATTTTGTGGAACTGTGGGGCAACTTTCGCCCTGACTTGAAGGTTTTAGTTATCTCAGAACTTTCACTTGTGTCTTATCATCTCACAGGTGAACAGAGAGAAGCCAAATACTTCTGACAGGAGGTGGTGAAGATCCGAATAGATAGTTTGCTTGTCTTTGTTCTTTCTTTTGTTGTCTCTTCTGTTTCCTTTCTACTTTTATTTTTAGTGTTCCTATTTTTTAACATGTGTCTTCTGAGGCGTGTCTTACATCTCTAGTGAAGCGTGTTTTATTACATATTTTTTGGCATGAACTGTGCTATAGAAATAATTTTATTAGTGTTGTCACTGCGCTTATAGGATGGTATACTGCACATTTTCATAAAATGGTGGCCATTTTTTCTCACACGTGATCTAGATTGACAGCAAATCTTTTTTTGTTTTTGACTGAAATTCAGCATAATATGACAATTTTTACACATTTAACTATATGTCAGGCCTGCAGGTTCTGGGTAGGGCCCCTTCCTCCCTTTGTTGTGTGTTTCCTTTTTAGGAATTTGTGGCGCTGAGACTTAGTTCTGTAAATTATCTTGTTGTAAATAAACTCATTGCTGCATCTGCTCATCTTGTTTTCATTCCTGCATCTGAGCCTCTGAGAAAACCCTACCACTATATTGTGATTAGACGTATCAATTGTGGTGTTAATGTTAACATTTCTTGCAGAATTTATAAAAACAGTAATTCATGGGTGAAAAATACCCCATTCACCATCTTGAGCCTTGCAAGTCCAGTGTTGACACTGTGTTGACTATGATAGACTCAACTACTTCATGTATGGTTTGTGGAAACCTACTTTGCAATAAAATTGATTTGGACCAACACAACTGCCCCAGCATCCGCCTCTGAGTTGGAGGCTGTAAACAAATTACATGCTGATCAAGACTTATCATTCACAGGATGTGGATTTCTTCCTCTAGGTTGGGTGTGACTTGCTGCACCAAGTGAAGGGGTTTTAAGTATCTTAAGAGCTTATTTAGAAATGGAGCATGACATGGAGAGATGGATTAGTGCAGCAGTAATCTGTTCATTGTACCCGATTCATGGTAAAGGAGGAGCTGTGGTCAAAGGCAAAATTATGAATTTACCACCTGGTCTACGGTCTACTGGTCTAAGGTTATAATAACCTTCACCAATGGTCATGACCTCTGGGTAGTGACAGACTGGTTGCAGATACAAGCAGTTGAAATGGGTTTCCCCTGTAGTGTGGCTGGCCTCAAAGATAAGGCAAATAGCTCAAGAGTACCCAGAGGGACCCAGGTGAGGTGGTTCGGGCAACTGCTTGAGATGCCTTCAGGGCACTTTCCTTTGAAGGTTTTTTTGGGCACATCTAGGAGTGCTTAGAGTAGACCCAGAACTTACTAGAGGCATTACATCATCCAGGATGAGCTGGGAAGACAGATATCTGGGATGCCCTGCTCAGTCTGTTGCCACCAAGACCCGACCCACGAGTAAACAGAGAAAATGGAAAGAAGGTCAGGTAGAACCGGACTGCTGTTCTTTCCTTCAGACCCTCAATCTACCTGCATTCTAGCTTTATATTACCACTCAGAGCCTCCTCCGTCCTCTCTTAAACCTACATTAATTTGTCTTTGAGAGTTCCGGCTTCATGCTGGAACCAAAAGCTTGAACTGATGGACCTGCTTGGACCACCATGACCCCTCCGTCCCAGCAATATCAGCTCTGGATATTCTGGAGAGGAAAATCCCTGCACCTCAAAGGAGCCTCGCTTGCATTGAGATTCTGTGTTGCTGTACATTTGTGTCTGGCCTGAGGACATCATTGAGTAACGCCTGCCTCACATATTCACACCCCTTTCCAACCCAACCCCCTCCTCAGGCCCTTACCCACATTGTAGCTTTCTCCAAAGTTATGCAGTGGCTGATACTGGGCTTACCATTTATGCTGTACAAAGAAAGTTATTTATTATTTTTCTGCAACAGCTTAGAAAACTGGACAGATGACTAGGACGGACTGCTTTTGTCAAACCTTGATACTATAAATAATACTGCAATTAGGCCTCCATTCATACTCATACAAGGCATGCAAGCAGGCAAACAGTGTCTTAAATCGGTTGAACAAAGATCCCCACAGAACAAGTTATGACATAAGGGTCTATCATGAACTTTGTAAAAACAGGGGTACTTACTAGAGGGTTTATTTTCTTCTGCCATCTTGCCAAGTTTTTCCTCTTCCAGTGTAAGTACAGCAACGAGCAGTCTCTGGCACTCAGCAGGACACTGACAGATGAGTCAAACCCGGCAGTATTTAAAACACCTGTCACACCCACATAAATTTCCATACTAATGTGGAATGCATTTTGCAACATGGATTAACTGTTTTGTGCAAGTTTCAGTGTTGTGACTATTTCTACAGGCCTCTTATGAACGTCTATGACTAAAAATTCCCTTTGCTGCTGCTACACTGAATTTGCATGAAGTGAGTTAGCTATAGTGGGTGTTTATTTGGACCCTTCACAACTGCATTTAAGACTATACTGGCTCCTGTGTGCTACAAGTTCTGATGCCTTGGCATGTAAACAACTTAATGGCATTTCAGGTGTTCCTTCAGTTCAAATTAGGTTAGCAGGTAGTAACTTCTTATGCAGCCACAGATGTTTATGAAAGTCTTTGAAAGTCAAACACAATAAAAAGCATTGTTCTCTGTTTGACAGTCTAATGGAAGAGGCAAAACAAACAATTTTATAACAGAACTGGGTCATCTACAACTGCACTAAACTCTCAGTGGGTGAAATTTGAACAAGCTTTTGGGCATTTTCTTTGTCTAGATAGAAACGGTTTAGAGAAATAAGGAATGTGTCAAAGAAAGCACAGGAATGACATGCAGTAATGGTCTGAGGTAACCAGGAATCAAACCTGGAACTTACTGCTTGAAGGCATTTGCTGAAACTCCAACTACTGGACAAACAAGTTAACCACACTTTGTCTCGAAATTTATCTAACTTGCACTTTTTAAAATTCTTTTTTTTTTTCATGTTCCAGGCAAGTTTAAACCTATTACAACTTGTGTTTTTGGTCATTTAGGGGCAATGGAAACAAGTTGTGGATGAACCAATTAGACATGAAGCAAACTGGCAAAGAATGCAGTAGAAACATGGAAAGGCGTAGCATCCTGATCAGCTGATGACGCACAAATTACATACCAAGCCTGGGTTGGAGAATCTCCGAATGGGCAATGGGGTTAATGAAGTTCACTGACTTTATTTTTCATATACTGAGCAAAAAGCTGCCTATTTACACATACAGCAATATTATAATTTTTTGGAGTAATATCACCTAATGCCAAAGTTTTCTCTCTTTTTGTGCTGTTTTCTAAATTTCTACTCCTGAGAGAAAACTGACATGGACTTTCACTGTTTTTTCTTCTTCAACTCCAGAAAACTGCAATCCATATTCCATACAGTAATATCAATAAGTTTTGGCCCATGTGCCGAATTTATTGTTTTGGGATTACCAGTGGGACCAGAGTGAGTTTAGAAAACAGGATCAAGCCCAGGATTGCCTTTCTATTCAATCTTACCACCAAAATATTTGCTTCATACAACCCATTTGGCACACTATGGCGTTGCTGTTCATGAGGGAGTACATTTGGAAAGCAACCAAAGGTAATTGTCAGTGTCAGATGAACTTGACGGCGTGCCAAAGTATGCAGGACTGTATGATGATGGTTCTTGTAGCAGCAGAGTTCAAGTAAAAAGATGAGTGCTTCTTTTTAATCACGAGTTGTACCGTGTATTTGTGCATGTAGAAATCCATGTCGAAATGCTTTTTCATGCATAGTCCACATGGATGCACTAAAGGGATATTGACATTTTTGAAAATTACCACACGAACAAGCAGTCTTGAGTCCTTCCTGATCAGGTCAACCAAAAGATGAAGAAATAAGATTATTTGTCACACTTTCACCAACTCGTTTCTCAAATCTTTGCCCACCCAACAGTTTTCCCTGAGGACGACTGGCTTTCACACTGTTACTCTAAATTCCAGAGAAAATGTTTCAACAGTCACCTCATTAGTTTTGGCTACAAATACACACTGTAGGTGGATCAGTTTTACCTGATCATTCCAAAACTTTTTTTTTTTAAACTACTCTTATAGCCACAGGTGATTGTGTGTCATCTTGTTCTGGGGTGGATTTCTTTTGAGCTTTTGTGTGGGAAGATGGCATGTGTAGGCACAGCTGTGGATGGTTTGAGAGCCTCTCCAGAACTGCAGCTGCCAGTCATCTCAGCTAGTGAGTCTGGATTTGAAGACCTGCACTCCAGCCTTTGTTCTCCCTGCCTCCAGACTTGTCCGATTGGGCGACCACCCAGTTCCCTCCACCTTCAGCTAACTGGTCGGAGCCATCCTTACACGTGGAGAAGATAAATCCTGCCACCAAACCCTCAGTTGGGGCGGCTGGGATTTAACGTGACCAGTTACACCCTGTGTCTCTTGAGATATTGTGTTTTGTGCATGTTCTGTGTGGTCCAAAGGTTCCGTAGCCACTCAGGGGTGGGTGGCTACCTGGAACATAGCTTCTGTTAGCAGCTGCAATTTCGGTGAGGAGCTACCAGTCTTGGTGAAGACTGTAGCTCCTGTTAGTAGCTCGTTAATTTGGTGAAAATCTACTTGTGACCTGAGTCTTTGTGTGCTGTCTTGTTAAGAAACAAGAGTTTTGAGGCACCAGTTTTATTTAGTTAGTGATGTGGACTTGACACATTTGTATTTGTCACGACTGCGGTCGTATGTGTAGTTTTCCTGTGCTCTGTTTGTGTGTCCTTTTTATTTGCCACTCAAATATACAAATAGGCCTGCGCCGCATCACCGCCAGGATTGGACGCCAGGATGATGGGTCGGGGCCGGATTGGTTGAGGATACCAGGAAGGCCGCGATAAAAAAGTGGAATAGTGACGTCGTCTCCAGGTCGGAGGGTGAGAGAGCGGGGCAAACATCCTACCCTGTTTCCAACCAAGGCACACGTCAGAAGACTTCGTTGCTAGTAGCAGTTTAATTTTGGAGAATGTAGAGTAATAGCAGTGAGCAGCCACCTTTTGTTTAACTGTTAAACATGATTCTTCGTCATCAAAAAAACCATCCATGGATGAAACAGAAGGCGTCGACTGTGTGCCTGCTGGGCTCAAGTTTGGCTGGATCATTCTGTCACAAATTGGGGGGGTTTGAACCCAGAGTGCAGGCACACAGAAGGCGGACAGAGGGGGGAAGTTGCGGGAACAAGTCAGGCAGGACTGAGCAGGCAGGGGAGAGTCCAGAGCCAACACAGACCTGGGCGAAGTGGCTGGCGGGGAGCCAGCAGAGACAATGATCCAGCACAGACTGGTGGAGCGAGTCAGGCTTTAACTGCCGCTGATCACTGATCGGGCTCAGCTGCGGTGAGAGCACAGCTGAGTCCAATTGGCCAGGACTGTCAGCTGATCCAGGGTGTAACACAGAGGAGGGAGGGGCCATGACAATTACAGTGAAACATGAGTCCAGGGTGTAAAAAGTCACAGGATCAAAGAAAAAAACAAAACAAAAACCGACTGATTCAGAGCATGAGGAAAGTGTTCACAGGTTGTTTTTGTATTTTGATCTCGATAAAATCTAAAATTGTTTTGTTATAATCCTACTTTCTTTTAAGTAAGTCCAGAACTGTTGAATAGCTGACTTGGATTACAGTTTAATTAACTAATAACTTGTTAATTTAGCTGTCATGCTGTTCTCAGGCCTGATAGTTTTCCTGCAGTCATTTGTGCTGGTGTGGAAAGTGGCGGGACTGGAGATATTATGTATACAAAAATGTTATCTCATCATTTGACCTTGTGGATCTTCTTGTTCCTTTCAAAGAGCCATTCAAAAGACTGGCTCATTGTTATATTTATTTATTATTTAGAGGTCAACCAGAGGTAAGTGTTTTTATCAAGGAAACAATCACTGGCAGCAGTTATTAGGTACAATATGGATCAGAATAATTCAAACTTACACATCCCACCAAATAAAATAAATTGCTGCTTCTGACTCAAGAAAAATGTTATGATCCTGCTCCAGCCTCTGCCCTTCTTCCTCCTTTTCTCTTTTTCCTTCTTTCTCCCATTGTTCTTCATCTGTTTGTTTTGATCTGTCTCTCTCTGGCTTCCTCTGTCTGTCATCTCTCCCTCCTGTCTCTCTCCGTTCACTCGTCCTCTTGTTCTCCCTGCTTCACCTGCCTGCAGTCTGCTACCTGCTGATTACTACAATGAGTTTCAGCTGCAGTAATCAGTTCACACCATTCACCTGTTCTCCACCTCACCTCCATCTATTTAAGCTCTGTCCTTTCATTCACTCCCCGCTGGATCATAGATTCACATTCTTTCTTCAACTCTGTTTCTCCCCTGGATTCTGTTTCTCCCCACCTCCGGACTGCTTCAGCCCCATGGACTCTGCTGCTCTCCCCCTTCCTGGATTTCCCCTTCTTGGACTCCATTTGCTCCAAACTGTTCATGGATTTTCCCCAGCCTGTTTTCCCCCTCGGTTCTCAGTTTCCCCATGTCGTGAGTACCCCTACCCAGCTTAGTTTTGTAATTCAGTTCGGTTTTGTAAACTTCCGGGTTTTTTTGTATTCTTAGAGTTAGAGTTTTAGTAGTTGGTTTAGTTCTGTTCCCCCAGTTCAGTTCCCCATTAATGTACTGGTTCAGTTGTTTAAATAAATCTCTTTCTGTTATTCTCCTGTCGGCCAGTTCTGTGTGTCTGCGCTTGGGTTCTCCTACTTCCCCCGTCGTAACAAAAAATCGGTGAAACATGTTAATTTGTTGTGTTTGAACCGTGACATAGACGTAGTCTCCTGCAGTAGTCTTGTTCATTGTTCGGTAAGAATTTTAGTGATTCTTTGTGGTTTGAGGTAAAGTTAAAAACTCCAGTTTGTCATCAGAACCGAGCACTTTGATCATGGCTATTCAATTTTCATGGTACAGTTATTGCAAATTAAATGGAATTTCTACACAATCCCATTGTTGGAAATACCAGCAGGGGTGGAGCTGATGTTCTGGAAAAACACCGATGATGTGCGACAGCTTGTGTACGTTGCATAACAGATTCAACAGAACTGAGCTGGTTCGTGATTGTGTCAGTGATTTCTTAAAAAAAAAACGTGCCAAACATTTGCTGGTTTCTGAGTCTCTGATGTGAGAATTTGCAGCTTTTCTGTGTTTTAATCAACCAATTCAAGACATTATCAGAAAGTCTGATATGAAAGTGGAGGCAATTCGATCTTCCTTACTTTCCCATCATCACTAGGAAAAGGGTCTGTAACTAGTCCAATAGGCCAACAGTTCCTCTGCTTATGTGGCAAGGCTATGAGGGTTAGATGTACTGTTGTTATTTACCACGTGTCCGACAATGCCACCTGGAGGAGTTTCACCCCCACACTGTAAAACCCGATGAGTTATTGTGACTCAAAAATTTTTTTGAAACTGGTTACATCGAAATTTTTAAGTAAGTCTACCTCATATTTTAAGTTTAGGGAACATACTTTATTAAGTAGCCTGAAGTAGCTCATTTTAAGTCAAACTTACTTTTTACACCGGTACTGTCATACATTCTAAACAACAAGCTCACTTATGTGCCACATCTTTAGAAAGCCAGAGTCATCTTCATGTAGATAGGCAGGGAGAGCACGGAGGACAGCAGCTCGTCTTACATGGACGTCAACATGTTCCTTAAATGTGAGAACGTATTGTAAATTCACAGACACACAATACTATGTATTGTCATATCATATCTTTACAAACACAGATCAAATATAAACTATCTCAGATCCACTGCAGTATCTTTCTCAGGCATCAGGAAGTGTAACCCACTGACCTGGAGGTCATACATCCCGAAGAGCTGACCCAGAACTTCAGCCACTTTCCCAGTGCGAGCAGCTTTCTTCCTGAACAAGTTCTGAAGATGGGGAGAATGTTGATCCAACACAGCATAGAAGCGGTTCTTCAGGTTCATGTTTGTAATTCTGTGAAACTCAGCACAGATCTGCAGAGATATAAATCAGTGCTTAAGTCTGTGTTTAAGTATGTGTTTATTGGCTGTCTGTGGCCCTGTAAGAAAAACAGCTTAACATTTTCAACTATGATTTGAGATTGATAATATGCAGTTTTCACATGTAAATCTGAATAAATTTGACCCAGTTATCACTGACACAGATACATAAAGGACATAGTACATGTGTTAAAACAGGTGTACAAAGGAGAATCTATTCACCTGTGACTCTATTTTGAGGGCAGGCCACCTTTCCAGGATCTCAGCAACAGGTAGGTCATCATTGACAACCTCTTTGTGCCGCAGGGCAAAGGTGGTCTGCATTAACTTTGTAATATGGACAAGATTTTTGTCACTCATCTTCACTTCATCCACAATTTGCAGTCTCAGTTGCTCAAGGCTTGCAGCATCTTCACCCCTTGGGTAATTAGGGAGGAAGTTCACTTCTGCCTTCTTGGGTCTTTTGATGTTACTGTGAGGAGATTGTTTCTCTGGGTTGTTTCTACTTCTCTTCCCCAAATTTACAGCTACCTCCTGAAATCCAGCCCAACTTAACTTAGTGTGGTAGTTCCCCATTTTAAACTTCAGACTATTTTTTCCAACCGTACCACCCTGTCTGAGATCCTGGTTCTTTTAGACAAGGATGCTTAGTTACAAGAGCTTCTGCTACCACTGAAACTTCCCTATCACTGGGGTATGCTTTACAGCTATGCATTTTGGCAGTGAGAGTCTCAAGGATGTCATGCTTTGGCCCTCTAGATAACTTGAGAGTTTTCCCTGTTCTCACATATGTAGCATTCCCTTCACTGAGTATGAATTCTACCTCATAGGAAAAAGTAGGCACTGGAAAAACCTGAGGCCATTTCTCAGCTCTTTCTGGAGTCATGGCATGGGGCAGTATTATTGTGTCATTTGATGCTACTGAGCTGTCATCACTCTCAAATCTTATAGCTTTTACTACAGCCTTCTGTGGAAGTTCCTCAATATCTAAGTCTGGATCTTCGTATGACTGGCTGAAGTCAAAGTCAAGCTTAAATTTCTCTTTTATCTTTAAATCATCCACAGATTCTGGACGTGAGGATAACGTCATCTTCCTCACAAGGTCTGTGGAGACATGGACATGTAGTAGGAAATTTTGTGCTGCCATCTCCTATTTTTAAAAAGAAAAGAGAGAATGCATTAATTTGTTGTTAACTTGTGTGAATTAAAATTTTCTGAACAGTGTTTCAAGAAAGTGAGGTGAGAAAAACTGTGATTCAGATTGTACATTGTGATTTCTTCTTCAGAAGATTATCATATGAAGCTCTGGCCGGATCTTACTGTAGTAAGAGTCCCAATTTCTAAATGCATTTCAGTCCTCCACGTCTCTGACCATAATAAATCTTTTCTGTGTTAACAGTAAATGTCCATCAATGGAGTATGCCGCGAGACTTACTGTGTCATTTAGTTCGGTCAGCGGATGCACAAAGCAAGTGTCTGATGATGTCAGCTCAAATGATCTCAGATGCTCACTATGCCAGCACTCATAGTTCCTGCAAACAAAGTAAACAGAGTTATTCACAAGCAGTATGTGCTCAGTTCTGCTGAATTTTAGAAGTCCTCCTCTCTGGCCTGCAGACACAAACATACCATTTGCATACTCCGTGCCATTCATTGAGACCTTTGATGTACTGTATATGGTTTGGCTATCAGTCTTGGTCTCTGTGAAGTCTTGCGCCACTTGAGGCAGAGTAGCAACTTGGACAGAAGTGACATTTTCGGCTTGTGTGTGAGGTTTGAAAAATGAGGGGGCATTGAGGTAATACGCCATCATGTGCTGATGTCTGGTAGCAAGAGTTTTCAAGATGTTCTTGAAATTTTGTGCATCATGTATTACCCTTTTGAAAAATCTATGTTTTCCTTCAAACCTCATGGTCCATAGGTGAACTAAGGGACCAAAATGCTTTGTCAGGTCTGGGTAGTGTTCAACACTACCTCTCCTCTGTGAAAGATGGAGACAACACTAGCTGCACAATTTCTTTAAGGTCCATCAATATAGCCCATGCTTCATCTCCTTCAGGAACCTTACTTCCTACCATAAGTGGTAATAACCTGAACAAGGTGGCATTTTCATGCCCATTCCCACCAATGCTTCGTTTTGTTGCAAAATTCTTTGGTATTAGTTGCAGTTTATCAAGCTTATCAGAGTGCTGATATGGAAATGTGCGAATTTTTGTGTTTAAATACTCAAGAGTAAAATATTTAAGTCGAATCATTTGATGAATGCACAAGGCCAGCTCAACTGATACAATACCCTCAAACAGATCATGCAGTATATCGGGTGGGAAACCAGTAATGGGATGAAAATGCTGCAATGCCTTGCTGAGAGCACACTCAACAGTAACACCATAATGGGTTACATTTTCTCCTTGCACAACATTTTGCACATGTAGATCATGGTCGACCTTGGTCCTCATGGCAAACACTGCTTCAGATACTTCACTGGTCTGAATTTGGTCTGTAGTACAGCAACAGAATCTACACACATAGTTTCCCCGGAAAGACTGCACAAAACCTGCAAGACCATGAGCTGCCAAATTATCAGCTGCTACACACATCACACTGCCCCTGATACACTGACCAAGACTTTCAATGAAAATGCCATCCTGCTCAAGAGTCTGTAAGTCTTTCAACAAAGGTGACAGGACACTTTCATAACCACACTTCTGTATGTCAGGTACTTTGCACAGCAGAGCTAGCTGTATGACATGCAGGCTGGACCTATATTTACTGGGTACATTGGCAAGCAACCAATATACTGCACAAAGCTTGTGGATCTTTCTAGCTGTGCCTAAAGGATTTGCTAATTCAATGTCATCCACATACAAAATCAGTGACAGTTTAAGCTCTCCCTCTTCTGACAATAACTGATTTTCTTTGAAATATGTCCCATCTTCATGGCACATGTATGTTCCAGGTGGTGATGGTTTAGCTTCTTGAATTTTTATCAAGAAGATCAGTTTCTTTAAACATTGTTTGAAGCATCTGTAGTATTGGAACGTAGACTGCTGTGTGTCCACTGACATCTACAATATATTGCACTGGCATTACCAGAGGGTAGTTGCTCCTAATAAATGTTTTCCTCCGCTTAGTGGTGGACAGCTCTGCACCTTCTGCAGTTGCACTGACCAAGACATTACTTTTCATGATGGCTTCCACTAATTCATTAAGAAGAACATCATTGACAGACTGATCATGCTCTTGCAGTACCATGATGACTGAGTCTCTTACAAGAGGTTTAGACAATGAGTATATTTGTACCAAACTGTCAACTATGTCTTGTATTGCTATCTCTGATACATGAAGAACACTGTGCCTTTTCAAGAACAAAGAAGCCAAGTTCATTCTCAGTTGAGCCTGTAATTCAACAATGTCATAACTACACTCATGAGGATTACAGACAGGAGTATCCAATTCAGGGAAATTCTGAGAGGGGCCAGCATCGTCCCATTCAATTTGACTCTGCATTGAGCTGTCAATGTGTGCAGTTTCTGTCGAGACTATCTCATTCTTGAAATCTGAGACATCGCCATCTGGATGATTCCTACTTTTGTGGCCGTTAAAATAGGAATACACATTTGTACGGTAGTGACAATTTTTGAATGGACAATCCACCATCTCATGCTGCTTCAAATGTGTTCTTAAATGACTGATTGCAGTTTTCTCATTAAAGGGCTGCTTGAATCCACACATTGGACAGATAAATGATACACATTCCATGTGATTTCCACTTTGCACAATAGTCTGAGTATGTAGCCGTGTTAAGTGAATTTTCAAAGCATTTACTGACTGAAAGGTGCAGACACAGTCATCATAGAGACATGGCAATGGGCTGACAGAGGAAACATTACTATGAGGCAAACGATAGTGTTCAAACACGTGTCCTCTTATCAAAGACAGCAGCACAGATTTTGCATTTCCAAGCCATTAGATTTTTTTCATGTGTTGAGCAATAAGTGTGTATTGAAGTTGACTGTTGACCTTCAACATACCAGAGAGAGAAGACTGTACAGCAGCCAGCAATCTCAATTTTAGCCTGGAGAGAATTGAAAAGATAAGTTAGTTTTTATAGTTCTATTTTAGATGCTGAACAAAATCAATTGTTTGTCAGCAGCATACTTTACATATACAAATGCAGGCATATCAACAGCACGAGGTAAACAGTTGACAAAAATGCTGAAGACTCAGCTGCATGGATACACTTTAATGCGAGCAATGAGAAGAGGTGTGCCGTGTGTGCAGTTTTACATGAATGTGAGCAAAACTCACCTGAATGCTCTAAGTACAGGCGACCGTTTGTGAAAGCCAGAGAGCGCCTGTTCAACAGACCGCAGCTAACGTGTGTAGTTCAGTCGCCGCGAGAAAGCAGTTTTAACCGCAGTTTAATAAACTGCGTAAGCATAAATGTTTATGAGCCGCCGCCATGCTCCCGTACTTCTGTAAGTTACGTTGCTGGTGTCAGTGTGCGCGCGCGCTAACGGAAATATGCTCCAGTCCGGTGCGTCCCGCACTAATATGCTATGGATGCTCCGGTGTGTGTATGCAGACGGCACTACCGAGATATTCCCTGTAAGTGAGCCCCGGAAATCATCAAAGTATTAAAGAACATTCAGCCTCAGTCGAAAAATTAACCGCTCTTATTTTTTTAAAAAAAAGAAAAGAAAAAAATGTACCTTTAGTACAGTCACACTGACTTCTTAAATACAAAACACATTCATAGTTTAAGGTAATAGTTCACTACCACTTATCATTAAATACGTTTGATGTATACATACATGTAGCACTGCAGTGAACTATAACAGTAAATGATCAGCGTTTACTCACCAGATTAGCACAGCCAAAGCAAAAATCAACATGATGGCGGTCTGTGCGGTCAAGGTGGAGGCCGTCTGAGCAGATTGGGAAAGTCTCATGCCACAGCGACATTCACCGCTTTACGCTATGCTTCCACTTCAAAAACTCGTCCCACGCAGTCCCACAATGAATTTTCTTGCTGAAATAAATGTCCTTCTTTGATTTTAATGTAGTAACAACACCAGTTAGCCCAGGAGTGGTGATCTTTCCTCCTTGGAAGCAAGCTGAGGAAACATGGCGGATTTCTCCCGCTCGGTCAAGGAGGAGCACGTACTTACATCCGTGGTGTCAGATATGGGATTTACTGTGAAAAGTGAGTAAACTAACAAAAATGAATTAAAACGGTTAAGTACTGTAAACTTAAAATTTAAAACAAGTACATATAACCCAGAAATATAGAGGTGAATTAACTTTTTTATTTTTTTGAGTGATTACAACTCTATTTTTTTAGCGAGCTTTAACTGTTCGGTCTTACAGTGCAGGAGATCTATTTAGAGAGGACCACCACTCCAACACGGACAAAAAAGAAGGTCACACAGGTACGAGCAACATCGGAAACTGACGTGATTCCAAATAAAGTATACAAAATGGAATTTATTAACAATATTTAACAATTTACAATCTTTCCTCACTTGAAATCTCTTAGTGGCGATGCCATGAAATAACTCAGTAGTAAGTGGAACAATATTGATCTAATCCTCCAGCCAAAAAAGTGCCTCAGAGCATTAATGAAGCAGGAGGTATCCATTGCTTCCACCACTTCAATGTGTATTGCCCGTAAGCTCACAGATGTGAAGATGACGGCCCATCGCTTGCTGTTTGCATGGCCTCCTCCGGTCCGTCGTGACGTTACGAGCCAAGGACGAAACACATCTAGCCCTACATAAGTAAAGGGGGGCTCCATACTCCGGTGATCAGCAGGCAAGTCTGCCATCTTCTGCTCTTCTTGCTTGCCAGGTAGCTTGCGACAAGTCACACAAGTGAAGATTCCACTGCTAATAGCTCGTTTTCGTCCAACTAACCAATATCTGGCTGCTCTTATGGCGCCTTCCGTGAAATGCCGACCTTGATGGTGAACTTGCTCATGAAAGTGCCTGATCAGCAATGTAGCAATATGTTGCTTGCCAGGAACAAGTATTGGATGGATTTCATCAGATGACAGTTCTGATTTTGAGAGACGTCCTCCAACTCTGAGGAACAGACCTTCCAGTCTCAATGCAGTTCATCTCTTCACTGTACACTTGTCTTTGCACACTGAGAATAACTCTCACCTTGACGAGGTCAAGCTGCTCTTTAGTTAGTGGTTTTTCACACACATGCCACCCCACACAGGTGCTGTCCTTTGATGCTTCAGTGAAAGAGTGTGCAATGTGTGAGAGCCTCACCACAGCTCTTAAGAGAGATGTCCAACTTGAAAAGCGCTCAAAGCATGCAGTGCCAAGCTTCTCCACTGAGAGTTTAGTAGCACATGTAGTGACTACTGGTCGTACCTCTACGTCTGTTCCGGGATTGATGAGATCAAAGGTTTCCATAGACAGATGACTTTCTGATGAGTCAGTGAGGAAAGCAGGTCCAGTTAACCAAGTGGAGAGTGCAAGCTGATTGGCTGGAATAGCCCTCGTAGCAATATCGGCTGGGTTTTGGTCAGTAGGAACATAATTCCATTAGCTCACATGTGTGGACTGCCTAATGCATTGGACTCGATTATGTACATACACATAGAATCGTCTTGACCCATTGGCTATGTAGCCGAGTACCACCTTGCTATCCGAGAAGAATTGGACATCATCCACTTTGGTGTCCACATGGACACAAGAGGGTCTTTTGGCATTTGAGATGATTAAACAGAGGTTACAGGAAGCTCCAGCGCTAGGGCTGCCAGACTACTCTAAGAATTTTTTGCTGTATGTGTCTACTTCTGTTGGAGGTAGATATGCATGTGCAGTTTTGTGCCAACCAACGGGTACGGGGACAAGTCCTCAGCCTGTTTCCTATTATTCTACTGCCTATTCAGAAGCAGAATTGGGGTTGCCGCTGTGTTACAGAGCAATGGTGGGAGTTTATCTGACCCCCCAGATCGGCTGGGTCTGATGATTCACGAAGCACATGGGCCAGCCCATGTTGCAAGTTAGGAGAAAGATCACAAAAGAGTATGGTTTTTGGGCACCATACTTGCTTGAGCAGATTGATTATGTCATAGACAGGTGTACTATTTGCCTAAAACATAATGTTAGGAGGGGAGTGATGATTCCTCCTGGGCACATTCCAACTCCGTAAGGCCCAATGTGTGAGCTAGTTGTGGGTTTTGTTGACATGATAAGACCGGTTGGAGGAAAGAGATACATGCTAGTCATGGTTGACAGATTCTCACGTTGGCCTGAGGCGTGTCCAACCAAGTGAAAGGATGCTCAGTCTGTTGCTAAGTTCTTGTGCCGTGAGGTCATAGGCAGGTGGGGACTTCCAGATCGAATATCCTCAGACAACAGGAAGGACTTTGTGGATAAAACAGTAAGGTTAATCCTACAAAAATTGGGAATTAAACAGTGTCTGGGTGCCGTTTATCATCTGCAAAGCCAAGGTATTTGTGAAAAAATGAATGGTGTGTTGAAAAATCGCATTGTTAAAATTTGTCAACACACAGGTTTGAACTGGGTAGCGGCGCTTCCATTAGCATTAATGGTGTGTCGTTCAAGTGAGCTCTGTGATTTGCGTATGACACCTGATGAGTTGGCTACAGGAAGACGGATGCCAACACCTTGTTTGGGCACAAGTGGAAAGGGTCCAAGTTTGGCACTTTTGGAAGATGAAATGCGAGCCTACATCAAGTACATGGCTGTTTTGCATAAGGGAATATTCACGTATGTTTCTGACAGGCAAAAACAGGAGGAGGCACAGGAGAGGCTTGATGAGCAAAAGAAGAACACGGTGTAACCTGAAGACAAGATATTCATGAAGGTGTTTATTTTTTTATTTTTATTTTTTATTTTATTTTATTTTTATTTTTTTTAAATTTAAAAAAAAAAATTTTTGTCTGCATTTGTTCTCATTGTTTATCTCCACAAAAGAGGTGTCAACATTGTATGAGATTGATGCATATTTTAGTCTTGCAGCCAAATATTTTAATATTTAGTGCATGTGTGTGACCATCACCGGCCCTCCCTGAAAGCTAAGCAGATATTCTTTATTAGAATTCCCTATTATGAGACAGGGAGGGCAGTGCTACACCTCAGTGATGTGTGGGGGAAACAAAGACTGGACAGGACGAACAGGACGAACAGGATGAACAGGGATAGAAACTAACAGGCGGTGCTATTGCAATTAAAGATTGTAAGGTGGTGTGTTATTCCCAACTACTAACTTCACATCAATAAAACAGAAAAAAAAGAAAACCAACACAAAAGAAAAAGAGATTCAATAAATAAATAATTAAACAAACGGTACTGAGCACCATAATTGTGGATGTCTTGACAGTATAGAATAGAATAGAATAGAATAGAATAGAATAGAATAGAATAGAATAGAATAGAATAGAATAGAATAGAATAGAATAGGCCAAAAGAGGATACTAGTGAAAGAGAGAATGAGTTTAGGGTAGAGACTCTGGAGAGATTCTCAGTACATTCTGGTGGGTCCCATCATTCGCTGACAATGGGACTCGGCAGCAGCTGGTGAGACCTGGTCAAACATGCAAGTGTGAAGGACCCCGAAGCCCAGAACAGCAATCACGGCAAGGCAGGGCCAAGCCAACAGGGCACCCCTCCCCCCGGGCCGTAGGAGCCACAGGGTGGCGCCCCAAGAGAGCCTTTCTTTTTTACTTTTTTAAGATGTTTATTAAGTCCATTTCAAATACACAAAACAGCATTTACTACATCTCTTCCAGTTAATGTGCATCAAAACTTTCAACAACATTTACAATAACAAAATAACAATAAAGTTAAAAACTGTACATCATCAATGCTACACAAAAAAGTCAATTCATTTTTTCCCCCATACATTTCAAAACCAAGCAATGTTACATATTAGGTGGATCATTCAATACAAGCCTAAGTTTTTTGTGCAAGATCATTTTGATAAGTTTACACTTAAAATCAAGAGGGACTTTCCACACTTGTAATTTTTGTTTTTCTCCTTTGCATGATTTGTCCTTCAGGATATAGTCTCTGAAAATGCTCAACATCCTTTGGATAACAGTCTCTTTTGGGACAGCATACTTTTTAAATACCCATACATTCCTGGCTTTCCACAGACTCTCCTTTACACAGTTTATCACTACCCACCATCTGTTCTCATTTGCTGACGGTATGTCTTTTACAAACCCATATGCAATGTCGTCATAGGTCATCGGGGCCCTGTAGAGGTCCCGCAGCCAGGGGAGTACAAGTAACCAGATATCTTTTGCAAAAGGGCAAGACCAGAAGAGGTGGGGGACAGACTCGTCATCTCCACAAGTTGGTCTTGGACATTTGGGGCTGCGAGCACAGTGTCTCTGCTCAAGAAAGGCTCTTGTAGGTAAGCACTGGTGGGCAATTTGCCATGCTTAATCCTTGTGTGTATTAGTCAAACTGCTGTTGTTAACATTGGCCCAGACTCTTTTGCATCTTTTCTCTGTCAGTGCACCCACAGGAGCCAGTCTTGACAACTGAGGGGACAATAACTTCTCAATATTTGCTCTCGAAATTTTTCCTGGTGGGATAACTGAAAGTCCATTTCTTAAACTTTGGATTACCGTATTGTAGATTGGGCAGCTGTCTGCATATGGAACACTTAGGGATGGTCTTTTACCCCAGGCATTTAGTACTTTGCGCCCTACCCACAATTTTGCAAAATAATTCCAAGTAGGGCCCTTTTCAGTGCTCAGACAGGCTTTCAAGATCGGGCTTAAAAACATGGCTTTTAACTTTACTTCTATCTCTGGGACTGCTTTACCTCCTTTTTCCACAGGCCTGTACATGATGTCTCTTTTCAATTTCTCATGTTGGCTTTCCCAAATGAAATGAAAAATGGTATTTCTAAGGGACACCATGTCCTTGTGTGGGATGGGGAAAATGGCAGCAAGCTGTGTTATAGAGGCCAGAACTTCTGCTTTTACAACCAGAATTTTCCCTGTAAAGGAGAGCTCCCTGTCCTGCCACTGCATCAGTTTGCCTATCAATTTCGGCAGCCTGGAGTCCCAGTTACAGGTCTCCATGTTTTTTCCTAACTGGACTCCTAGCACCTGTTCTTCCTTTCTGACAAGCCCAGCTCTTCCATGGGTTCCTGCCAATTGAGAAGAAGGGTCTCACTTTTGTTCTTGTTGACTTTTGTCCCTGAGGCCAGAGTGAAATCCTCACATAAGGCCAAAGTTTCTCTGACAGACCTGTTGTCTGACAACAGCAGGGTTAGGTCATCCATGTAAAGGGACAATTTTGCCTGTATCCCTGTACTTCCTGGAACTGATATTCCTTTGATGTTCCTGTTGTTCCTTAAAGCACAGGCTAGTGGCTCTATGGCTAAGATGAACAGGATGGGAGAAAGTGCACATCCCTGTCGAATGTTCGATTGTATGTCCAAAGGGTGTGTGCACTCTCCATTCACCATCACTACACTGTTACAATCTGTATACAGCAAATCCACCCATTGTCTAAAAACCTGGCCAAAATTCATATGAGTGAGGATAGCCTTGAGATAGTGATGGCTGATACTGTCAAAGGCTTTTTCCAAATCCAAACCCAGAATACATAGAGGGAGGCTACGCTCTTGACAGTAAAGGTAGGAGTCTCTGACCAGGGCTAAGCTATCAGACATAGACCTGCCCAGTACACCACATGTCTGATCAAAATGTACTATGGTATTTACAATGGGCTGGATTCGAAAGAATGAAGCCTTTGACAGTATCTTGACATCTACCCCCAGCATCGTCAATGGCCTCCAATTCCTCAGGTCCTCTTTTGGCCCTTTCTCAAACAGGAGAGAAATGGAACCTTTTCGCAAAGATGGGGGTAGTGTGCCTATAAAAAAGCTCTCTTTGAACACCTCCAAGAGGGGGTCTTTCAGCTGATCCCAGAATGTGGCATAGAATTCCTTAGGTAGGCCATCTACACCTGGAGTCTTGTTATTCTCCATACTCTGCATGGCTTTTCTTAGCTCAGCTGTTGTCAAGTCCTCCTCTAACAAGTCTCTGATTGGATTATCAAGTTTATTGGTTTGTTGGGAAAGAAAAAAATGAACTTTGTCTTCTGAAATCTGTCTTTCTTGGTAATGATTGGAAAAAAAAGGATCTAACAACGCCGGGGATCTGTTGAGTATCACGGACCTCCCTCCCTTCTTGGTCTAGCACTGACTGCATACAGTGTTTTGACTTTACCAGTTTTTTAAAAAAATAGCGGGTACATTTTTCATTCTCCTCCAAATATTGTACCCGGCTTTGAGTAAGAAGACCCTTGCTTTTTTCGTTGGCTAATTTCATCATTTCCTTTTTTAATTTAGCAATATCTTCCTCCACATCAAAACCAGAGAGGGCTAGAAGGTAGAAGCGTTGAAGCCTTCCCTGAAGTCTAGCTTGGGACACACACCTCTTGGCAGCAGCCTTCTTACCCTCCAACATAAAGAAAGACTTTGATCTCTGTTTTATGTCTTCCCACCTGTCCCCTACAGACTCATACATGAAGCGCAAAGACTTCCACTGTTCTAATTTGGTTTTAAATTTTGACACTACATCATCATTTTCTAAAAGGCTGGTATTCAGTTTCCAGGGACCTGGACAGGGTCGAATCATCCCAGGAATGTTTATAGAACAGATGAGTTTTGAATGGTCTGAAAAGGGGACTGGTGTTACCAAGCAATCTAGTGGAATCACTCCTGAAGAAGTAAAAAGGAAATCAATATGGGAGAAAGTTCTGCCATTTGTCCACGTAAAGCCTGGAGTGAGGCTGTTTTTGCACATAAATGTATCAGTCAAGTTGTAGTCTTTGATTAAATTACCCAGTACATGAGAGCTAGTATCCAGCCTAACATTAGTAACAGAAGTTGACAAGCGATCCTTTTTGTCAATTATACAATTAAAATCTCCCCCAATTATGACCTCCCGTCCACAAAAAATCCGAGGTTGCAGAATCTGTAAAGTCACTAAACGATCTTGGAGTTCAGAGGGACAATAGACATTGATGATCCTGAATTTGGCTCCATTGAAATCAATGCCCCCCAGAAGAATAAATCCGAAGGGGCACTGGAGGCTCCCAACTTCATGTATTATTATTTAGCCAACCAAATACAATAACTCACCAAATGGATACATCCACATGAAGAATATAACTCCTGGCTGGAACTAGAACAGTTAGATTGTAACCAGATCAAAATCTCTGATCTTCCCTTTATCACTTCTGCCCTTAAACGTCACTCCTGCTTCAAGAACCCTATGATCGCTTCCACCTTGTCTGCTTGGTGGAAAGCACTGGAAATCACAGGCTCCCAATTAAAACCCAGTATACTCTCCCCAATCTGGCACAACCCTAATTTTGCAAACAACAAAAGAGCTCTTTATTTCAGCACATGGGCAGAGAGAGGAGTCACCCACCTCCATCACCTTCTTGATGATAACACATTTAGGACATATATAAACTTATTCCAAACATTTGAAGTAAGAAATGGAAATTTTCTCTGGTACCTACAGGTAAAGAAGATGATTACAAGAAGAATTCCGTTGCTTCAGACTACTTTACACCCAACGGATTTACAGCCACCTGAATTTGTCAAATACATTGTGAAACTGTCTCCAAGAAATAAGAAGAATCTCTCAAAAATTTATAGTTCACTTTCAAAGACACACTCTATACACCTACCAACTCAAAAATGGGAAAAAGACGTATCCAAATTGTGATAGAGTGATTGTGTCACGGTTTGGAATGTACCCCGGAACCTTGGTATTGGTTAGGTGTTCTCACCCGGGACTGTTATGATGAGGTACGCTCCTGTGGATTCCCGCCTGCATGTGTTGTAAGTGAATGAGCGGCTACTAAAAGTTCTGAAACTGTTATCCGGTGTGCGTGCATTATTACTTGAGGTTATAACACCTTTTTGGCAATGTGGATTAAACCGACAGTTGTGTCTCACCGTGTAGCTAGGGCCGAAGAAGAAGTTTCCGCGTAGTTAGCAACATGGCTACAGTCGGCTCACTCACTGAATTTGCCGACAGAGACGGCGACTGGATTGAATATGTCGAAAGGCTGGAGCACTTTTTCCTGGCAAATGACATTGACAACGAGGGGAAGAAGAGGTCGATTCTTCTCAGTGTGTGCGGAGCGAAGACGTACAAGTTGATACGTAATTTAGCAACACCTCGGAAGCCCAGAGATCTCAGTTTCAAAGAACTGGTAACGCTGGTACAGAACCATCACTGCCCGAAACCCTCTGTGATTGTTCAACGCTTCAAATTCCACACTCATTCACGTAAGTTGGGAGTTTCAGTGGCTGCATTTGTGGCTGAGCTAAGACAATTGTCCGAGCACTGTGAGTTTGGAAGTGTGCTGGATGACATGCTGCGCGACAGGTTGGTCTGTGGCATAAATGACGACTGCATGCAGCGCCGCTTGTTAGGAGAAACAGCGCTTAATTTCAAAAAGGTGCTGGATATTGCTCAGGCCATGGAAACAGCAGCTAATAATACTAAAGACATTCAAAAGGCTAATGACAGTGTGCAGCCAACCGCCGTTCATCGTTTGTCCAAGGAAAAGAAAGACAAGCCACAAAAGTCAGTTGAATGTTACCGGTGTGGGGGAGCACATTTTGCCAATGACTGTGGTTTCAAAGACAGTATGTGCCATAACTGCAAGAAAAAGGGGCACATAGCCAAAAAGTGCAGAGGCAGGGCTAAAGATAAACAGAAAAAGGAGTGGAAAATGAAACCCAAATGGGACACACATCACCTGCAGAGCGAGGTACCTGAGGAGGAGCGTGCATTCAACATGTTCAACCTCAAGGAGCCACGGGCAGAGCCCATCTGTGCAACACTACAGGTAAATGGCAAAGGGCTACAAATGGAAGTGGACACGGGAGCCTCAGCTTCAGTGACAAGTCAAGCTACCTACCACAGATTGTGGCGCTAGGGAGGGGCGCCTGCACTCAAAGAGACTAATATCAGGCTGAGACAGTATACTGGTGAGTGCATTCCACTTCTGGGAGCTATAGAGGTAAATCTGGCATATCAAGGCCAGGAGGCCACAGTGAGGCTACTGGTGGTGGAAGGAGAGGGACCTACTTTGCTGGGATGTGACGTCCTACAGAAAATCTGCCTCAACTGGAGAGAAATCAGGTACGTTACAGAGATAGGAGATATACTTGCCAAGTATGCAGACGTGTTTAAGGATGAGCTAGGCACCCTGCGGGGGACAACAGTTAAGCTGTGTGTGGATCCCAATGCACAGCCACGCTTTTTCAAACCACGTGCAGTGCTATATGCCATGAAGGCCAAAGTGGAAGCAGAGTTGGAGAGACTGCAGCAGCTAGGCATCATCGAGCCTATTGAGTTCTCTGACTGGGCAGCCCCGATTGTGCCAGTGCTGAAAGGGGACGGCGAGGCGCGCATATGTGGTGATTACAAACTGACAATAAATCAAGCCTCTCAGCTTGATACCTATCCACTGCCCTGAGTGGAGGACCTGTTTGCTACGCTGGCAGGTGGGCAAACGTTTACAAAACTGGACATGAGTCATGCATACCAGCAACTGCTGCTGGACGAAGAGTCTAAGAAATATGTGACTATCAACACACATAAGGGACTGTTTAAGTACAACCGCCTAGTGTTTGGCGTCGCTTCCAGTCCAGCTATTTTCCAACGCACCATGGACAATCTCCTGCAAAACATTCCCCATGTAGCTGTCTACTTAGACGACATCTTGGTGACAGGTAGAACTGAAGAGGAGCATCTGCGAAACCTCGATCGAGTGTTGAACAGAATGGCAGAAGCCGGGCTGCGCCTGAAACGCAGCAAGTGTGTTTTTCAAGCTCCAAGTGTCACCTACCTGGGCCATCGGATTTCAGCTCAGGGCCTGTCTCCACTGGAAGAGAAAGTGAGGGCGATAAAGGAAGCTCCAAGTCCAAATAATGTTGCAGAGCTCAGGTCATTTCTGGGCTTAGTGAACTACTATGGGAAGTTTTTGCCTGACCTCTCTACTGTTCTCGCACCACTCTATCAGTTGTTGCACAAAGACAGTTCGTGGCAATGGCGACAAACTCAACAGAAAGCATTTCAACAGGTAAAAGAACTCTTACACTTAGCACCCCTGCTCGTGCACTTTGATCCAGACAAGGACGTCATCTTATCCTGTGATGCCTCACCGTATGGTGTAGGAGCTGTCCTTTCTCACCGCATGGAGGATGGCACAGAAAAGCCTATTGGATATGTGTCACGTACACTTACAGCAGCTGAAAAAGGCTACTCACAGCTCGAGAAGGAAGGGCTAGCTGTAGTTTTTGCTGTAAAACCTTTTCATCAGTACCTGTATGGCCGCCCTTTTACCATCTTTACAGACCATAAGCCCCTATTAGGTCTGTTTAGTGAGTCTAAAGGCATCTCACCCATGGCTTCAGCTCGTGTACAGTGCTGGGCATTAACATTATCAGCATACCAGTATCACATATTATACAAGGCAGGGAGTGAAAATGTAAATGCAGATGCTTTCAGCCGTCTCCCCCTCCCTGACACTCCAAGTCTGTGTAGTCTACCCCCAGAGACTGTGTTTTTGTTAGAGAGACTATCTACCTCCCTTGTGACAGCCAAGCAAATCAAAATGTGGACTGACCGAGACCCTGTGTTGTCACAGGTTAAGTGCTGGCTAATGCAGGGCTGGCCAGCAGCAGTTGAGCAGGAAGAGCTTAAACCTTATGCTAGACGTCAGCAAGAGCTCAGTGTTCAGGATGGCTGCGTCCTCTGGGGATCCAGAGTCATTGTCCCACCCCCAGGTAGAGCTCAGATCATGGAAGTACTACATGAAGCCCATCCAGGGGTGTCCCGCATGAAAAGCCTCGCCAGGTCCTTTGTGTGGTGGCCTGGGTTGGACACTGCCTTCGAAGAAAAGGTAAAAGCATGTTCACAATGTCAGGCGAATCAAAAGATGCCAGCTGCAGCTCCACTCCACCCATGGGAGTGGCCTAGTCGTCCATGGTCCAGACTACACCTGGATTTTGCAGTTCCATTTATGGATCACATGTTCCTAGTGTTAGTGGACTCACATTCCAAGTGGCTCGAAGCACACATTATGTCCAACATCACAGCTTCACTCACCGCTGATACTCTCAGAAGCATCTTTGCTACACATGGTCTGCCAGATACTGTTGTCACAGACAATGGGCCTACTTTCACCAGTGATGTTTTCAAGGTGTTCATGGAGAAAAATGGGATCCGTCACATTCGTACTGCACCTTATCACCCCGCCTCCAACGGCTTAGCAGAACGTGCAGTTGAAACACTGAAAGCAGGTCTGCGAAAGATGTCAGGACATTCACTAGAAATGAAGCTTTCACGTTTCCTGTTCCAGTACCAGATTACTCCTCACTCAACCACCGGATTGACGCCGGCTGAGATGCTTATGGGGAGGAAACCCAAATCTCATCTGGATCTGCTTCGTCCAGATGTGGGAGCCAGAGTTGCCCGGTCACAAGATGAGCAGAAAGCTAGACGAGACCTGCATGCTAGAGAGCGGTTGTTTAAACCAGGGGACAGTGTTTATGTCAAAAACTTTGGCAGTGGCTCGCCGTGGCTGCCAGGTGTCATTCACCGCTGTTCTGGTCCTGTGTCTGTTATTGTGGACTTACAGGATGGCAGACTGATTCGCAGGCATCTCGACCACGTGCGTGTCCGCACTGGTGAAGAGGGGAAGGGGCCTCAGAGTGTTTCACACGAGGACAGTGTGGACAGCTCTATGGACTCTGTGGTGGTACCAGTTGACCCTGAGCACACTGATGAGCTATCAGTGCAAACTGGTTCACCTTCACCAGCCACAAATATTTCCAATGGAGCACTCTCTGCTCCTGGAACTGTGAACACTACTGCAGAACTGAGAAGGTCAAAGAGGCAGCACAAGCCTCCTGATAGACTGAGTTTATGAACTGTTAAAGGCTTTGACATCTGTTTTTAAAAAAAAAAAAAAATGTTGAATACAACAGGGTCAGTTTAAATGCTATGTGCTATATGTTCTGGCTATACATGTTTGTGGTGAAATGTCAAACTGTAGCTAAGTGACAAAGTTGTATTTAGCACTTTGAAACAGAGACTAAAATGCCATACGTTTGTGCAATTTGAGCCATGTTATATGTTTCAACTTTAGGGGGGAGAAGTGTGATAGAGTGATTGTGTCACGGTTTGGAATGTACCCCGGAACCTTGGTATTGGTTAGGTGTTCTCACCCGGGACTGTTATGATGAGGTACGCTCCTGTGGATTCCCGCCTGCATGTGTTGTAAGTGAATGAGCGGCTACTAAAAGTTCTGAAACTGTTATCCGGTGTGCGTGCATTATTACTTGAGGTTATAACACAAATCTTTTGACTCTGATTTTTGGACCCAGATCTGTGAAAACACATTTAAAATGACTAAAAACACCAACTTACAATTGATCCAATTTAAGGTGCTTCACAGAACGCATATAACGCAATATAAACTGTATAAAATGGGCTTCTCGCGCTCAGACACATGTACGCAATGCACCCAAAACATGACGGACACTTACTTTCACGCTCTGTGGCTTTGTACACCCGTCTATCAATTCTGGGTAACAATCATGCAGAAACTCTCCAATATTTTGGACTGCGGGATTCCACATTCCCCGAACGTTTGCCTAATTGGTGATCTAACGCAAACAGCCCTTCCAGACATTCATATCCAATTCACACTTGCAGCTATCGCCATTGCCAAAAAAACTATTTTAGTTAACTGGAAAGATAAGAAAGCCCTCAACATCATCCATTGGCTGAACCTCCTCACAGAACACATTTCACTTGAGAGAATATCTGCTATCAGAAAAAACCAATTGGACTCCTTCAAAGAAAAATGGTCTCCATTTATTAAATCAATAAATATTAATCTATAGCCTCCGCTTGTATGTGGGCGTATGCCATTTCCCTCATAAAATTGTAATTATTATTATTCTGTCTGTGTGTATGGTCTGACTTCTCTCTGCTTTATTTCAGTTTATTAACCCTCTACCTTTTTAAGTAGGATGGCACCATGGACTTCAAGGCTGTGTGCATGCACTAATGGTGTCCCTTCCCTATTGCTCTTGGGGTTGCTCTCTGGCTCTGCGGGGCCAGCGTGGCTCGGGCCCCTCTGCCTGGGGGTGGGTGTCCCCGGTGTCTCTCCCTTTGAGTCCTGGGTCTGCTGGGTCTGTGCGCTCTCCCGGGGCCTTGGGGGTGGTGGCGGCTGGTCTCTTCTGGGGCGCCCTGGCTGGCCCTGGGGTTTGGGGTGGGTCGGCCCTCCGGTCGCTCCCCTGTCCCTTCCTGCTCTGCTTCCCTCCTCCTCCCTCCTCTCCTGCCTGGCTGCTCGTCCTCGTCCCTCTCCCTCCCCTGGGGGGGCTGGGGGCCCTCCGCTGCCTGGGGGTCTGGCATGGGGGCCGGGTGGTCTCTCTGGGGGTTGGCTCTGGCTCATCCACACACACGTACAGGCCTTGGTACTTGCCTGTGTGCCGCCACTGGAGATTAGTTTCTGCTGGCTGGGGGCTTCTGTCCGGGCCCGGTGCTGTCCTGGGGAGTGGTGGGGTGGGTGGGGTCTTGGTGGTGCTGCGGGGTGGGCGCCCTGCATCCTGGACGTGCTGGCTCCGGGGTGGGCGTGGGGGCTCATGGCCCTTGCTTCCTGATGGTGCGGCCTGGTCCTCCCTCCGGGGCAGGGCGCTGCGTGCGGCTGGCCCGTGGTGGGGCTACGGCATCTGCTGGGGCGCTACTCTAGCGCTGCGACTTCTGGGGGTTTTGGTGCTGGCCGGGCCGGTCGGGTTCGTGTGGGCCCACCTTGGCCTCTTGCCTCTGGGCTCTGGGGGCCCTCTGCATTAGTACCGGTGGTCTTACTACCTGTCTCCCCCGCTGCTCTGTCCTCATGGGCCGGATCCACACCAGACTGCCTCTTACTGTGCACTTCACATACTTCACACATCACTGTATATAGTTACTCTTAGGCACATATGGGGACACAACAGTTAGGGCCCTGAGAGCAGGTGGGGGCAGGAGTGATGGGCTCTGTGGTGGGGCGGATGGCAGGGCTCTACGGCCTTGTCTCTTCCCCATCACCCTCTTGCTTGCCTCCCCTGCTCTCTAATTTCTTTTTAATGCACCACACACACTCACACCTTGGGGTAGGTCTGGGACGGCTCGGGGAACTTGGGCCAGGGTAGGCTGCAGAGTAGCCATCCTCTGTGATTCTCTGGCCTGCCCCCTGGACACCTCGCCCAGCCTCCCCACTTTTAATGCACCACATGACACTCAGGGTTACACTATCACGGTGCAGGGATAATGTTTCCAGTCTGGGATCGGGAGACATATTAACAGGGAGTAATGGGGGGATCTCACTAATATGGCCTCGCTGGTGGGACCCGGCCCCCTTATGGCTATGGGGTGGCGGGGGTGGACCATCATCCGTGTTGCTGTGGCTGGGGGGTCCCCGGGACCTGGGGGCTGTGGTCGGGGGGGGTTCTCCTGCGTGCCCGACGGATCCGGGCTGGTGCGATGGCTCTTGGTGGGCTGCGGGGGCTGGATTGGCCATCCTGGTGGGCGCTGTGGCTGTACTGCGGGCTGGTGGCATGTGGTGGCCCTGTCCTGGTGGGTTGTTCAATTCAATTCAATTTTATTTATATAGCGCCAATTACAGTCAAATTGTCTCGAGACGCTTTACAGAACCCATATGCCTGACCCCCAGAGCAAGCCAAAAGGCGACAGTGGCAAGGAAAACACCCTTTTAACAGGGAAAAAAACCTCGAGCAGAACCCGGCTCTAATGTGGGGGGACCCATCTGCCTGCTGGCCGGGCGGGTTGAGAGGGACAGAAGAAGTAGAGAGGTAGAGATAGAGGGGTAGAGGTAGAGATAGAGGGATACAGATAGAGGGGTAGAGATAGAGAGGTGGGGGGGTGGGACACAAGGACCATAAAACACAGCCACACATCTGAAGCATCCAGCATCCAGCTCTGGGACCAGGGACACTCGGAGAAAGGACACAGAAAGAAACAGAGTGAATGTCAGGGCGCATTGCGGGGAGTGGGGGCCCTGGGTGTACTGCGCTCACCTGGGGCCTGGTGCGGGGGGTATGCGGGGTGCCTCCCTGTCGGCGTCGCCGGGCCCCACCACACTGTCCATTTTTACCCTCTGGACTCGCATCGGGTCCCGGCTCTGATTTCCTCTGGCCGGCTCCCGGTGGCGGCCTGCCTTGTGATGGGCTGGTTGCCGCCCCTTCGGTGGGCCGCTCGGCCCCTGTGTCTGGCTTCCTGGCTGTGTGGGGCCGTTGGCCCCCTCGGGGGAGGGGGAGGGGGTGGGGGTGGGGGTGGGCGGGTCGGGTGGTGGGGTGGGCGGGTCGGGTGGTGGGGTGGGGGGTTTGGTGGGGACTGGGGTGGGCCGGGTTGGGGTTTGGGTGGCGGGTGGGTCCTCGTGCCCCTGGCCGCCTGGGTCAGTCTTGGCGCGCTGGGGGTGTCGGTAGCTGCTCCCTCTTGTTCTCCGAGTTCGCGTCGTTCACGGTGGCCCCGATGGCTCTCTGGGGGCGCCGCCCTGTGGCTCCTACGGCCCGGGGGGAGGGGTGCCCTGTTGGCTTGGCCCTGCCTTGCCGTGATTGCTGTTCTGGGCTTCGGGGTTCTTCACACTTGCATGTTTGATCAGGTCTCGCCAGCTACTGCCGAGTCTCATTTCAGCGAATGATGGGACCCACCAGAATGTGCTGAGAATCTCTCCAGAGTCTCTACCCTAAACTCATTCTCTCTTGCACTAGTATCCTCTTCTGGCCTGTTCTATTCTATTCTATTCTATTCTATTCTATTCTATTCTACACTATCAAGACATCCACAATTATGGTGCTCAGTACCGTTTGTTCATTTATTATTGAATCTCTTTTTCTTTTGTGTTGGTTTGGTTTTCTTTTCTTTTTTCAAATTTTTTTTTTAAATATTTTTTTTTTTTTATTGATGGACAGTTAGTAGTTGGGAATAACACACCACCTTACAATCTTTAATTGCAATAGCAACGCCTGTTATTTTCTATCCCTGTTCATCCTGTTCGTCCTGTTCGTCCTGTCCAGTCTTTGTTTCCCCCACACATCACTGAGGTGTAGCACTGGCCTCCCTGGCTCATAATAGGGAATTCTAATAAAGAATATCTGCTTAGCTTTCAGGGAGGGCCGGTGATGGTCACACACATGCACTAAATATTAAAATATTTGGCTGCAAGACTAAAATATGCATCAATCTCATACAATGTTGACACCTCTTTTGTGGAGTTAAACAATGAGAACAAATGCAGACAAAAAAAAAAAGAAAAAAGATAATGTAACTGCAGAGCTATTTTCTGTTGGGTGTGCCTGGTATGCAGCAACACATGAGCAGAAAAAATAAACTTGAAGGATGGTAGGGTAAATGTTCTTCTTGCACAGTACCTCTTCAATATACTTACAACTATTATGGCTTTACATATTGATAGAAAGATTCATAAATAAAATAAATATTCAGGTAGATAAATCTCCAATGAAGGAAAAAAATCGTGGAAATGCTAATCGGTGCAGCCAGACCAGACGTAGACACACGAAGAGTTACACTTCGGTGGATGTGACTTGGACTAGCAATACAAGGACTTGGCTGAAGAAGAATCTACATACACACACACACACACACTCACACGCTCAATTCATCTAGCAAATTTACAAAGACTGAAGAACATACAAACAGAGCTGTGATAGAAAGGAATCTTTTTACAGAAGTTCTTGTCCAACAAGTATTGATCCATTTTGTTTTTGTAAAGAAATGTGCTGCTCTGCATTTCTGCAGCAAGTAGGAATAAAACTTAAAAAAACAAACAAACAAACAAACCAAAAAACCCACCCACACTTAATTTGTGAAGTAAAGAAAGATGGGACCATCTGAAGAGAATTTTTGTCATTGCTGTATCTTGTAAAGGGATTTACCTAAAATAGGTGAAAAGTTTAACCTGAGGCTTACAGTAAGTTATCAGTCAGCAATTGACTCTAAAGTAAGGGCCAACACAACTCATGTTTAATGGTTTTCTGCATATTCATACATTAGCTGCTCTTTCATTTTTATAAAGGTAAATGGAGAAAATACTCTAAGTTATAAATTCAGGGGTGATTTAAATATAAAGTTTCTAAAGCTTATGTTTTCTTCCTTTAAAAGCCTACAGAGAGCCGTCAAATGCAATCAATCCAACGTAAAATCTCATTTTAGAAAACGTAACCGTTATCAGTTGTGGGCTATAGGACAAAAAAAAAAAAACAAGCTACTCTTTCACAAATTACAAAATACAATGAATTAACATTACACGGCTCCAACTCTAACAGAGAGAATAAGTACTGCGTTTGTACGTCTGCTTTAAATACTACTACAATCACTGAGGTGAATCTATTCCTAGTACACTCCTAACATTTCAGTGTAATTTTACTGTGCCGTTCCTCTGTTCTCTGATTAGTCTCACATCTTCAGCATCATGTCAGACAGAAAAGAAGAATAAAAAAAAAACGAGCATGCAAGACGTTTTTAACTTTAAAACTTTGTTTCCAAAATTCAATGTAACTGTCTGTACACTTTACAATAGCATACAGCCTGACACAACAAAAGATGTCTTAAACATTTTAAATATATCTTGGGTACAAATAGCAAGTAAAATGGCTTAACACTGCTTCTACCACGACTGTTGTTTTTCAGCAGAAAAAATGTCATGATTAAAATTAAATGCAGGACTTTTCCCACAAAGCAAGCTGTATTCTCTACATGCTAAGTTTAACGATTCAGTGACAAGGCGGTAAACCAAACGTACAGATATTTGTAATACATTTAAAAAGTAGATATGACATGCCTTTTGAATCAAAAATGCAAAAGATTTTCCTTTAAGGATTTTCTTTAAACATGAAGCTGCATGTATTGTACAAGATTCAGTGTACAACAAAACAGGTAATGTACATAAAGATGAGCAGGATGAAAAGTATCAAATGTCTCCCACTGATCTTTCAGAAAAAGCCACGACTGATCATTTTTACACAATCACACAGCCCATGGAGGAGACGAGCGCACCCGGTGCTACATTACACACTCACTGTACAATTTATGTACAATTTACATTCACACTCTGGACATGTGCACTCGTGACATCATGTCCGAGTAAACACCACTGTGCCCTTTAACAATTTCACTTGAATAAAAACAAATTCTAATTTGTAAAGAGCTACTAACTTCTGGTGAGAAAAGGCAAAGAAAGAAGGGCTAGCCACCACTGAACAGAACCTGTGCTGAGTTCACAGCAGGGATTGTTTGGGCAGAGCAGGATTCAACAGGCCAGTTTACACATGGGGAGGGAGGACAACTCATTGGAGTCACACTACACAACACACACCGAACACTGACATAAAAAAAGAAGAAAAGAAAGAAAAAATAGGGGAAGGTTGGGTGTCGTCATGTTTTTGTATCTGCAGAGCTTTGAGGTCCGATTGTCTCTTTCCATCTAAACATTTTAAGGGTGACAGCATAGGAGACGTCGTAGGGAGGAACTAGTGCGGAGAGGAATCATAAGATAATCAACCATAACATAAAATGCACTTTCAAACAAGAACTGAAAAGAAAAGTTCAACAATGTATGCCAAATTGTCACAGAGATTCAAATGAACTCTCGAGGGTTTGGGTGCTGACCAAAAACAGGCAATAGAGTTTTTTCGCTTTACCTCCAGTGATTAGGCCTGTAAATTTGCCAACACATCTACACTTTTGCCTGCTGTGTCTTACCATCAAATAAATTAAGCTGAAACAATAGAGGAGGAAAATGTCAAGTTTGCCTTGAGAGTCCAGCCTGCAATTGGGCAACAACACATTCATAGAGTTACCATTCATGAAACACGATACCTTAAACTGTGATTCAAACAAAATGTTTAATAATTTTTTGAAAACAAGTAGTAAAACATTTTATAAAACAAGTACTAAAAACTATTCTGCACCATACGTTTTATTTATTTACTTTTTAAAAATAAAACAAGTACTAAAAACATTTTTTATTTATTTTTTTAAGAAAACGTACTAAAAACTATTCAGTGCAAAACATTTTTAAATTTTTTGGGAAAAAGTACTAAAAACATTTTATTTATTTGTTTTAAAATAAAACATTTTTTATTTTTAATTTCTTTTTAGAAAACAAGTACTAACAACATTTTATAAAAACTTTTCTACACAGAAACAATTTTTTTGAAAACAACATTTTATAAAAACTATTCTACACAAAAATATTTTATAATTTTTGAAAACAAGCGGTAAAACCTAATCAAACAAAATTTTAAAAAACCTATTCTACACAAAAACATTTTTTTAGAAAACAATATTTTGTAAAAAAAAAAACATTTTTATAGAAAACATTTTATAAAAACTATTCTACACAAAAACTATTTTTTAAAAAGATCAACACAGTGCTGACAGTGATCAGCCAGGAGTCTGGGATATATCATCTTCTCACACTGAAGATGATATATCTGTCATTGAAATGCTAATTATGGATTCTTTTTTGTTTTTTTGTTGTTTTTTTTTTTGGCCAGGACTAGTAAATAATAATTATAACTATGTGCAGAAACTACAATAAAAATGTTGCAAGATATTTTTTAGCACTCATTGTCTTGCTCTTTTTTCTGTATTTCATTAAATAGAACCACAGGTTTCCCTGATTCAGAAACAGAAGATATTCAGTCTGGAGACCAGGCTGCCTCCATAGACGAGGATGGTAAGTTTTTCATGCAGTATTTTAATAGAAAAAAAAAAAATCTGTGGCTTTCATTCATTCAGTTACTTTAAATAAGTGATTTTTTGTTTGTTTGTTTCTACACAAGCGGTTTCAAGAAACTTGTACGCAGAGGATTCTGAAGAAAGGGCTACTCTTTCAAGAGTTGAAGTTGAAATTGAAGACACCAAGAAATTGCCATTCAATCCAAAACGTATATTTACAGTACAAGAATATTACCGACATGGAACATTGCAACATTTATTTTTAAGAAATGATTGTGGTCTCACAACAAAATGTGTTTTCAGTTGAGTAAAATCTTAATTCATTTCTTGTAGGGAAACCCAAAAGGTTCTGGTCCAAGAAAGAAAGGGTCATCACTGATTGTCATTTTAAGAGATTCCTCAAGGAAATGAAGATCCCTGGCAAACCAGATTGTGAAAAATGCTTACATCTCTCAACTCTTTTAGTGACCTTACAAGTGTTTTTATGTGATGAAGTGTCTTGATGGTTTATTATGTAGAAAAAAACAACATTACTGTTGTCAGGAGTGCAGCAAAAGCAGTGACAAACCTTCAGTTTAGGAGTGTATGTGGACTCAGCTTCACTTTAAATAAGCATTGACTTGAGTTCACTGAACATCCTGTAGTTGTGCATTTTTTTTTTGTTTTTTTGTTGGTTTTTTTTACTGTTTTATTGCATTTTTCCTCAAAAAATATTTATTCCATTTGCTCCTAAATAGCGTTTAATCAGATATAAAAGTTTGAAAATGGTTGGAATATGCACTGAAGTTGAACCTTAGTATATTAGTACAAAAACATGAAATCCAGTTATGTTTGAAGATACTGATTCTATAAGTAACCCGTCAAATACACCATCTCATCTCAAAGTGTGTTGAAGTTTACATTTTTGATCTGCCTCAAAAAACACCTGAGACTTAAGTCGATCAGCCAACTTGCATTTACAAGTTCATTAAAAAGTTCAAACTAAAAGAAAGGTTAAAAACAAGAAACGCTCTTAGGATCTCGAAATGTCCCGGCTTATTCCATTGAATATGATGGTGAAACATCTTTTAGTTGAATCACTGATCAGTCGTATATTCTCTTCTGTCCTTACATGCAGGAGTGTGAACATCACTCCATGCTATCTATAAGAGGAAGCTCATGTCATTCTATGCCATCAAAGAGGAGACTCTTATCATTCAGTACCATCCAACAACCTTCTTTTCCTTCCTCCTTTAATTATTACAGATTTTTTCAAAAAGTTTTTATGCATTCTTTATTTTAATATTTATTGTGTATACTAAAAAAACTACTTTGCTGTCAGTATCCCCATTTCATTGTTTCCCTCTATATGTGGCAGTGCCAAGTGCCATGTACTAATATAAAACCACTGCAGCAGTTTCTAGCAATGATGTGATGCTACATGTATTTTCTGTCGTTCCTCCAATGTGTTGTTTAGCTCAAGCCTTGCATATTGAATCATTTGTGACCAGTTTTAGAGAATAATGAGTCAAGAGGCATTCAAGTCACTGTTGCTAACCTAAAGCAAGAGACCGGTGCTGTTTGTTTTATTTTTAAAATTTTTTTTGCTTTGTTTTATTTTGAGTCCTGTCCTCAGATTCGTCATTAGTTAATTCTTGGATATTTTCGCTGATTCTTGCATACTTCTTATCTTCCTCATGAAAATTGTCAGATGAGACCAAACATCACATTATTGTCTGTTTCCGTTACTGAGACATACGTCTGGTAATAAAACATGAGTTTGTAGTCAGTGAAATGTCTTTGTTGAAGCTGCTCTGTCACATGGGTTTTAAGAGAAGCAGAGTACTTGAAGTTGGGCCTCACCCAAGTAATTATAAAGTTGCTATAAAAAAAAAACAAACAAGAGGCCTACTTCAGGGCCTGTAAAGCACCTCAGAGTTTCAGCCACAGTTAGATATCATCCCTCAACAGAAAAGCTGTCCAATGTACCTTTTGTTCAAATTTCCCGGGTGCACATCTGGTCTGGTGAGAGGTGTGGGGATGGGGGGAGAGACACACTAGACAGTACCATTTTTATTCAGACGGACACCTCTCCCATCTAGACTGATAAACCTCTGTCTTTGGATGCAGGGAGGGGAGAGAGACAGACATGTCTGGTCGTGATTAGAGGTGTGGGGAGAAACACTGGACAGTAGCATTTTTTATTTTTTTTTTGTTCAGAGGACACAGGGAGGGGAGGGTGGGGAGGAAAGCTGGACAGCAGCATTTTGTTCACATGGACACCTCTGGTTCTGCTTAGATAAACCTCTGTCAGTTAAGGAGGGACCTCCGGTGGGAGGGAGAGGTAAAGAGGAAGAGGGTTCTTGTGTTTACATGGACACCTCTGGTCCCGGTGAGAGGTGTGGGGAGAAATACTGGACAGTAGCATTTTGGTTCAGAGGATGCAAAATGGAGAGAGAAAGGAGAAAAAGCTAGAGAAAAAGCTGCAGATAATGCTAGACACAACTTTTATACTTCAAATTTCCCAGGTTTCTCTCAAAGACCGTTAAAATGCTCTGTCATAGGACAAAAGGGAGGGGTAGGGAGACACGTCTGGTCCGTTGAGATAAGGTTCTGTCGGTTAAAGAGGGAGGGACTTCCAGTTGTTTAGGGTTAGGGTTGCTACGCAGATTAGGGTACGGGAAGGCGGGACTTCCGGTAAAAAAAAAAAAAAAAAAAAAAAACCACAGCCGTTGGGGGCGTGGGAAGGCGGGACTTCCGGTTAAAAACTGCCGTTGGGGGCGTGGTGGGCGGGACTTACGGTTGTGACGTGGCAGCTTCTGATTGGGACCTGTCAAAATTTGACGAAAGGTGGTTTATAGTACTCTCTCTGGCGGCCTTAACTTTTTAGACTTTTACACTTTAAATAATACTTTCAAAATAAATTGGCTTAAACAATTCTTTAAAAACCCATTTTCAAATTGGAACTTCATAGCAAATTTTATTTTTTCTAAATTAGGAGTCCTTAATTTCCTTTTATTTTGTAATTACAGTGTTGAAAAAAATCCCCTCAAAACTATCCAGCTTCCATAAACAGATGCTTCTCTCTTGGTCATTAATATACAAACATATTTTTTCCCCACATAGATACTACATATGGAACAATAAAGACATCATACACAGAAACAAATCCTTATTTTACCCTTTTTGGTTTACTCACAACATACTCTTGGCTCATCAGTTGTTTAACCCAGATGGGTCACTAATGACATATCAATAATTTATTTTAAAATATAGTATCATAATCCCTATTAATGAATTCAATATTGTTATAAATGCAATCCCTAAAGGAGTACTTATATTATTTAAAAGTACAGCAGGACAGAATCAAACATTATTACTCATTGATCCAACCAAACTTGAAACTGGTCAAATTTATTTATTTATATTTATTAAAATATTTGGCTGCAAGACTAAAATATGCGTCAGTCTCATATAATGTTGACACCCCTTTTGTGGAGTTAAACAATGAGAATAAATGCAGACAAAAAAAAAATAAACTGGTCAAATTTTTTTCTCCTCAACAAGCAATAGTAATCGACGTCTACGCTCATTATTTCAGAAAGATGTCATATCCATCCCATATGTGGTAGCTTTTTGGAACACCTTTGTTAATAACCTTAACTGGAGAAAGACGTGGAACCTGCCAGCTAGATATATGATAAATAATAAAGTAAAAGGAGCATCTTTTAAAAATAATTCACAGATTTTACCCATCAAAAGTCTTTTTGCAACGATTCAAAAGAGACATAGATATAAATTGCTCTTTCTGTGAAGGACATCTTGAAGATGTATTTCATTTATTTTGGTCTTGCCCCTTCTCCACCAAATTATGGGAAGATATTTGCAACTTGATTTCTACTTGTATTTAATCACATTTTTCCTTGTGCTTTGAAAATATATTGTTTGGCTTCACTGACTATCCATCTGACAACAAAAAACTATTTTACATTATTAATCTTAATATATATTTAGCCAAATGGCATATCCACAAATGTCGATACACTAATCAGAAACCACTTGTCTTTGATAATGAAGTCAAACAATATATTAAGACTATTAGACATTCCACTAATATGAAAGCCATTAAGACTCTTGATGTGTGTGCTCTTTTTAATATATTTGTGTAATGTACTGAGGTGCTGCCCCTGAATGTTTGCAGCCCCCTGGCGATTGTCTTTACAATGTATTGTGTTGCACTGTACTGCATTGTTTCTTTAAATAAAGATTTCTAAAAAAAAAAAAAAAAAAAGCAAATTGAGAAACGGCTTCGTATCTAGGTCAGTTCCGCTTTTTGTGGTTTAGTTCGTACATCGTACGTTTCCGGTGTAGTCCTTTGTATTTCATCCTGTGTTGTAAATAAAATCAGTTCATCTGTCTGCAGACTCATTTCCTGCATCTGAGCCTCTGTACCCACTATAGACTGTATATGGTACCCACCATAACACTATTGATATTCCCATATGGAATATATTGCAGTTTTCTGGAGTTGAAGAAGAAAAAAACAGTGAAGGTCCATGAGTTTTCTCTCTGGAATAGAAAATTAGAAAACAGCAGAAAAAGAGAGAAAACTTTGCCATGAGGTGATATTACTCCAAAGAAAATGATAATATTGCTGTATGTGTAAATAGGCAACCTATTTGCTCACTATATTAAAAATAAAGGCAAATAACCTCGTTGCCAAGAGATGAACCACTTCTGTTATAACACTGTTTACTTTGCCTCGTCAATTAGACCGTCACACAAAGAACAATGCTTTTTATTGTTTGACTTTCAAAGACATTTCTAAACCTCTATGGTCGCATAAGGAGCGACTACATGCTGTCCGAACTTGAACTGAAGGAACACGTGAAACCTGGTTAAGTTGTTTACATGCCAAGGCATCTTGCGCAAAAGAGTTAATCCATGTTACAAAATGCATCCCACATTAAAATGAAACTGCAGATGGGTGTGACAGATGTTTTTATACCGCCTGTTTGGCTCACCATTCAGTTTCCTGCAGAGTGCGTGAGGCTGCTCGTTTCTGTACTTAGACTGGAAAAAGAAAAACTTGGCAAGATGGCAGAAGAAAACAAACCCTCTAGTAAGTACTCCTGTTTTTACAAAGTTCATGATGGACCTTTATGTCATAATTTGTTCTGTGGGGATCTTTGTTTGACCGAGTTGAGACACTGTTTTCCTGCTTGCATGCCTTGTATGAATATGATTGGAAGCCTAATTGCAGTATTATTTATATTATTAAGTTTTGACAAACACAACCCATCCTTGTCACCTGTCTGGTTCAAAGCAATTCAAATTCGCTGCTCTGCTGGCGACCCGGACTCGTGCTGCTGCTGCTGCCGCCGCCGCCGCCGCCGCCGCCGCCTCTTCTTCTTCTTCTTCTTCTTCTTCTTCTTCGCCTTGTTTAAATGTTCTCTGGTTGTCCGATCGTGTTACTGGTCTGTGCCGTGTGACTGCAACAAGTTGGTGTTGCACTGACTGGCGCTGATTGTTCGGGAACTGCTGGCGTCCTGTCTGACATACACATGTGGAGATGAAGCTGCCACTGTGTTACTCCAAAAACCCTCTGTCCTATGGGAGCAGCCCCTGCGGCTCATCTGCCCGATGATGTGAAAATACCACCGTCTCGAGGCAGACAACGCACACGTCTTTTTGATAGCTATCTTACTCCATAGAAGAGGGGGAATACGGCAGCGAGAGAGTTTGGAAATGTTCTGATATGTGCTGTGTATGTTCCTCCCAGCCGAAACGCGGCTGGAGCTGCTGTCCAAATAGTAGACTGCGTTCATCAACAACTACAACGCACTCCCGGAGCCCCGATTGTGATTCTTGGGGATTTTAACCATTGCAAGCTGGAACTATCTCTCCCTGGATTCGAACAATATGTGACATGCGACACACGACATAACAGAGTTTTAGATAAATGTTATGGAAACATAAAAAAACGCATGCACTGCAAAACCGCTGCCCCCACTGTCAAACTCTGACCATAATACTGTCCAGTTAATTCCACTTTATAAAGCTGTCTTTAAAAGGAGTAAGCCACAGACTAAGATAGACTCAGAGGATCCTTCCTCTGCACAGACTGGGGCATATTTTCTAAATTGGAGATTGATGAGGCTACTGAAGTAATAACAGACCACATACATTTTTGTGTAGACAATGTGGTCATAAAAAAAAGGACATTACAGTGTACCTTACCAATAAGCCCTACATAACCTAGAGCTTAAAGGACTGTATTAACAGGAAAAAGCTGGCTTTTATAATTAATGACAGAGCAGGACTGAAAATGGTGCAAAGAGAACTCGACCAGAGGCTGAAGGAAGCCAGAAAGCATCACAAGGACACAATAGAGCACACTTTAATGTCAATGGATTCAAAAAAGCTGTGGGACTCTATGAAGGCCATTACAAACCTGAATACCACTAAGAAGCACTTCAGTACTGATGATGATCTGAGGAAAGCAAATGAACTGAATGACTTTTTCTTAGATTTGAAAACCATGACTGTGCTGTGGAATGTAACAATATAAAATAGAACTATTTTAACTGATGCTAGCTGCAGGTTTGTAATTGATCCGCACAAAATTCAGTCCATCTTTAAACATGTGTGTACTAAAAAATTCACTGGCCTTGATGGCATTTCTGCACTGCTTTTAAAGGCATGTGCAGAAGAGCTCACTCCAGCTTGGTGTCCCATCTTCCAGCGGTCTGTGGATTCACACACTGTTCATGCCCTTTGGAAAAAATCCACAATAGTTCCTGTAGCTAAGAAACTGTCCTGCTGAAAACAATGATTTTAGACCTGTGGCCCTTACTTCAATTGTAATGAAAAGCTTTGAGAAATACATGTTGTCTATACTTAAAGCAGAGGTTAATTTGGCACTTGACCCATACCAGTTTGCCTATAGGCAGCGGAGAGGTACTGATGATGCCATCAACAGCATCACCCACTTCACTGTTAAGCACCTGGAATGCACAAATTTTATTTATTGATTTTAGTTCAGCTTTTAACACACTCCAATCCCATCTCCTCATCCTAAAACTGAGGCAGATGAGTGTTAACCCTTTTTTAATTAAGTGGTATTTTTCTTTTTTAACCATTCGAAGTCAGCAGGTGAGAGTCAACAACACCCTCTCAGAGTGCATCTCAATCAGTACAGGTGCCCCACACGGTTGTGTCAGCTCCCCGGTCCTTTTTATGTGTTACACAAATGAATGTACAAACAGTCTCCCCGGAAACCTTGTTTTTAAATTTTCTGATGACACTGTCATCCTCAGCCTACTGCACAGAGATTCAAACCCTTTGTTCAGTGGTGTGATGCCTACCATTTCATCCTGAATGTTCAAAAAACTAAAGAGATGGTCTTAGACCCGAGATCAGTAGGGGGCTACAGTCCTGTTGTCATACATGACTCTATGAGCAGGTCAGCTCATATAAGTATCTCGGAGTTTACTTAGACAGCTCTTTTAGTTGGAATGTCCATGTGGAAAGCATGTGTTCCCGTTTCCAGCAGAGACTGTAGTTCCTGCGCAGGCTGAGACTGTATGGTGTGGACAAAAGCATCATGTTCTTATTTTATCAGGTGGTACTGGAGAGCTTGGTCCATTATGGGATGTCAGCCTGGTATGGCAACCTCACTGTAAAGCTGAAAACCAAACTGGCTCATTTGATGCACACGGCCATGAAGGTGATGGGAAAAAATGACTACCAATCCTTGCAATCCATTTACAAACAAACTGTTCTGAGGCAAGCCCAGAGGATAGTGACTGAACCATCACATATCCTTTACTCAGAATACGAGCTGCTACCCTCGGTCAGATGATATAGAGTCCCCAATTGCAAACTCAACCGTTTTAAGAATTAATTTGTTCCTACCTCCATCAAATTCCTGAGCAATGCTGCTTGAGGCTGAAGATTGTGCAATTATTTTTTATAGTGTTTGTACTGTGGTAATTTTTATTAAGGTGTATGTATGTGCTATGTCATGGGATATATATGTCGTTACTAATGACCTTCTCATAGCGTCAGATAATGGACTGGTCTCTATACTTATTTTGTTGGACCTTAGTGCAGCATTCGATACAATCGACCACAAACTTTTATTACAGCGACTAGAACATTCTATTGGCATTAAAGGGACAGCACTGGACTGGTTTAAATCCCACTTATCAGACAGGTTCCAGTTTGTGCATGTCAACAATGACTCTTCTGAGCATACTAGGGTTAATCATGGAGTTCCTCAGGGTTCTGTCTTAGGACCAATACTGTTCACATTATACATGCTTCCCTTAGGCAACATTATTAGGAAGCACTGTATTAATTTCCATTGTTATGCTGACGACACTCAATTGTATTTATCTATGAAGCCAAATGAAACTAATCAGCTAGCTAGACTGCAAGATTGTCTTAAGGACATAAAGACCTGGATGACCTATAATTTCTTACTACTAAATTCAGACAAGACTGAAGTCATTGTATTTGGCCCCAAACATCTTAGAGAATTGCTTTCAAAGAATATAGTTACTCTGGATGGCATTACATTGGCCTCCAGTACTACTGTGAGGAACCTCGGTGTTATCTTTGACCAGGACATGTCCTTTAACTCGCACATAAAACAAATCTGTAGGACTTCCTTTTTGCACCTGAGAAATATTGTGAAAATCAGGAACATCCTGTCTCAGAGTGATGCAGAAAAACTAGTCCATGCATTTGTTACTTCTAGGCTTGACTACTGTAATTCCTTATTATCAGGTTGTCCCAATAGCTCTCTGAAACATCTACAGCTGATCCAAAACGCTGCAGCCAGAGTACTGACGGGAGTTAGCAAGAGAGATCATATTTCTCCTATATTGGTTTCTCTTCATTGGCTCCCTGTTAAATCTAGAATAGAATTCAAAATCCTTCTTCTGACATATAAAGCTCTTAACAACCAATCTCCATCATATCTTAAAGACCTGATAGTACCATATTATCCTAGCAGAACTCTTCGCTCTCAGACTGCAGGCTTACTTGTTGTTCCTAGAATCTCTAAAAGTAGAATGGGAGGCAGAGCCTTCAGTTATCAGGCACCTCTCCTGTGGAACCAGCTCCCAGTTTGGGTTCGGGAGGCGGACACCCTCTCTATTTTTAAGACCAGGCTTAAAACCTTCCTTTTCGACAAAGCTTATAGTTAGGGCTGACTGGGTGACCCTGACGGGGTGAGCTGGTGTTTTCATTTGCACAACTGACTTCCCCTCTTGATGTCCCTTTAGTTTGCCCCTAGTTATGCTGCTATAGGCCTAGGCTGCTGGGGAACCTCTCTGGATGCACTGAGCCCTTCTCTAACTACCTATGTATTTACTATATATACCATTATTGCATTACATTCACTCTGTTTCTTTCTGTGTCCTTTCTCCGAGTGTCCCTGGTCCCAGAGCTGGATGCTGGATGCTTCAGATGTGTGGCTGTGTTTTATGGTCCTTGTGTCCCACCCCCCCACCTCTCTATCTCTACCCCTCTATCTGTATCCCTCTATCTCTACCTCTACCCCTCTATCTCTACCTCTCTACTTCTTCTGTCCCTCTCAACCCGCCCGGCCAGCAGGCAGATGGGTCCCCCCACATTAGAGCCGGGTTCTGCTCGAGGTTTTTTTCCCTGTTAAAAGGGTGTTTTCCTTGCCACTGTCGCCTTTTGGCTTGCTCTGGGGGTCAGGCATATGGGTTCTGTAAAGCGTCTCGAGACAATTTGACTGTAATTGGCGCTATATAAATAAAATTGAATTGAATTGAATATGTACAATACTGTTATGTAATTGTTGTTGAGATGACATTTATGGCACAGTTGGGTGCTGAGTCCAAGACAAATTACCCCAAGTGGGAGAATAAAGTATTTTGTATTGTATTGTATTGTATTGTAAATTCAAATTTCACAAATGTAGAGCAACACAGAATCTCATTACAGCTATGCAAGGGAGGCTCCTTTGAGGTGCAGGGCTTTTCCTCTCCAGAATTTCCAGAGCTGATATTGCTGGGATGGAGGGGTCATGGTGGTTCAAGCAGGTCCATCAGTTCAAGCTTTTGGTTCCAGCTTGAAGCCAAAGCTCTCAAGACAAAGTAATGTAGGTAGAAGAGAGGATGGAGGAGGCTCTGAGAGGTAATATAAAGCTAGAATGCAGGTAGATTGAGGGTCTGAAGGAAAGAACTGCAGTCCGGTTCTACCTGACCTTCTTTCCATTTTCTCTGTTTATTCATGGGTCAGGTCTTGGTGGAAACAGACTGAGCAGGGCATCCCAGATATCTGTCTTCCCAGCAACATTTTGCAGCTCATCCTGGGTGATGTAATGCCTCTAGTAAGTTCTGGGTCTACTCTAAGCACTCCTAGATTTGTCAAAAAAACCTCCAAACTAGACATCCAGGAGGCATCTCAAGCAGTTGCTTGAACCACCTCAGCTGTGTGCTTCTGGGTACTCTTGAGCTCCGCACCTTATCTTTACAAACAGTTGAAACCCATTTCAACTGTTCGTATCTGCAATCTCATTCTTTCTGTCACTATCCAGAGGTCATGACCACTTTCCCGAATTTTGTGAATAGAGTCTCAAGATACTTAAATCCCTTCGCTTGGTGCAGCAAGTCACACCCAACCTAGAGGAAGAAATCCACAGAGAGCCATGTACCAAAACTGAAATATGTTAAGTAGACTGTATGCAAAAAGTCATGTGAATTCCTGTGAATGATAAGTCTTGATCAGCATATATTTGGTTACAGCCTCCAACTCAGAGGTGGATACTGGGGCAGTTGTATTGGTCCGAATCAGTTTTATTGCAAAGTAGATTTCCACAAACCTGACATGAAGTAGTTGAGTCTATCATAGTCAACACAGTATCAGCACTGGACTTGCAAGGCTCAAGATGGTGAATGGGGTATTATTTTTTACCCATGAATTACTGTTTTTATAAATTCTGCAAGAAATGTTAATATTAACACCACAAGTCATATATCTAATCACAATATAGTAATAGTTAAATGTGTAAAAATTGTCATATTATGCTGAATTTCAGTCAAAAACAAAAAAAGGTTTGCTGTCAATCTAGATCATGCGTGAGAAAAAATGGCCACCATTTTATGAATATGCACAGTATACCATCCTATAAGTGCAGTGACAACACTAATAATACTATTTCTAAAGCACATTTCATGCAAAAAAAATATGCAATTAAACACGCTTCACTAGAGATGCCTAAGAAGACAGACGTTAAAAACAGGAACACCAAAAAGTAAAAGTAGAAAGAAAACAGAAGAGACAAAAGAAAAAACAAGCAAACTGTATCTATTCGGATCTTCACCACCTCCTGTCAGAAGCATTTGGCTTCTCTCTGTTCACCTGTGAGATAATAAGACACAAGTGAAAGTTTTGAGATAACTAAAACCTTCAAGTCAGGGCGAAAGTTGCCCCACAATTCCACAAAATGTTTTGTCTCTGCATCTGTAATGTGTCAAATTTCTGTGTTAAAACTCTCCAATTATGAAACAAAATACCTCATTTGTTTACTAAGAATAACAGTGTTTTCAACTCATTCAACTGAATCACAGAAGTCATTAATGGATGTCAAGTGGCTTGTTCCAACCTGCCCCACTACAAGGCTGAGTTGTAGCAGAGCGAAGTGGAGCTTAAACAATTGGTGGAACTCCATAACATATGCACCTAATAATCTTTAACATGTTCCTGTGCTTCATGCAAAACAAGAAGAACTCGAAACTGACTTGTAATCTGACTTTAACCCACTACAGTGAGTTGCTGATGAAATTTTTCAAATGTTCAATAAACTTTCCTGTAAAACGTTGTGACGGAGCGCCTCTAAATGCCCCGTCACTCTTAAGCCCTGTGCGCCTTTTCTCCTCTCTGTGGCTCCGGAGGGGGCTGGGTGCAAGAGCGCACCCCGCGCTCCATTGTTCTCACAGCGCGCGCTGAGAAACTGTTTGCCGGGATCGCCCGCACGTTCCCCGGCCCTGGACTCATAAACTGCCCTTCATAATCCTCCCCATATCTGGACTCACCTCTTCCCTGTTGTAACGCGTCGAGGGTGCACACTCGGCGCCTACACGTCTCCCCTCACCAAGCACACCCGGACAGTAACACTCACCTCTCAATGACTATGCAGCCTCTGTGTCGTGGGCCAAACAGAGGCGCTTCCGGGCCGTGGGATAAATGGGGCAAGTGGCGATGCCACCACGTGACCGGGACTTTCCCATTTTCCGGTTCTGTAGTTATTTTGTGGTTTATTATCTTTTCAGAGTTGTTTCAGTTACCATAAGTTGGGTAATTTGTTTTGTGTATTTTTGGTTTAATTGTATTATGGATTTTGTTCTTCCTTATGGTTATTTTTGCCTTTTCTTATTTACCCCCTACAAGTAACTTTTGGTTTGCCCGGGGGAGGGGCTGGGGGGTATATATATGGGCCCTGAGTTGAACAGCCAGTGAGTTGGTGCTGGAGGTTCTCTAGGTGATGTGGCTACCTGCTGAAAGTTTTCAAGCTCTTTGTAAATACTTCTGTTTTTTTTTTTCCTGCTGTGTCCACCAGTTTTTTTTGCACTGTAAATATTTATATACACTTTTAAAGGATTTGGTGCAAATAAAAGAATTCACTGTTTTTGGAACTCTTCGGCCTTGCCATCATTTTTATAACTTTTTTAAATGAACCCGTGACAAACGTCCAATATGCAGATGAACGATGGTGTGATTGTGTTTGTCTTTGCCCTTGGAATGGTGCTAATCCTTTAAACTTCTCAAGAGCTTTCTTTGGGATCACTGGCAGAGAACAAAAATGTGTGTTTATTTAGTCAGAGTTGCAGTGCTGACAGATGTTTATAGGCCTGCCAGGGTTGCAGTCTCTCTTGGTGCAATTTACCCATCTGATGCATTTTATTTGGAGTTTATAATTTACAAAAGGCTCTGTGCACACAATATTCTTCATCAGACAGTTTTGAATCCTCATCCTTGTTCTTCTTGAATCTCCATTTTGGTGGAGTTCTTCCCAGGAAATGGCCTTTCCGTCAATGTTTTTACTTTTATTCTCCTTCTTTTGTTACTACTTCAAGGTTTGCTTAACTGGTACATCTGTATAGACTCTGTTCTGACTTGCTGTTACCCTTTCCTTGTGGTAGTTTGTGGTTTTTTTATGGTGCTGCTTTGGGAAATGGTCTTACAGTCGATGACTCAACGCTTAAAGCTGCAGTAAACAAGGAACCTGGAAAAGAAAGAGAATTTGAAAAAACACAGCTCGAACATCTTCCCATCAGATGGGCACAGACTTCAAATCGACCAAAAAGTCAACATTAATTTGTTGCTTTGTTCAAATCCTGCTTTCCTGTTTAAACCATTGCACCATCATATTGTGCCCTCACTGCAAACATCATTGATATTTATACTGTGTAATTTGATCCAATAAAAAGCCTCACAATTTTCTGATACCTCCCATCACAGGCAAGATTCTCTAAAACCTGAAAATGGAACCAGGAGGAGGTGCAGAAGTCTAGTTTTTCCTTAAATTACAGTTTGCTGAAAGGGTGGTATGGATTTTTTTTTAGACTGTGATGAAAGAAAAATCAAAACCAAATTCTGCCGACCCCTGCTTTAGGGTGAGGACTCAGTAGATGTCTAATAGGGTGGAGACTTCTAGGTCTGCAGACCATGATTTAATTAGGATCTCTGAATCAGGAGGTGGTTGTGGTGGCTGTAGAAGAGTCTCACTGGAAACCTGCAGAAGCCACTGAAGCTGGGTGTGACCAGTTAGTCACTCAAAGATGCAAAGACATGCCTTAGACAACAACTTGGTTAAATGGTCAAATACCAGTGGATCTGGCTGTTTATGCTTATAAATGGTCTTTTTCTTTGTGGCATTCATCCCTAACCAGGCATTACAGTTCACCATCTCCTTCAATTGTCCGTATACTGGCAACTGAAGTTTGTTAAGAGGAATAAGTTTAAAGCTAAAAGCAGAGTAACACCGTAGATTTAAAATAAAATATACACTTAATTTTTTATTACTTTTGGCGTCCTATTTGGTTTCTTTTGATTTTGAAATCCTGTCTATACATGGCCTTGAAAAAAAAGCAGAGCTATAATAATAACTACAAAATAAACATGTTGTGGTGTATCACTGCAACAAGCAAATATGTGCCCCCCCCCCCCCCCCCCCCGCCCGTGATGCTGCAGGATTGCACTGGGATTGTCTGTGTGACAATGTCTTGTCAGTATTATATTTTGGCTTAATCTTTCTCTGAAAGTCATTATTTTTGGCTAAAACTACTCAAATGTTCATACGTTGCAACAATGGAGATACATGTGCAACTTAAGGGTTAAACCTGCAACTTTTCCTTGGAACAAAAATTTTTGCGAAAGTTTCTAACAGAGTGATGTCCTGTTGTCATGGTAATGTCGTCCCCCCCCCCCCCCCCCCCCCCCACACACACACACAGCATTTAGGCATCAGTTTATCGCATAAGTCTTTATATGCACAATGGTTGAACAAGTTGTCACAATATGTCAAGGATATTTCTATACATTTCCATTATTCCATTAGACTTTTTTCTAACTCTGTCCTGAATTGGTAAATTGCTCCCAGGTGAATCTTGACTTTCCCTAAGAAGGAAAATGTGTGAAGGGTTTGGGTTTTCTGAAATCACTCAAAGACACAAGAGAAGATATTGGTGATGTGGATGAGAATTTGTGGCCCAACAGATAGGAACATCAGGAGGTGTAGGAAGACTGCACTGTAATTCCTACAGCACTGCGTGTACAGTTTTCCCTAAGGAGATTGTCCTATGTTCACATTTATACTTTTGTTTTTGTTTTTTTTGTTTGTGCTATGCAGTGCTGTTTTCCTTTCTGTATCGCAATGACATGGTCTGTCAAAAAATTACAATACAAACAGTAAAACTGTATATGTGAATCTTGTCCAGTCTCTTGCAATCAATCTCCCACATACACTAAGGTGTAACTTACAATTTACAATAATTGTCATCAAAACTCTAGCCATAGTTTCCATCAGAACATCCCTCCAGATAACATTGTTATAATGACAACATGACTAAGCAATCTGACTGTTTTATCCACACAATGACACAAGGACTTGTCATTCTGATGACACTGACATGTTCATTGACACAGATATTTACTTTTGAGAGATGAACTAAGGATTTTGAGCAAGAGACTGGCTTTTGCAGGTAATCCATGGTGTTTTGCTATTTGTACGAATTGTTTTGAGAAATGCACTTACTGTTTTGCAAATGTCGAGGATGATTCAAGAAATGCACCAAAGCGACTGAGAAAAACTCTAACTTAGTGACCTGATGTACAAATATTCGGCTCCAGTTCATGTTTGTATGTTTTTTTTCTCTTTTTAAATCAGTTTTTGGTGGTGTGGATTTCCACAGCGTCGACAACAACAAGGAACACCACACCGATGAAGTCTCGCAGGAGCGGCTGGTTGTGAGGCGTGGCCAAAACTTCAAAATGACCCTGACTCTGATGCAATCTTTTAACCCGGAACTTCAGCAGCTCGTCCTCACTGCAAAGACCGGTCAGTCGCTTTCAATTTCAGTATTTTATCTTGAATAGTTTTCACATGAGATCTGTGCTGCCCTGACAATCCAAACAGTTGAATTTATGCAGTTACATGTCTTTCCAAAACCACAAAAATACCTCTTTTTGCATCTGTTTAACTACAAAACATCTTAGTAATGTCATAGAAGTGTAACATTTCTGTCAAAACAGTATGTAAAGTTGCCACCAGTACTCTAGCATTGTATTTGTAACTTATATTATTATTCCACACAGTAAATTAGATAGATACATAGATAGATAGATAGATAGATAGATAGATAGATAGATAGATAGATAGATAGATAGATAGATAGATAGATAGATAAAATGCTTAACTCCCTGTGTGTCTTCTCTCAGGAGACCAACATGCCTCAGAGGACAGGGGGACGTTGTCTCGCTTCGGCTATCCAGACAGCATCAGACGTTCATCATCAGCTAAGGCGATGTGGAAGGTAGAGCCTCTGACAGGCTTCAGTCTTCCAAGCAACACAGTCGCTCTGTCCGTAACTCCCCCAGCCGATGCCCCTGTGGGGGAGTACGAACTGTTTGGGAAACTTCAGGAGGAGGAAAAGTCACTGGGAAAGCTGGTGGTGCTCTTCAACCCCTGGTGCTCCGGTAGGTTTCTGTTCATCCATCGGCAGTTTTTTTTGTTTGTTTGTTTTGACACTTCGGGTGCATTTTGTTGATAAGGCAAGATTATCATCTGCACGTACACTACCGTTCAAAAGTTTGCGATAATTTCATGTTTTCCATGAAAACTCACACTTTCATTCATGTGCTAACATAATTGAACAAGGTTTTCTAATCATCAGTTAGCCTTTCAACACCATTAGCTAACAAAATGTAGCATTAGAACACAGGAGTGATGGTTGCTGGAAATGTTCCTCTGTACCCCTATGGAGATATTCCATTAAAAATCAGCTGTTTCCAGCTACACTGAAAAAACGGGAGATTGTGGGTTGTTCTCCTTGCAAATGGAAATTAGGCCATCATGTTACAATATTTTATTACTCTTTGTCAAAAGATGACTTGTTCTAATAACGCTGTCATAAAATGTTGCAATGTGAAGTGTACATGATTTGAATATAAGAGTGG